>NC_052094.1:3375432-3678665 GCF_015852505.1 Tachyglossus aculeatus | reverse complement strand
CAATTGTATTTATTAAGCGCTTACTGTGTGCAGAGCACTGTACTAAGCACTTGGGAATTACAAGTTGGCAACATATAGAGATGGCCCCTACCCAACAATGGGCTCCCAGTCTAGAAGGGGTAGACAGATAACAAAACAAAATAAATTAACAAAATAAAATAAATATAATAGTAAATATGTACAAGTAAAATAAATAGAGTAATAAATCTGTACAAACATATATACAGGTGCTGTGGGGAGGGGAAGGAGGTAGGGCGCGGGGGATAGGAAGGAGGTGGCTCAGTCTGGGAAGGCCTCCTGGAGGAGGTGAGCAGATCCAGGCACTCTCATCTCCTGCCTCCTGAATTTGCAGCCCTAGCCCTTCATGGATAAACCAGGTCAGGATGAGGGGAGGGGCGGGGGTGGCAGAGAAGGAGTCTCTCGCTGACTACCTCCTCTTCCGTTGTCACTTGCCCACAAGCACTTAGTACAGTGCTCTGCCCACAGTAAGCCCTTAATAAATACAACTGAATGAATGAGATAGAGAGAGCAAGACACAGACAGACACATGGGGTGGCAGGGAGGCCTTGGCGGAGGGTTCAGAGGGTGGAAGGAGGAGAAAGGTTGTTCAGTGGTGCTGAGTTTTTTTCTCTTGAGGATGGAAGAAAATGGCAGTTTGACCAGCACTGGGGCATAGGGTGAGGTGAAAGTCCTCTGAGTGGATATTGTAACACTGATGTAAGAAGGCTTGGGTGTGTATGAACCCACCCATCAATCAGTCAGTGGTATTTATTGAGCGCATCCTTGTCCATGTTCCTTGTCCACAAGGAGCTTACCATTTAGAGAGAGAAACAGACATTCATATAAGTAAATTACAGATATTTCCATAAGTGCTCTGGGCTGAGGGTGGGGTAAGGAGCAAGTGCTTCAAGGTTACAGATCCAACTGCTTAGGCAGCGCAGAAAAGGGAGTAGGAGAAATGAGGGCTTAGTTGGGGAAGGCCTCTTAAAGGAAATGTGATTTTTAATAAGGCTTTTAAAGTTGGGGAGAATGGTGGCCTGTCAGATATGAAGAGGGAAGGAACTCCAGGCCAGAGGGATGACTTAGGCAAGGCGTCGATGATGAGAAAGGTGAGATTGAGGCATGGTGAATAAATTGATGTTAGTGGAATGAAGTGTTTAGACTGGGTTTGAGGTAGGAAATCAGCGAGGTTAGGAGGGGGAGAAATACCCATGAGAGTTTATAATATAGTGGGGATATAAAGTAATAAAACTACCGTATATGTTCTGTAATTTAAATTTCTCATATATTCAGCCAAAGCTTTATCCTCTTTTAAATTGGAAAAGTTTTACTGGTAAGGGTTTTTTTTTTAAATTTTGTTTTGTTTTTGTTTCTGACTAGCCCAGGTAAACATGGTGTCATACATTCATACGTCTGTTCCATTTCTTGTGACTTTAACTTATATTCCCTGGGCTCTGGTAGAGTCTAGTTACCAGAGACTTGGCCCCAGAGATGATAATGCTTTAGTTGAACAGGGCTTTTGAATTAGTGGTGAGCTTTTTTAGGGCTCTCCTGAGGAAAAGAAAGTTGGTTCTGTGGGAAACTCTTTTAGATTTTCCATTAAAGCTGAATATCCTTCCTGAGGCGTAAATTGTCTTGTTTATAATAAAGGACAGGGATATATGTGTGTGAAAAATGTAATGAGTTAAAAAAAGAAGAATGCTTTTACTTCTGTAGTGATTTTTAGAGCAAAAGCCCAATGTGCTATTTTGACTCTCCTGTGAAATAGCCACACATTAGCCATGACTGCAGGAGGCAAAGATTTCTTCTAGCCTGCCATGTTGTTTTTCTTCCTGTCTGTAGTACATGGTTATTGCAAAGAATGAAAGGACACTAAAATCAGGCTGGGTATCATGAACGTGCCCCCGCACGTGACTTCTCTCTGGCCTTGTCCATCACCTTGCCGGTTGGCAAGGTGGTTAGGCCCCACTGGCTGGGGAAAAGCCATGTAGTTTAACCCTGAGGCTGTGTGGTAATGCGTTTAGGGGGTGGGGTCACCCTGTTCCCTCTAGAAAAATGTGGGTTAACTTGTGGGAACCACCCATATATGCTATTGACAGGGCCAGGATTAGAACCCAGGTCTTCTGACTTTCACTGGGCCACGCTGCTTCTCAAATGATCCAAATAACAGTTGGTCTCAGTGTCATCCCCTTGCTGTTAGAGGAGTGTTCGTGCAACATCAGCGAGCCGAAGTGTCCTGTTCTTAAAATCTTGGCTAGCTTAGCTAATCAAACAAAGTTCAGGTAGATGAAGAAAATCCAAGGCCAGCAAAACCCACATACAGTTGGTGATGGGAATATTATACGAAAGAACCTCTGCCCCTAGAGTTTGGATAATCTGAATCAGTTATTCCTGGTTGGGTATGGGGAAATGGGCAGCCGATAGAGCTGGAATATAAGTAATTCTTCCAACTGTGATTTACTAACCAGAATGAATCATCTTTGCAAAAGAAATAATAGGTGAAACCTTGAAAAATTGGAAGGGCATATAATGAACGCTTCATTATAAGGAAGAAAAGGTACAGAACCTCATCAAGTAGATAATGCTTCCTGGGGGGGAAAAATAGGACTATAGTAAGAAACCTTTTTTGTTTACAACTTTAATATAGCAAGCAACACAGCAGAAACTAAATACCATGGGGAAGAGAAATTGTCTCCGAAGGGGGAGAAATGTCATGTATTTCAGTTTGTTAAACCTTTGAGAAGGGAAGGTTGTTTTAACAAAACAGTTACTAACCTCTTTCCCCCCGCGCCCCCCCCCCCCCGATACTGGAGGTATGTTAACTAAACCTCGACCTAGTCTATCTCACTGCCAACCCTTTGTCCATGTGTTCCCTCTGACTTCAACTGCTTCCCGGTTCATATCCTTTAGAACGTAAGCTCCTTAAGGGCAGGGAACATGTCTATCAACTCTGTTATATTGTACAGTGCTCTGCATACTGTAAGTGCTCAATAAATTGATTGATGGGTCGATATCCAACAGACCATCGCCCACCCCACCTCGAGTCCTCTTAAAATCACATCTCCTCCAAGAGGTCTTCCCTGATTTTACCTCTCATTTACCCTCCCCACCCTCCCTTCTGTATCACCTATGGCCTGCCTGGGAACTGTACCCCTTAAGCCCTGGATATAGCCCATCACACTTTATGAACATATCTGTATATTTGGCTGCTTTCCCTCTCTGCAATTTTATTTTAATGTTTGTCTCCCCCTCTAGATTGTAAGCTGCTTGTGGGCTGGGAATGTGTCTACCGGTTCTGTTTATTATACTTTGCCAAGTGTTCAGTACTGTGTTCTGCACACAAGTGCTCAATAAATACCATTGACCGACTGATAGGTTGCCTAAATTACACCTTGATTGAGCAGATTTTCATTTGCAGTAATCCTTTTTTATAATTCAGCAGGGCACTTTCTGGAAGTGTAGCATTCTAGCTTCAATTCCTCTGTCATAGGTGATTTTTAGAAAGGTAGAAAATAGACTCTGGACTGTAAGCCCCTTGTGGGCAGTGAATGTGTTTACCAGCTCTGTTTTATTGTTCTGTCCCAAGCACTTAGTACAGTGCTGTGCACATGGTAAGCATTCAGGAAATACCATTGTGAATTCTCATGATAATTCACTTTTTCTGAATTTTGTTGCTTGGAGTTTTCACCTAGATAAGGGCAAAGATGTACTGCTGTCATGAATTCATAAGCATCACCTTTTTGGAGGAAAGATTGTTTTGTTCCTTACCACTGCCATTGGCTGCTTGTTGACCTTTACCCTTCAAAGGAGGCAGGGCCTTTGCTTCATGATCATTTTTTTTTTAAACAGCATTTGGGTCATGCTTACTACATGTAGCTACTTTACTAAGTGCTAGGGTAGATACAAGCTATGTCCCACATGGGGCTCACAGTTTTCATCCCCATTTTACAGATGAGATAACAGAGGCCCAGAGTTGTTAAGTGACTTGCGTAAGGTCACTCAGCAGGGACCTTGGCAGAGGAAAGCTTCAGGAAGGATGGCTAATAAGATGGATAAATACTCCAGGATGGTAGCCAGAAGTGGAAATAGAGGCAGGAAATGGTGTGGGTCAAAAAGAAGGTGATTCCAGGACCCTGGCCCCTAACAAACTTGCTGGAGGTGTTACAGTAGCTCAGTGAAGTAAAAAAAAATGCCCATCACCGTGATCCGGGGTAACAGCAGGTGGAGAAGGAAGGTGGATAGTTTGCATTCCTTTTTCTTGGAGGTATGGCTTGGGAATCACAGGGATGGTTGTGGAACAGTAGACTTTCCCTTAAAGAGAATATCCTCAGACTCAAGGGTGAGTGAAACTCTGCCCTCTGCGTCTTGGTAAGTGACATCAAAGACCAGCGCATTTACTGGGGAGTCTGAACTATCCAGGGAAGCTACTACTACCCCAAGGCACAAGGTTCCTACACAGCCATAGACCCCTGTAAAAACCCCAACAAAGGAGTCTTAGAAAGGAGAGGTAGTTGCCTTATTTCCTGTGTCCCCTTTGACTTATTAGACCCTAGTGAAGTGAGCCACCACTTGTCTGAACTGGTCTCAGCACATCCTGGCAAGAGGAGTGGAGAGAGAGCAATCCAAGTCTCTGGCTGTGCCTCAGAAATCTGGGCTAGAATCTTACTTGGTAGTTTGATTGTCAACCCCATCATCATGTTTCTTTCATTCATTTACAAGGATTCTGCCTCTTGGGAACCTGTGTAACTCTTTACAGCACCAATTATTTAAGGCTTTCACTTATGTTTGTGTGAATGTTTCTCTTTGTAGCCAGGAAGACTAAAAAACAGGTGTTCGTCAGCTGCAATCTTCAAAATACAGACTGCACCTTCACATTACTCATAGAGAACAGGATCAAGGAAGAAATGGAGGCTTTCCTCAAAAAGTTCTAGTAGAGTGGTAGTATGTGGCAAACTGCAACTTGTATATATTTGTGTTTTTAAATAAATCATGTGGATTTTGCAATGAAGGTGCTTTTCAGAATTAATACTGCTTGTGATTTGCTAGTATGATGGTGAATAGTCTTAGAAACCAGCCCCGCCCACCTCAGTTAGTGGAGGGCAGCATTTGTTTTGACTTGACCCTTGTTTTCATGCAGTAGGAAAAGTCATGCTTTCTACAATCCTATACTTCTGGAGCCCTTGGGGCCCCTCCAAGTCTGAATCCCTCTTCCTTTCGGGTAAATGCTTTGTCTTTATCTGAGACAGAGTGCAGCCCCTAAGTGACAGCCCGTGTCCAAAATCACGGCCTGGAACGTGGCTATCGTAGCAAGATTCCAAGGTGGAGGTAGTTCTTCCTATCATGCCATAGGGTTATCAAGAAAAAACTTTTAAAGATGAAATTCCACCCAGCTGTGAAATTTCAGTCAAGAGAATAAGCTAGTGGGTGTGTCAATTTCTGTAGGCAGAAATTGTTTTTGTTGACACTCCAGCATTTAATTTGTGGTATATATGTGGGTTTTTACTCACTGTGCCATTTCCACTGTGTAAAGTGAGGCTAGGCAGAATTTATTCAGTTTCTCCCTCTAGACTGTAAGCTCCTTTTGGAGCGCATCTGCCACTTCTTTTATATTGTAATCTACAAGTGCTTAGTCCAGTGCTTGACACACAGTAAGCGTTCAGTAAATACCACCAATTGATGGACTCAGGTATGAAGATAATGGAAGGTATGTATGCACTACATTTGTTGTTAATTAGTCTGCTGGGCATCAGCAGTTCCCAGCAACCAGGAGGAAGGACACATCCTAAAATGTTTTGTGCCAGTTGGGCAGCATGATTTTATTTCTGTATATTTACAAAGTTTCAGTAGGTACAACAGATGTGACATCATGCAGACATTTAGCTCATAAGGCAGTTTCAGTACTTGATTTAAGCTTGTGCTATGAATTAAGCACCACCAGACTAATTAATCATGGTCAAAATGAACAGTAACACAGTTCTTTTTTAGAATTTAATCAAAAACAAATGGGGAAGAGAGGGGAAGAGGGCAGAGAGTCTTATTAAGTAGACATAACACACTAGATACTCCTTTCCCAAACATTTTACATGAATACATTAAAATGAGGTTGCCTTTTCTCTTTAAAAAGTTGAAGTGTGGGACTACTCCTGGCACTTGTGTGCCATCTAGAGGTGCCACGTGATGTAACATTCACAAAGTTCACTTTAATGGCATTTCTGCTGCCAGTTTGGTGATTTTGTATTGTTTGGCTTTAGGAAGTGGTGGTGATGAGGGGAAATTCTTCCTTTGGTTTGTTTCTGTCAGTGACCAAAATGCACAACGGCCCTAGCTCTCCCTCTTTCTGCAGCCCTACTGAGTCAAGCCAGAATGACTTCTCGAAAACAGCCACAAACTCGTCACTGGTTTTCCTTACCCTCTCTTGCGTTTTGTTATTTATAGTGTTTGTTTGGCAGTAGAAGTACTATTGGAAACTGGAAGCAGTTGCAGGGAGGGGGGCGGGGGGGGGACACGACATGTGCATTACCCTGCCAGTGTCTCTTCACATTTTGTTTGAACGATTCATAAAAGAAAACAAGGAAAGTCATTCAGTCATATTTATTGAGTGCTTACTGTGTGCAGAGCACTGTACTAAGTGTTTGGGAAGTACAAGTTGGCAACATATAGAGATGGTCCATAAGAGGATAGTAAGACTGAGCCCCTGGGGGCAGGTTGGGTTGGACCCAGAGGTGCATGGAGGGAAAGGAGCCAGGTTGGGTGGCTTGGGGAGTATGGGGTTGAGGTGCCTGAGAAGTGTTTCCTCTGTGCCAGCTGTGAAGGAAACAGAGTGAAGAGTTTCAAGCTTGACAGACATTGATTAGGTAGCTGCCAGACATACGTTCGTCTGTACAAAGAACTGGGCAGAACAGATGAGGAGACTGAGCTGCTGGCTGGACCATCCATGTGTCTCACACAAAATCTTTTTGGCTACAGCCACTTTCCACAAAAGTTTCTGTCAGCAACTAAAACTTTGTTCTCAGCCTTGGTCTCTTACCCCTGGGGAGCCATATTGTTTGCACTAACTGGACGTGGTACCATGTTGTTAAGAACCACTTACCTGCTTCATTCATTAGTCAGTAGTTAGACCGGAATGGAAAGAAATATCCCTTCCCTTCCTTGGCCTCCCTCCACCCCCACCCCCACCCCCAAGTCACCTATGAATCGATCCCGTTTTGTCAACATGATTTAAACATTCATTCTGCCACAGTGTCTGTTTGTGGTTTGCTGTTGCTAGTTTTGAGTTAGGGAGCCCATTCTGGAATAGAAATTCCTGAGGCCTGTCACCTATCCTAGAGGTAATTGTTAAGTGCTTACTATGTGCTAAGCACTATTCTAAGCACTGGGGTAGATACAAGTTAATCAGGTTGGACCCAGTCCCTGGCCTACAAGGGGCTCACAAAGGGGTGACAATGACAGGTACTGAAATGCGACCCAGTCCACCTCAAATAAGCTACTTAGGGAAGGATCTTCCCACAGACTTCGCTGACTAATTGACAGTCCTAGTTCACGGTAAATGGACTGTGAGTGGAATCAGTGCTGCAGGTGTGCATGTACCGTATATCCAATCTTAAATCATAAGGACCTTCTCTGACCCCCTCCCCTCTCCTTCTACGTTTTATGGTGCTCAATGGTCAAGGCCTCTTCTGAACCGAGCTCACTTTTAGGCTCTGTAAGCAGCTCACCCATTCTGCTATGCGACTCGTAGCATGTACTGCATTTTGTAAAAGGCAAAAGGTATTTCACAGGTTTGGCACTTGAAGATTTCACCCATCTAAAGGCCTATTTTTAGGTGAATGCGGATGGAAGAATCAGAACATGGAACAAAAAGAGACCCCAACTGTAAGCCATACAAGTCACTAGAGAACAATCAGATTTTTTGAGAAGTCTAGCAGAGGAAAACAGTAGTGTAGTCAACTGTCTCCTATTTTGATGATTTTCTTAGTATTTACATCTTCCAATGGTCCAGTGTTCATTTCTGACAGAACCTGCAAGAACCCAGAGGCAACTGTTGCCCTCTGTGGCAACAGTTAGAAGATATATTTTGGACACGTTCCCATGTTCTTTTGACATTTCAATTTTTCCCAGGACCCTGAAAAGCAGCTGTAGTCTGCTGCTGCTAACCTAATAATAACCTGTGTGATTGATTAGGCAGTCAGCAGCCACCTAGATAGAAATTAGGTAGTCCAATCTGGTTCTTCATATTTAATAGTCACAGCAAAATGGCAGTCCTGTGAATCCCCCTTGTCACTCAGTCCACTGAAAGGTTTGGGTCTGCTCTGTGGAAAAACATTAGTACTGGAGGTGGGTTGGAGTGATTGGAAGAGCTTCTTGTCTGGAGCGGGCCCCAGACTGATCCTTTTCTATGGGTGAGGGAAGAATCAAGGATATTGAAGTTTAATTCTCAGGAAAAGGGGAGGATGTTGGGGGTAATTGACTCAAGTCATGAAGGCGAATTCGAGGGGGTCAACTGAAGTTTATTTCTTGAAAACGAAGCAAAATGCAGACTGTCATGAAGGAAATGCTTCTGCTTCCAGACCTCCATTTTAAACTCTGCTTGGATGGGATGGCCTAGGTCTTGGCAGCCTTGGTGTAGAAGTCGTTGAAGTGTGGGATAAATCCAGAAATGAGAAAAGGGGTTGTTGATGCTTCATTTATGTACATCTCCTTCCCCGTCTTTTGCTGTTCTGCAGCAACGAATGCTAAAAATGGGCAGCTATGAACTTCACCACCTCTTCCTGTCCTTCCCTTCCCTCTGGCTCAGTCAGCAGCCTGGACAAGCAATCGCCAACTCACTCTTAAGAGGTAACATTTCTGCAGGGTGAAGGATTGGGATAGTCAAGCAGTAGTGTTTGGGGATAATAATAATAATAATAATGGCATTTATTAAGCGCTTACTATGTGCAAAGCCCTGTTCTAAGTGCTGGGGAAGTTACAAGGTGATCAGGTTGTCTCATGGGGGCTCACTGTCTTAATCCCCATTTTACAGATGAGGAAACTGAGGCCCAGAGAGGTTAAGGGACTTGCCCAAAGTCACACAGGTGACAATCGGCAGAGCCAAGATTTGAACCCATGACCTCTGACTCCAAATCCCGTGCTGTTTCCACTGAGCCACGCTGCTTCTGTAACTTTTTCCTCCCCCGGACCCAACTCGTAGCAGTTGTTCTCCTAAATACTACTCACAAAGTAGCCACTTTGTTAATGGTTGACTAGGAAATAGGGGGATTTGACCCGGCCTGTCTCCAGGTATGAGTTAAATCCTACGATCCCCTAAAGCCGTCTCCGGGCAGGTCACGTCTGCCACCATGTCTGCTTTGATACTCAGAAAAAGAGTAACATTACCTCTGGTCCTTTAGGGTTGCTGAATTCATGAGAAGCTTAGGTGTTTTCCAAAAGAACTTTGAATATTAAGGATTAAAAGATGATCCTGAAGGGAAGACCGAATCTGCCTTAGTGTGGTTTGTGAGCTTCTTTACCAAGTGAAGGAAGTGGGAAGCTCTGACAACACACAAAAGAATAAAACTTGGTGAGTTTTTTTTTAAATCTTTAATTTTAGTTTCAAAACCTCACACAGAATCACTATTGAAACCTTAATTTTACATTTTACTCTGGTTTAAAATGCAGTCACAGTTTTTGATTCACGATAGTATTTGCTACACGCTCACAGCAAGAGACGTGGGGGAATTGAGCTTTTTTTAAGATTGGGGAGCAAGTAACTCCTCACTTATCTGGTGGTCTTTTACAGCAGATAGCCCTCTCATGGGTCTTGTTTTTTTTAAGAAAAGGGTCTTCCTGGGAATGGCCAAGCCTCTCCTCACGAGCTGATGTCTTCGTTTTAGTGATCAATGAGAGGAAAAGGATGTAAAGTGCTTCTTGTGAAAATGACCAAAATAAAAACATTTAATGGCAGAGATGAAAGTCTTTGATGGGTCATCTCTAGCAAGTTTCATCTCAATTGCGTTATGTTTGCTTTTGGAAAAAGCTGAAATCTTTCCATGCTTCTCGTCAATCTCCTACCATTATTTAATGGCTTTAGCAGCAGGGTTGAATTTCCCCTCTCCCACCAACAATCTTTTCCATCATTGGTCTGTAAACCTGTGCAAAAAGGATTAAAAAATAATAATCATCATCCAAACCCAAAGTTCTCCCCATTCTTGCCTGGACAAGCCGTGGTGGTGGGGGCGTGGGAGTGTGGGGAGGGGTTTACATGGATCTGACACCATTGACTGTGGTGTTGTCAGGCAGCCGATCGCCCATAGCAACCACATCGTGGAGGTCCAAGTAATCCTTGAGTTCTGAGGTGGTGGGCAGAAGGGGCTGCTCGCCCCTCTGGTGGGGCAGGAGGGGCTGCCTGGTGTAGTGTTCACCGTTGAAGGTGTTTTCGGGGAGGTTTTGGTTCTTGCTTTCGGGCAGGAGGAGGATGCAAATGATGCAGATGAGCATGCAGCAGGCGAAGATCACATGGTGTAGGAAGTAGCCTTTCTGGTTGTGGAGGTCCATGATGGGGGCGGTCATCATGCCGAACCCAGCGCTGGCCAGCACCAGGCCCAGACCTCCACACCTGCAGGGAGGGCAGGAAGCATGGGGTGGCTGGTTGGAGGGGGGCTTAGTTGGGCCGCTCTCGGCTTTGTCAGTTACTGCTGGATTTGCCCTGGGGTGGACTGCCTGAGAGCCAGAAAAATTTCCCCGACTCACTCAAGTGGAACAAGTGCTCCTGTGGACTCTAAGGACTTACCGCATACTAGGCACTGTGGTAGATGCAACACAAGCAGATCAGACACCCCTGTCCCTCGTGGAGTTAGAGGAGGAGACAGCAGGGTTTGAATCCCCACTGGACAGATGAGATAACTGAGGCCCAGAACTGTGAAGTGACTTGTCCAAGGTCATACAGGAGGCGAGTGGTGGAGTTGGGATTAGAACCCAGGCTCCCCAAAACTTCCCACTTGGCTAGGCTGCTTCCGGGGAGTGAGAGAGAGAGGCTGGTTTCTACAAGGGACAAGTGGTAAGAGCATCGGATTCCGCCACTGACCAGCTGAAGTAAGGGCAGCACAGTCCATTGGCAGTTAAGTATTGAATCTCCTAACAGATCTGTTGAGTGACCACGACACTGACAAAGGCAAGCCATTAGTCCAAATAGATTTTCATTTGTTGTGTTGGTGCTTTTGCTAGTGGAGGACTGCAAACCTAATTTTTCTGGGGTGTGAATATTGTAAAGATTGGATGTTCTTGATTTTTATACACACGTAGTTCTCCTGACTTGGCATTATGATTATTTCTGATAGAATAATAATATTGATGGTTTTTAAGTACCAGGCACTGTCCTAAGCACTGGGGTGGATACAAGCAAGCCAGTTTGGACAGTCCCTGTGCCACATGGTGCTCAGCATCTTAATCCCCAGATAAGGGAACTGAGGTCCAGAGAAGTAAAGTGACTTGCTCAAGGTCATACAGCAGACCAGTGGCAGAGTGGGGATTAGAACCCATGACCACCTGAATCCCAAGCCTGTGCTCTATCCACTATAATATGCTGCTTCTCCAAGCAATATATATGTGGAACACTAGCCTAAATGCTGGGAAAGACAATAGGTGATAATTCTGTAACTATCCTTAGCCTCCAGTGCTCACTGACTAAATGGAAGGAGACAGGGGAATCCATGGTAGAACACAAGGAGAGCAAGAAGAATAGCGGGAAGACAGCAAAACAGCCAGAGAAGCGACTCTTTGTCCTGGCTGCATGGAAGAGTGCTCAGGGGTCTCTTTGGCCTCTACTCCATCCTGACCTCCGCCAACTTCTACCACGAACAGCGGTAGATTCCGCCTGTTCTGTT
Organism: Tachyglossus aculeatus; assembly: GCF_015852505.1. Classification (NCBI taxonomy): domain Eukaryota; kingdom Metazoa; phylum Chordata; class Mammalia; order Monotremata; family Tachyglossidae; genus Tachyglossus; species Tachyglossus aculeatus. Next base: position 3,666,807 of record NC_052094.1, on the reverse strand, counting down.
CCTGTGGGACAGGGCTCCTGTCCCAGGGGCAGCAAAACACGCCAACAACAGCTCAGCCATGGGAAAGAGCACCCGGGGAAAGAGCGGTGGCCTAGGAGTCGACTCCCCAATTCTAGTCCTGTTTCAGCCATGCCAAGGTGCGTCCCTTGCCAATTGCTTAACCTTTGTGGGTCTCAGTTTACTCACTTGTAAAATGGAGGACAAAATCAATCTCGAGTCTTAGGTGGGCCGGGACTGTGTGCAATGGAAAAGCCCAATAACAATAGTTTTTAGTTTACAATAATGATAACCGGGGGGCAGGCGCCTTGTAAGTTAGCCTCCACTTTTGGGGTTCCATATAGGGCTGTGACCAGGGCAAGCACAGTTGTCCTTTGGCCAGCAGGCACCATTTCCTATGTCTGAAGCAAAGCAAAAGCAGTCAGTCAGTTGTATTTATTGAGCACTTACTGGGTGCAGAGCACTGTATTCAGCACTTGGGACAGTACACTACCACAAGAGTATAGTACAACATGTACTGGATTGCGGTACCTTCCCAGAGGAAAAGCTCTCCACAAAATGGGTCAGGTTGGGTGGAGGCCCAATAGGACAAAGGCATGCTGGAAAAAACTGTTCCAAAGTGCTGTATCCTGAAAGGTTGAGAACTCAGAAATGTTGAGTTCTTTTCCAGTGACTTAGGTTGGTGCAGAAAGGGCTTTTAACCTCTGGACTCTCCTGCAAGTTATCATTGGCTGAAAACACTGGATCGGGCACTATTCGTGGGTAAAAACAGTGCTCAGCTAGGGGCAAGCAAATGCTAGAACTGAGAGAGAAACGTAAAGAGGTGAGTGGCCATTCGTAAACCAAATTGTGTCTAGAAGGGTAGGAGATTCCAGACAAAGGTGACTAAGAACACGCTGTGCAATTATTCTAACTACTGTACTATCTGAAATTTGAGTGAGTTTCAGCTGAGAGCAATACTATTTTGGGGAAAAAATTTTTAAGAGGTTTCCCCTCTTACAGAGGCCATAAGAAAACAATCAGTTTCAGAGGAAATTTTTAAGCACCTAGTACAGTGCACACGCACAAAATGGGGGGCTTAACAAATGCCACCACTCCTTCTGTTACCAGTCAGGCACTGTGTTTCTCTGTTTAAGGACACTGTACGTACAATACACAAACATGTTTTTCCCCTTTGGAAATTCCCCAATTCTGTTGAAAAAAAACCCTAAGTGATGCCACTGCTAGGCAGGATGAGATCATTTCAGCAGCATAGGGTGGGCAGTGCTGATTCCCTCGTGAGGCATCGGCTTCTGATCCTCATTCCTGCTTCCTCTCCTGGAGCTGCTAACTTCGACTTTTTGCCCTTCTCTAGTATGCCACTAGAGAGCAGGGTGCACTCGTGTGTACTTCTGAGCAGAACAAATGATTCCAATGCAAAATGATTTAATAATAATAATGATGATGGTATTTGTTAAGCACTTACTATGTGCAAAGCACTGTTCTAAGCAATGGGGAGGATACAAGGTGATCAGGTTGTCCCATGGTGGGGCTCACAGTCTTCATCCCCATTTTACAAATGAGGTAACTGAGGCCCAGAGAAGTTAAGTGACTTGCCTAAGGTCATACAGCTAACAATTGGGGAGTGGGATTTGAACCCATGACCTCTGATTCCCAAGCCCATGCTCTTTCCACTGAGCCACGCACAGCAGGGGTGACCTTGATATTCTGGAGAGGAGGCTAGCAGGCACCCAAAGTCAAATGGCCCTGAATCTCTCCTAATATCAGGCCACTGTCTGTAGCGGTGCTTCTTATGTGCTTACTATGGAGTCACTATGGGTCAGAGACAACTTGACAGCATAAGACAAGACAATGTGTCAAGCACTACTCTAAGTGCTGGGGTAGATGGAAAATAGTAAGGTTGGACACAGTCCCTGTCCCACATGGAGCTCATGTGAACCCCCACTGGGCATATGAGGGAACTGAGGCATAAAGACGTGTTAAATGACTTGCCCAAGGTCATATAGCAGCAGAAAAGATTTCACTCTATTCACCTGCTTACAGAAGCCCTGGAAGTGTAAGGTGGTTTTTTTTTCCTTAAACATCTACTTCATTTAAAAATGGTTTTTAAAGCTCTAAAATTCATATAGAGCTTCCTTAGTCGTAACAATTGTTATGGGCTCTGATGTTGCTTTGTTTGCACAGGTAGTCAAGTATTCTTGCTAAACTTCTGAAGTTCAGCAACAAAAATGATCTGGATGTTTAATTTTCTAAATGTAATTAAGTGAATAAGAATAAAGTATGCTTTTGCCTAAGTGGCATAATATCATTTCATGGGCATTAAGTGCTTAACAGGCTCAATAAATACCATCGATGGTGATGATACTAGGCACAACTGCATTCCACTCGCCTCCACAACCCCATGAAGTGGTGAAGGGCACATTACTATACCTATTTTACAAACGGGGAAACTAAAACATAACAAGGCTAAGGGAATTGGTCAACTAGGAATAGAGCACAGAATCTTTACCCCAAGGGCGTACTGCACCTCATCCACGGTGGTGGTGAATACAGAAAAAGAAACTCCTCAGAGAAATCATCTGTTAATTCTATAAGAGTGAAATTGTTGTGGCAGATTCAAATGGGGATTAAATATCGGTCCTCCTTTAGGTTGTGTGCCCTGTGTGGGATAGGAACTGTGTCTGATATGACTGTATTTTTCTCAGCACTTAGAAAAGTAAGCACTGAACAAATCAGTGGCTCCTAGTAGTATTTTATTAAGTGCTTACTCTGTGCAGAGCACTGTACTACCAACAATAATTATTGTGGCATTTGTTAAGCGCTTATATGCCAAGCACTGCATTAAGCACTAGGGTAGATACAAGATAATCAGGTTCTATATGGGGCTTTAAGTTGGCGGGAGAACAGGTATTGAATCCCCACTTTGCAAATAAGGGAACTGAGGCACTTCTCTGTGCCTCAGTTCCCTCAAGGGACTTTACCCAAATCTGGTCAGCTCAACCTTCATAACCTTGCTAAAATTGGCCTTTCATCTCCATCCAAACTGCTACCATGTTAATCCAAGCACTTATCCTATCCCAGCTTGATAAATGCATCAGCCTCCTTACTCACCTCCCCGTCTCCTGTCACTCCCTACTCCAATACCCACACTTCACTCTGCTGCCTGGATCATTTTTCTACAAAAACCTTCAGTTTGTGTTGCCCCACTCTTCAAGAACCTCCAGCCCAACCACCTCTGCATCAAACAGAAACTCCTTACCATAAGCTTTAAAGCACTGCCTTTTAGCTTCTATACTCCTGCTCTAGACAAAGCCAACTCTTGGTCCTGAGTTGAGGTAAAGCATTTCCCTTCTGCCCCAACACAACTCCTTCTCACAACCCTCCCGCTTTCTCCCATAGTTAGGCAGTCCCAACTCTTGCTGGGTTTGAAGGGCACCAGGGAGCATTTCTTTGGAAAACGAAAGGAGCTGTCAGGGTTCGACTCCAATTAATTCAGTCCTACACTTGTGGCCCTAGAGGCCCAAATCATTTACCCAGGAGGAGGAAGGGGGGAAACTATGTTGGTGGATAATATGCCTCTCCTCACACTTACCAGAGAAGGCCAAAGTACTCTTCACTGGCCTGGCAGAGGGAGCTTCCTGTTACCCCACCAGCTTTGGACCCAGGTAACCCAGGCAACCCCAGACCTTCTCCTCCCCAATCCATGGGCAATAGGGCTACTTTGGCTAATTTTTCACTTGGGGCATGGGGGTGATGTTGGGGTAGTGGGTTTTGATCAAATATGGAGAAGAAAACTGCAGGGCCCTATGGGAGAGACCATAAACTTGGGAATCAGGGCACCTGGGATTAGAACCTCTGCTATTTGCCTGCTAAGTGACCTTGAGCAATGACTATCCCCACCGTCAAAACCTTATTGAAAGCATGTCTCTTCCAAGCGGCCTTCTCAGACTAAACCCCACTTTTTCTCATCTTCCACTCCCTTCTGCCTCACCCTGGCTTGCTCCCTTTGCTCTTCCCCCTTCCCAGCCTCACAGCATTTATGTACTACATATCTGTCATTTTATTTAGTTGTATTGATGTCTGCCTCCCCCACTGTAGATTGTAAGCTTGTTATGGGCAGGGAATGTCACTGTTTATTGCTTTACTGTACTTTCCCAAGCGCTTTGTACAGTTCTCTGCACAAAGGAAGCACTCAATAAATACAATTGAATGAATTTCTCTGGGCCTCAGTTTCCTTATGTGTCAAAAGGAGGTTGAAAATATGGTCTCCCTCTCCTTTAGACCATGAGCCCCATAAGAAAGGAACAGTGCCTAACCTGATGAACTGTGGGTCCCCAGCACTTAGTATAGTGCTTGGCACACAGTAAGTGCTTTAACAAAATACCACCACCACATCACAGATGGGGCAACTAACCCACCGGGGTTTGAACAGCCAGCCATGACCCCCAACCATGTCCCCTAGAGTTCACCCAGGCTGCCCAATGGACCTGGAGCCAGGCTGGTGGGCTGCTTGTCCTCAGGTACCAGGAGCAGGAGGATCCCCCAGCACCACTGCAGAGTTTGGTGAGGGGAAATCTGCAACAAACAGCAGCCACTTGTGGCAAGCAGCGGGAAAACTCTGACCAGCCTCTCACCTTTCCTATGGGTTCTGATCATTGTCTGGCCCTGGCAATGCTCAGAACCCATAGGAAAGGTGGAGACCCCTGAAATAATCAATCAATCAATCAGTTATATTTATTGAGTGCTTACTGTGTGCAGAGCACTGTACTAAGTGCTTGGGAAGTACAAGTTGTTCCCTTGCCCAAATCTGAACTGCTGGGCAGCAGCAGCAGGCTCTGAAATCTGGGAGGGATATTCTCTGGATTTCTGAATAACACTTTACCTTCACTAGCCGCCTCTCACCAAGACACCAATGTCTTTAGGACCTCTTCATCTTAGACTTTTTTCTTAAACATGGTTTTTGTTAAGCACTTACTCTGTGCTAGGCACTGAACTAATTGCTGGGGCAGATAGAAGAGAATCAGGTTGGACACAGTGTCCCATATGGGGCTCACAGTCATAATCCCCATTTCATAGATGGGACAACTGAGGCCCAGGGAAGTTAACTGACTCACCCAAGGTGACAAAGCAGACAAGTGGCAGAGCCAGGATCAAAACCGAGGCCCATGCTGTACCCATGAGGCCACACTGTGTCTTTGCCTTCTCTTGAAGTTGGCTACCAAATAGCCCGGTGACTCCCCTTCCCCTTGCAGTCATGGAGTTCCCATTGTCTTCCCCTGAAAATCATCCCAGCCTGTGTGTCTACAGTGACTTCACTATCTGGACAAATTTCCTGGCCACTGGCCTCAGGGACTAGCTAATTAGGCCTAGACTGGACTACCTTGACTTAAACTGAATGCATTTTTCAACCCAAACCCTGAACTTTCTGTCCTTTCCCTCTCCAGTCCTTACTTCAATCTGCCACCAGGATTATTTTTCTGAAAAACCATTTAGTCCATATTTCCCCTCTCTTAAGATCCTCCAATTGTTGGCTATCACCTCTGCATCAAACAGAAATCCTTTCCACTGGTTTTAAGGCACTCACATAGCTCTCTCCCTCCTTCCTACCTCACTGACCTTGTACTACAACCCAAACTACACACTCTGTTCCTCCAACGCCAACCAACTCTGTTACCTCTATCTCATCTATCCCTTATCCACATTCTCCCTCTGGCCTGGAACTCCCTTGCCCTTCACATCCAACAGACCACATTCTCCCCAACTTCAAAACCCCACTAAAGTCACATCTTCATAAGGCCTTCCCCAACTAATCCCTCATTTCCCCTCCCTCTCACCTATGCACTTGGCTGTGTAACCCCTCGCCACTTGCATATTTCCCTTACTTGTAATTTATTTAAATTTACAGCTACATGGTGGACTAAGCTCCTTGTGGGCAGGGATCACATCTACCAACTTAATTTTGTTGTACTTTCCCAAGCACTTAGTACAGTGTTCTGCACACAGTAAGCACTCAATAAATATCATTGATTGTCTGATTCTTCTACTTAGATGGTGAACCCTCTATGGGCCAGAGAATGTGTCCAACTTGATTATCATGTTTCTACATTACTGCTTAATTCAGTGCTTAGTAGGCTTAATAAATATCATGATTATTAGTATTATTTTGTACAGCTCTCTTAGAATTCCAGGCAGGGGCTAAAGGGACAGAGGGGAAGGCACCTCACAGGTTTGTGGCCTTACCGTATCACCATCGGCGTGATCTCTGCGCAGAAGAAAACGCTGAGGCTTCCCACCACATGGGAGGCAAACATACCGATGATGGAAAATGTGGTGGAGAATTTCTCCCTGATGCTTTCAGTCATCCCTAAGGGGAGGAGAAGCGGGGTGAGGGGGGGGGGGGGGTGGGGGGAGAGAGAGAGAGAGAGAGAGAGAGAGAGAACACACACACCAGTGTGAACCACACAACCATTTAGGGGGGCATGCAAGAGAGAGCAGCTCCCTTGGAAATCAATGCAGATGTCATGATTTATATGGGCAGATGCCTCAGCAACAGTCCGATTCCTGGGGCTCCCCTCCCAGACTACAGCACTTGAGTGCCTGAAAGCCCAATCCTCGCCCAGCGCCTCTTATGCTGGAGTGGAGGGGGCAGGACCCTTTCCAGGGAAGGATCCTCCAACTGTTTTCAAATGTGTTTGCTTCATTTGTGATCCCAGGTAGACTGGTTGAGACTATCTAGTAGGGTGCCACTTCTAGCCTTGATTGGTTACCAAGTCCTTCTCACCCATTTGTCCCTTTTGAGATTGTGGCGCCTGCCCTGAAAAGGGCATTGCAAAGCATAGCTGGGGCTTTGCCCACCACTAGAGCATGCTGGGTGGCCTCATGCCCATGCAAGGGCCTGCCGAAGCTGGGAGTTGGGGCTAGGGCCTGAGGCCTGAAGCTAGCATAAGCACTGGAAAAAGCCTGGGGGAGGTACCCATGCGGGACGGGCAAGATCGGGTTGCTGGCTAAGGAGGTTTAGCCAACAGGGCCAAGGGAGAGGTGGGCTCTCGCCCTCATGCTGAAAGCCTGATGTATGGGGAGAACAAAGTCTTATGAAACGGGGGACCATCCAGCTTTGCAGGGGCCGGACTTCAAGCACTGCATAGCAGTACCTGGGAATCTGCTATGAGGCCATCCATGGAGCCACTAACTCGGAGAAAGCAAGGATAGGTAAGCCGTGTTGGGCAGGAAATGGGAAAAGTCAAGTAGGTGTTTTGGGGAGATGACAAGAGATGGGGGACACAAGCAGATATTAATATTTCCCAACCTGCGGTAGCCTGTATTGGGGGCACTTGTAAATAGAAAAAGATCACCATTAAAAGGGAAAAAAATAAGATTTATGTTTTCAGAATCTGTACGTGGTCTGAATGCAACAGAGAGAAGATGGAGCTACATGCATGAATGTAGCATGTCGGCACTTACCTGAGTCTAGATGATGACTGTATTTTCCAATCACTAGGTCCACAGAAAAAGGTGGGGGAGGGGGGGAGTGGAGGGATGGAGACAGAGAGAGGAAGCCCATTATTGGGGGGGTTGACCATATCTAAGGCAGCAATAGATTCCTCTCCATGCCATGCTCTGTGGGATCATTTTTTCCTGACCTACACGGAGGGGCATGCAGATTGCCAGTCTGACTCCCAGCCAGCCAAAGCACAGGCTTCTAACAAGGGGTGATAATGAACCCAGTGATGAAGCATTGCCTAGCACGAACATTCACCCCTTGACCAAACAAAGGCCTTTTTGTTTGGTGGCCCTCTAAAGTGTTTCCCCACCTTTTCCCAAATGAGTGGCCCGTACGGTTAAGGAGGACACCCCAGAATCCCCGGCCCAAGCAGGCTTTGCGTCCCATAACATGATCCAAAAGCAGTTGCTGACCTGCGTTCAAGTGTAGTGGCCAGAACTGCATGGGCTGAACTAGCCAAATGGCATTTTTAGGAGCTCAGAACGAGAGCCACAGAAAGTGACTTCCCAAAGCAGACAGTGCCCTGTTGAGAATCTAGAAAGGGGCTTGGAATCACCTCGTCCCCCCACGCTAATCCCTTTCCTGCCTCCTGACTGCCTGGCGTTCCCCCGAGCAGCTCACTCCAGTCCCTGGCCTCATCCAAGGGGAAACAGGAGCAGCATAAGGTCCCCATACGTATTCTTGGTGATGGTGGGGCCATCACTAAACAGGACAAGGTCTCTGTTCATTCATTCACCCATCAGGGGTCCAAGACTCTACCGAGCTGGCTTACTGAACTCGGCTGATGAATGACTTTCCAGGTTCCGTTTTCAATTCTGCATCCCCTCATAGGGAATTCTAGGTTCCAGAATGGAGATGGAAGAAATCAGGAGGTTTACAGGAAACCAATTTGGGGGAGGAAGGGGCCCATCCGAGGGAGATAGAGAAGATCGGGCCCTTCCCCCCACTTTCTTTCCTGAACACTTTCCACAGTTTACAGAAGAAAGAAAGGATACGTTGTATCCTTGCCCTCTATCTGGTAAAGGCAAGCTGTCCTGAGAGAATGGAATTCAGGGCTGCAGAATCCCCATGGAGCTTACGTCCTGCTTCCTTGAGAAGGAAGCAGCACAGACACAATCAGAAGGGCTGAACTCTTCCTCCTTTGTTAGCCACTTAGGAGGAAGGGGAGGCATTTGCCGGAGATGCTCATAATGAATGAAAAGAGGAAGAAATATCTTCAGAAAGTTAGAAGAGCCTCTGCTTTCCATCAGGTGTTTCAGAGGCAATGACTCACTGCTGTTTCTCACTCAGTTACCTTGCCCCTGCTACTTTAAATCATTGTTCTCCTACTACAACCCAGCCTCCACCCATAGCTCCTCTAGTGCCATCCTACTCATGGCACCTTGATCTCATCTATCTCTTGCCCATGTCCTGCCTCTGTCCTGGAATGCCCTCCTGCTTCATATCCTGCAATTACTCTCCCCACCTTCAAAGCCTTATTGAAGGCACATCTCCTCCAAGCGGTCTTCCCTGACTAAGCCTTCATTTCCCCTTCTGTGTCACCCTTGCTCTTGCATTTGCTCCCTTTATTCACCCTTCCCTCAGTCCCAACAGCACTTGGGTATATATTTGTAATTTATTTATTTATATTAATGTTTGTCTCCCCCTCTTGACTTTACACTTGTTGTGGGCCGGGAATGCATCTACCAATTCTGTCCAACTTGTACTTCCCAATCACTTAGTACAGTGCTCTGCACACAGTAAGCGCTCAATAAATATGATTGAATGAACAAATGAATGTTGCTGTAGTGTACTCTCAAGTGCTTAGTACAGTGCACTGCAAACAGTAAGTGCTCAATACATACAACTGTTTGATGGTTTCTTCCACCTATTTAAAGAGGCTACTTTGGCCATGCCTCTGAGTAAGAAACTGGGCTACCCTGTCCTAGGGTGGGGCGATTTCCCAAGAGAGGGGAGGCTAGGGTAGTCAGGTCAGATGCAGCCCCCACTGACCTCCCCATCTCCTGATGCATGTGCCCTTCTTCCCCACTATAGCCTAGAGGCAAGCAAGGGGCCAGCCAGCCACTGAAGATGCCAGCTGTATGACCATAGCAAGTCACTGATTTCTGTGTGCCTTAGTTTCTTCATCTGTAAAAATAGGGATTCAGCATCTGTTCTCCTTCATTTCCTTAGACTGTGGGACAGGGCTTGTGTTCTCTCTGATTATAATGATTCAGTGCCAGCTCTTAGCACAATACTTGCCTCATAGAAAGTATTTTTTAAAAATACCACAACTGTCATTCCTATCATGCCAGGCAGGCAGCGCAGAACCTCAGGCGGAGTGAAGTGGGAAAGGCTGCAGTGGCTGGCAGGGAGACATGGCAGACAAGAGAGTCTAGGGAGAAGGCTGCGGGTGGGGGTCGGAGCTGAAGGCAAGGCCAGGCAGCACCCCCTTGGCACCTCCAGTCTGGTTTCAGTTTCCAGCCGGCACTGATCCCACCCGCTTCAGCCCATCACTTACGGTTGAGGAGGCCGAGCTGCAGAAGAGAGGCCAGTGCCTTTAGGATCATGAAGAGTAGCAGGCCACCCCTGCGCCCCAGGAACCTAACAAATGGGCACATGGCCAGGCAGGAAGCCAAGGCGATGCCCGCCATGGTATAGTAGTCAGCATAGAAGTTGTTGAGGATCATCACCTTGGTCTCATGGCCCATCATGCTCCTGGCAAAGCAGTGGTGTATTCCAAACCCAGTCAGCCTGCGTGAGACAGGAAGTAGAAGAGCAGTCTGTCAACAGTGTTCCTATGCCTGCTACTCTCAGAGATCTGGGCCGAGCAAGCAGCATCCAGAGAGACCAAACTGGAACTCCATCCCTCGGGAGCAGCAGGAGGAAGTGTTTCTGGTTTGGCTTCCATTAGGCTCCAATCCTCTGACGCCAGCCTCTCCAGCCCCTTCCACCTTCACTCACTCCTGTGGCATCTCATTGCTTCAGCTCAGCTCAGGTAGAATGGTTGGGTTGGGTGGATGTACATGCTGAGAGGCAGCAGAGATGAGGCGGGTTGTGTGGGAGGGGATGGTGGGAAGTAGGAAGAGGAGAAGGGCGGAGGGAGGAGGAAAAGGAGGAGATAGTGTGGCCTAGAGGAGCCAGGATACTTGGATTCTAATCCTGGCTCTGTCACTTGCCTGCTGTGTGACCTTGGGCAAGTCATTTCACTTCCTCTGGGCCTCAGTTTCCTCATCTGTTGAATGGCAATTCAATACCTGTTTTCCCATGTCAGATTGGGAGCTCCCCAAGTGTCTGACCTGATTATCTTGTCTTTTCCTTAGTGCTTAGCATATACCATCAATAAATACCATTATTAATCACAACAAAGGATGTGTATCTGTAAAAATGGGGATAAGATACCTGTCCTCCTTTTTCTTTCGACCCTATCCACTCATTTTCCTTTTTCCATTCTTCCTTTTTTGACCCATTTTCCTTTCCCCTTTCTCCTTTTTCTCTCTCTCCTTCTCGTCTCCTTTGATCCCGTCCCTTTTTACGCCCCACCCCTTTTGGGATCCATTCCCTCCCTGCCCAGCTCTGAGACCCACCATGGGCCACCATTCCTTCATCCCCCGGATGTACTGTGGTGGGTCCACCCACAGAAAATGGAGAAGTGCAGAAGGAACCACTTGGGTGATAAGATGATGAGCTCTGTTACCTCCAAACTAGATCAATCCTCCCCTCCTGGAGAACTTTGGAATTACCCACCTTTTAATCTATTGTCAGTCACAGAATGAGTTCTCAGAGGGGCAGTAACGAGGTAGCCAAATGTCCAGACCGCTAGTCGCCACGGGGTTTCTCGCCTTTCTCTCTGCCCAAAAAACCCACGCCAGTGACCTCAGGGTAATGCTGAGATTTCCATCCCCCTCAAATCTGCCAAAGTTCTGGGCCACACATGCTTAGGCTTTACAGACGGACATCTACTGTGGGAAATGACTGGAATGACAAAGCAGCCATGAGGTCCCAGTGATGGGAACTTGCCAATTTGTACTTCCCAAGCGCTTAGTACAGTGCTCTGCACATAGTAAGCGCTCAATAAATACGATTGATAATGATGATGGATAAGGACTTATTCCGCGTACACATATTATGTGTCTCCAGGGCCTCAAAGTACTCTCTGGATGGAGTTATGTGCACAGTGCCACAAGTCCTTTGATTATACCAACACTGCATCTTCCCCAGAGAGAAAAACTGCATTTTCCTCTGGCTTCCTGCTGTACTTTGGAGAAATCAAAGGACTTTACATTAAACGTTGAGGACTCGTCAAGGTGAGGCGCTTCACAACACAACCTCTGGGCACTCTGGGCTGGGTGAAAAATGAATGCATCTCCAGCTACAAAAGAATAATAATAATAATAATAATAATTGGCATTTGTTAAGCACTTACTATGTGCAAAGCACTGTTCTAAGCGCTGGGGAGGATACAGGGTGATCAGGTTGTCCCACGTGGGGCTCACAGTCTTCATCCCCATTTTACAGATGAGGTAACTGAGGCTCAGAGAAGTTAAGTGACTTGCCCAAGATCACACAGCAGACATGTGGTGGAGCCAGGATTCGAACCCATGACCTCTGACTCCAAAGCCCGGGCTCTTTCCACTGAGCCACGCTGCTTCTCGCCACGCTAAACAGAAGAACAGAACTTGGCCTGTAGTTTTATAAATACAGAGACTGACTGATTTTGAGGTTCACTCTGACTTTTCTCTGTTCTAATCCTCTGTGAATTCTTGGCCACAGTTGACCCTTGGATCACTCCACCCCCCTGAAAACACTAGCTAACCCCGTTTTCTCGGACACCATCCTCTCCTGGTTACCCTCCCGGTTCTCTGATAATTTTTCTCCCTGGTAGTTGCCCCTCAAAGCTCAGTCCTGAGTTTCCTGCTGTCCTCAATTCCTCCTTGGGGAGGGAGCTCCCTGCTATCACAGTTCCAGCTGTTACTGCTCTGTGGATGACTCCTAAATCTACTGCTCCATCTTCAGTATCTCTCCTTGGCAATTTCGAATCTCCATCCTGCTGGGACCTCAAGTTCAGTATGTCCGAAACTGAGCTCTTCACTTTTCCTCTCAAATCCTCTCTCTCTGGAAAGAGCATGGGCCTGGGAGTTAGAAGGCCTGGGTTCTAATCTCTGCTCTGCCACTTATCTGCTGTGTAACCTTGGATAAATCATTTAACTTCTCTGTGCCTCAGTTCCCCTTTAAATGAGAATTATGACTGTGAGCCCCACATGGGATATGAACTACGCCCAACCTGCTTAGCTTTTACCTACCCCAGCGCTTAGTACAGTGCCTGGCATGTTGTAAGCACTTAACAAGTACCTTAAAAAACAAAACCAGTTTGAAGAGGCAGAAGGATGGACAAAGAGGAGAGTGGTGGGGGGAGGAGAGAAGGGGATGGATTTGGGAATGCAAGGGGTCCAGGGTAGCTACCAGATATTGAGAGAAAATGGGGAAAAATAAAAAAAGGTCACAGTGGGGGAACAGGAAGAGATGTTTAAAGCACTTCAGGGTAAGTGGGTGGGGGGCACAGAGCTGGAAAGGATGGTGGGGGAACTTTACCTGGGTATTGTCACAGACAACATGATAATTATATTTTCCAAAGCAGTAAAAAGTCACTACATTGGACGTTTGCCCTGGGGCAAAGCAAAGCTACATTTCTTGAGCAACAAGGGTAAGGATACTTACAATCTACTCATTCATTCAATCTATTTATTAAACACTTACTATGTGCAAAGCACTGTACTGAGCACCTGGCAGAGTACAATATAACAAGGTAAAGACATAATCCTGCCCACAACGAGCTCACAGTCTAGAGGGGGAGACAGATATTAATATAAATACATAAATAGATAAATAAAGAAACACCTTGGACCATGTCTTTGGGTGCAGGAAGCACATAACAGATCCCTCCCCACCTCCTCCCTCCCCCTCAACCTTCTGCCTCACCTGCTGAGAGGAAATGAACAATACTTACGAGTTGACACACAGCACTACAGTGTTCTTCCACAGATTCCTGGTCCCCACCACCTTGACAATGCAGACCTTCTTGGGCCTCCTAGAGAGTGCCTTCTCCAACTCTGCAATATTAATTTTTTTTTAAATCACGTGACCCTCCACCCCCGCCACCCCCTTTAGAGGCCATAGGGTTTCCTGAAGCCTTGTGATCAGCTGGCTCTAGGTTTTCAAGATGGAGAACTTCTCTGGTCTAAGAAAGAGAATTTTCATTAAATGGAGAAAGGGAAAATAATTAGGTAGAATGGACTGGACTTTTTGATCTTGGGTAAGTCACAACCTCTTTGTGTCTCAGTTTCCCTGTCCATCATATGGGAATAAGCCAAATGCTTTCCCTACCTCTTATGCTCTAAGCCCCATGTGGGACAAAGCTACGTATAATCTGATTTTATTACCATGTTTTTAATGATATTTGTTAAGCACTTATTATGTGCTCTGCACACAGTAAGCGCGAATGAATGAATGAATGAATGAATGAATGAATGAATGAATGAATGAATCAATCAATCAATCAATCAATCAATGAATATGCCAGGCACTGTCCTAAGCACCGGGGTAGATACAAACTCCTCACCCTCGGCTTCAAGGCTCTCCATCACCTCACCCCCTCCTACCTCACCTCCCTTCTCTCCTTCTACAGCCCAGCCCACACCCTCTGCTCCTCTGCCGCTAATCTCCTCACCGTGCCTCCTCGTTCTCACCTGTCCCGCCGTCGACCCCCAGCCCACGTCATCCCCCTGGTGTGGAATGCCCTCCCTCTGCACATCCTCCAAGCTAGCTCTCTTCCTCCCTTCAAGGCCCTACTGAGAACTAACCTCCTGCAGGAGGCCTTCCCAGACTGAGCCCCCTCCTTCCTCTCCCCCTCCTCCCCCTCTCAATTTCCCCCGCCTTACCTCCTTCCCTTCCCCACAGCATCTGTATATAGGTATATATTTTTGAACGTTTTTATTACCGTATTTATTTATTTTACTTGTAAATATTTATTCTACTTATTTTATTTTTTCAATATGTTTTGTTTTGTTCTCTGACTCACCCTTCTAGACTGTGAGCCCACTGTTGGGTAGGGACCGTCTCTATATGTTGCCAACTTGTACTTCCCAAGCGCTTAGTACAGTGCTCTGCACACAGTAAGTGCTCAATAAATATGACTGAATGAATGAATGAATACAAGATAATCAGGTTAGACAAAGTACATGTCCCACAAGGGGTTCATATACTTAATCCTCATTTTACAGACAACTGAGGCCCAGAGAAGTTAAGCAACTTGCCCAAGGTCACACAGCATACAAATCAGGTCCTCTAACTTTCAAGCCCATGTTCTTTTCACTAGGTGATGCTGCTTCCACAAAATCACATTAAGCATATGATAGGGGCTAAATAAAAACCATTGCTACCTCCCAACTTTACTGTCTAGAACTCAAATAACTGGCGAACATTTCAAAGTAAATATTTAAACTTTTGCTCGAGTGCAAGCCTTAATGGGGAACCTCCCACCCCCACTTCAGGTTGCCATGGAAATAAATAAGTATTAAATAGGCCGTTATTTTCCTCTCATGGAGGAAAAGTGCTTCCACAACTGAAAACCTCGCTAACCTTCACATCCCACTTTAATATCTTGAGATTGTGCTGGAACAGGATTCACCATCCCAGCATTTGTTCATTTAATTTTTTTAAAAAGGCAGGACGGGGCTCTTACCCCTAGATGTGTATGACTTAATGAGACAAGTCTGCATTCAGGAACTTGTAAAGCCACAGGTATATTGATACTGTGTTGATCTTCACCCCTGTTTGCCACTCACCCCCAGGACTCAATGTAAAATATGGAAATTAAATACTCTTCCCAGCCAACAAGGGGTGACCCCCTACTCAGTTTTTCTCCCTCTAAAATAAGCTCACCTCAAAGGTGACAGCCCTGAACCACAGATCCTGTCATAAGCCCCTAGACTGTAAGCCCTTTGTGGGCAGGGAATGTAACTGCTACCTCTGTTGTATTGTACTTAGTAAGCTCTCAATAAATAGCACTGATTGATTGATAAGCCTTCATGGACCAGAAAGTAGGACTGGATGCGGGCAGATACTGGCACTTACCCAGATAGCCCAGAAACCCCCCTGAGTACCTAATTCCAGTAATAATCACAGCAGTTACTAGATGCTGGAGTTCCACCCATTTAGGTGTATGTGTTCTAGGTCAGCTGGTTGACCCCACCCTGAGACATGTCAAACCAGTCAGTGGGAAATTTGAGGTTATTCTAAACTTCAGCCTCAGAACAAGCGCTTAGTACAGTGTTCTGCACACAGTAAGCACTCAATAAATATGACTCACTCCATGTATTGAATGGAAGCATTTCACTGGGCATCTTAAAGGTCCCACTACTCAAGGGAAAATTGGCAGATCTCTGCAATTCTGGCCTAGTTAGCAGTCAAATAAGCAGCAGCAGAAGTGAGCACAAACCCAAGTGTGTAACCTCAGGATAGTTACCAGATCAGTAAAAATGGACACTTGCCCCGAAATTCTGAAATCACAACACTCATTATCCAGCGCAAGAGTCCTGTGTTCAAGATTGATTTGCCAATTGTAATAATTGTGGTATTGTGGGCTTACTATGTAATAATAGTAATAATTTTTGTTACGTACTTACTATGTGCCAAGCACTGTTCTAAGCACTGGAGTAGATACAAGTCAATCAGGTTGGACACGTACTACATGGGGCTTGTACCTTTAAGCCCCATTTTTACAGATGAGGTAACTAAGGCCCAGAGAAGTTAAATGACTTGCCCTAGGTCAGACAAGGCCTAGGTCAGACAGCAGACAAGGCAAGCGAATGGCAGAGCCAGGATAACAACCTAAAAACCTAAAGTTTTCATCTTTCACATCTCAACTCAGTTTAGTGTGGAAAAACAACACCTCCGAGTCAGTTCTGTCATCTGATCTCTTGACATGTCTCTGTTTGTAGCAACATACTGAAAGGGAACAGAATGCCTGTGGTCTTGGGAAACTCTTACTGCCTTGCACGGAAATTTTCCACTATTCATAAGGAAATACAATTGCCTCGGGGGAAAAGCGGCAGCCTTTGATTCCTGTCCAGGAACTCAGCCATGGCTGAAACATGCTGGGCTCCCTCACTCCGATGGATTTTCTTACTGCCTGTTCCTTTTAAGAATGGTTGCCACTTACTCACTGTTTTGTTCTGGGCTCAAATTTACTGCTTATCTACCTCCTCCACATCATCCTATGGAACAGGCAAAGCACATCAGTCAAGTTGGGAGATTAAAAAAAAAGCGTGCTCATAACCACAAGAATTTTCTTTGGAGGGTGATTCCACAAAGAGGAATAACAAGGAGAACTCTCCCAGATGTCAGGAAAGGAAAAAGGAAGAGCAGGAAACACTGCCAGAATCCCTTCCCATCTTATTTTTTTTCCAAGTAGGGGGAATGAAAATACCAAAAGACACTAAGGATATGATCCCTTTTTTGACGTGAACTAAAGCCCAAGTATTACTATGTCTCCATGGTAGAAAGAAGAACTACAGTCATCAGATAAACTCTCCTAAAGATAATGAACTAACTCTCAGGCCCTCCCGGGTTACTAGCTTGGTAGGTTTCCCTGGTACTCCACCATGGTCCTCTTGAGATGCTCAGTGCAGTTCACAGGCAGCTGTTTGTAGGTAAAAATCAATCAATCATTTACTGAGTGCTTACTCAGTGCAGAGCACCATACTAGGTGCTTGGGAGAATACAATATAACAAATAGTTCCCTGCACACAAGGAGCTACAGGGGGAGACAGACATTTATATAAAAAATTAAATTATACATAAAACCCAACTGGAATTTGCCTGCCTTGTCTACCTGGGACTTCTGAGTCCTTACAGAGCAGAAATGAAATCTGAGAGGATCTTGGCAGGGTAACGTGCTTAAGGAAAGGGGGTGTTCAAAATAGCTTGGACTTCCTTCATCTGGAAACAATTCAGACCCATTGCTGGGCATGAGTGCTAGAGATTTTACAAACTCAGCAACCAGTAGCCTGGCATGTTGGGCAGGGTAGGGGGCAATGCAAAGAAACAAAAAACCTTACACTGTGCTCCATCACAAGATTGATGTCAACAGAAATCAATTCTCCAACATGCTGTATGGGGGCATTCTGTCCCTTCCCCCACCCCATTCCTCTTCCCTTTCTGCATGCTGCTTCAGAGCAGAATGGGGTAGTTCATGGGCCTGGAAATAAGAAGGACATGGGTTCTAATTCTGGCTGTGCCACCTGTCTGCTATGTGGCCTTAGACAAGTCACTTTACACCTCTGTGCCTAACTTGCCTCATCTGTAAAATGGGGATTAAGACTGTGACCTCTTGTGGGACAGAGACTGGGAACAACCCAGTTTGATTGTACCCACCCCAGCGCTTAGTACAGTGCCCGGAATAAGCACTTAACAGATACCATAATTATTACTATTATTATCAGTGGCTAGATCACAGGCCTGGGATTCAGAAGGTCATGGGTTTTAATCTTGGCTCCACCACTTGTCTGCTGTGTGACCTTGGGCAAGTCATTTAACTTCTCTGTGCCTCAGTTACTTCATCTGTAAAATGGGGATTATAATTGTGAGCCCCATGTGGGACAACCTGATTACCTTGCATCTACCCCAGTGCTTAGAATAGTGCTTGGCACATAGTTTATGCTTAACAGGTACCATAATAATAATAGTTATTATTATTATCATTGTGTTTCAGGCATAGGTCTACTTCGACTCCTGACCGCTGATTGCCAACATTGTAGCTCATTCCACCTTGGATATGCTACTACTTTCTCTGGAAGGGTCTGCCTGAAAATCCACATTGTGGGCAGGGAACATATGCACCAACTCTGTTATACTGTACTCTCCCAAGCACTTAGTACAGTAAGCACTCAATAAATACCAGTTGACTGATTGAAAAAAAATCCTCAATTGATAGTATTTATTGCGTGCTTACTGTGTGCTGATCAGTGTACTGAATGCGTGGGAAAAAGAGCTGAGACCTTTTTCCTGCCAACAAGGAGTTTTCAATCTTGAGGACCCTATCTCTCCAAATGAAGAGTGAGGTGCTTAAGAAACCGAAGACCCAACTTAAGGATTTCAAAGGAGAAATAGCTGTGGTTGAAAGGGTTGGGCCTAAACTTTTTACAGCCCAGATAGATAAGGAAACTCAGCACCCCACACCACATAAATAGCAGTGACTAAAGGTCAGGATAATCCTGTTTTTAATCCAAAGAGGAAGTAGCCCGGGTGGGTATGGATCGAATTGCTCGGACAGCATATTACATAGCATGGCCTAGTGGAAAGTCTGGGTCTAGGAGTCAGAGGACCTGGGCTCTCATCATAGCTCTGCTAACTGCTGCTGTGTGACCCTGGACAAGTCACTTAACTTCTCTGCACCCCAGTATCTTCAACTGTAAAATGGGGATTCAATCCCCCTCCCTCCTACTTAGACTGTGAGCCCCAAGTGGGAAAGGGATTGTGTTCAATCTGATAGATTTATATCTATCCCAGCGCGTAGTACAGTGCTTGACCCATAGTAAATGTTTAACAAAATACCACCCCCCTGCAACCACACACACACACACACACACACACGTGCGCGCGCACCCAACCAAAAAAACCTAGCAACTTAAAAATCCATCTGAGGTCTGATTAACATTTATTAAGCACTTGCTGGGTGTACAGCACTGTACTAAGGGCTTGGGATAGTACAATGCAATGAAATTAGCAGACACATTCCCTGCACATAACAAGCTTACAGTCCTCCTATCTCCACCCCCATTTTCCTCACAACAGCCCCATGATTTTATGCCCCTTGAGTCTACATGCAATGGAGAGGAACTGACATCTACTCAACCCCAAATTCCATTGCTGTGATAATACCTTGATTTTAGGGAGTGATTTCACTTCCAATGTACTGTCATATTACTTTGGTCATTTCTGACCTCATAACATCATTGTAAGGCATTCCCCAAAGTGCATTATTCTTTAAGACTTAAAACAGAACAAGCATGGTATAGTGGATATAGCACGGGCCTGGGAGTCAGAAGGTCATGGGTTCTAATCCCAGCTCCGCCACTTATCTGCTTTGTGACCTTGGGCAAGTCACTTCACTTCTCTGGGCCTCAGTTACCTCATCTGTAAAGTAGGGATTGAGGCTGTGAGCCTCATATGGGACAGGGACCGTGTCCAACCAAATTTGCTTGTATCCACCCCAGCGCTTAGTACAGTGACTTCCACATAGTAAGCGCTTGACAAATACCATAGTTATTATTATCAGTTAAAGTTGGGCAGGAGGGGGAGAGATAGGATACGCACAACTATTGGAAACATACAGTTATAGCAACACCTAATGCCTTGTGGATACGTATGCTGGGCACAGTGGGCTCCAGACCAAACCCTAATAGCAGCAATTTCTCTTTGCCTGTCTCATTTCTCATTGGAGGCATGACACATTCCATCAAGAGTCCAGAGAAGATTTTCTATTCTTTGTTCATCCACCACCCCTCACAGTGACCCAGAAGCTGTATAAAGTATGTTCATGAACAAATGTTGGACCGACCCTTAGCCCACCACTGTTTCTGTTTCTAGTCTACTCACCCTTGGCAGAAGCCAACACTTTCCACAACTTGGAAGATCAGGGATGACCCCTGTTGAGTCTCCCCAACTCAAAAGAAAACTGTCCAAAGAGATGGGGGCTGGGACATTCTGGGCTGGTAATTCTAACAGGCTGACTAGTTTGTATTGTACTTAACCAAGTGCTTAGTACAGTGTTCTTTCTACAATAAGCACGCAATAATTACGATTGAATGTGTAGGCATTCTTCCGCCACAGGGATGTCCCTGCAGTGAAGCACAATCCTACACCATTATAGAATTGAGGAGGAGCAAACTGAGCCTTAATAGGCCAGTCCATGTTCACCTTTGGTAATTAGGGAGACAGGTGGGATTGCTAAAGCAATCAGAACTAAGCAGCTAGAGACTACAGAGAGCTGCCAATGGAGAAGCAGTGTGGCTCAGTGGAAAGAGCCCAGGATTTGGAGTCAGAGGTCATGGGTTCGAATCCCAACTCCACCACCTGTCTGCTGTGTGATCTTGGGCAAGTCACTTAACTTCTCTGGGCCTCAGGTCCCTCATCTGTAAAATAGGGATTAAGACTGTGAGCCCCATGTGGGACAACCTGATCATCTTGTAACCCCCCTAGTGCTTAGAACAGTGCTCTGCATATAGTAAGTGCTTAACAAATGCCATTATAAAAAAAATAAGAGTGCTGAATAGCCCATTCAGCTAGTGCTGTTAAGGCCAGGTTTACAGTAGGAACGATTTCTCACTTTCAGGCCTCTGAATTTACTTCTACATTGACTTCATTACAAAATCAGGAAAATAACCAGATTACCACCCTGGGCTGTCTGGAGAGGTTTCGACTCCCTTCCAAGTAACTCAGGTGAACCTCCCCATGCCACATCCCTTAGTCCAGACCTGACTCAAATCACTGCCAGAGTGATTTCTGGTCTGGTGGAAACAACCAGCCGGTCACAACTAAACCAGTTAAATCTGGAGGTCAATCAGCAGGGCAAACCTCTCCTGCTCTGGGGAACAAGGTTGCGTTTGTGGGGCAGAAGACACAGACACTCACCAGGCATGACCCCTTTGATATCCCCCTCAGTGTTCATCCTGTTCTTGTGGGTGAAGTGAATTATGAGATTCTTTGCCGGCTCCTACTGCTGGGTGGCCATCAGCCACCGGAGGGATTCTGGGAAGATAATGCACAGAAACAAAGCAAATTAATGACAGTTTGCAAATTCCTCTGCTGGAAGAAAAAGTGTGCTTTTTTGTTGTTGTTGTTGTTGTTGTTGTTCTGGATTGTTAAACCTGTAAGACTACATTTTATTTGATGTTTTGTAAAGACAACTGTTGGCTTCCAATAATTTGACACATTGGATGTTTCTGACATGCTTACCCCCATGCTTTTTGGATTCTCTACCATCTGGCCCCAAGCTCATTTGCATTTTATTTACTCATCTGTACGTTATAGTATCTAAGTATCATATCACCCCATGGAGTAATTTAATTCTGGCCTGTTTCTACTCTCGTTTTATAGGAATAACAATCCTTTCCTTTCGCAAAATTCCTCCAGATTGAGGCTCACCAGAAATAAGTACAGGGAATATGTTTGAGGCCTAAAATTCCTTTCAAACCTGCTCTGATCCTCTGCCATACTGTGTTTGCATTGAAGTGTGCCTGTGTTCTGAAGAACAGATTGAACCAGTTTCCCTATTATGTTCACACTTCTTAATATCCTGTTTATGTGGGTAATTTAACCCCTGAAGGAAAAGTTGGATGGGAAGTCAGATTTTATTGTTCACTGTTTTATTGTTTGTATTTTAATATTTGTTTAAAGCATTTAGCAACAGGGGAACTGCAATCATATAGTAATCTGACTGATGAGATTCTCCTGAATCCAGCACTAGTAACTATAATAATAACTATGGTACTTGCTAAGCACTTACTGTGTCAAGCACTGTCCCTAAGCACTGGAGTAGGTACAAGTTAATCAGGTTGGAGACAGTCCCTGTCCCATATGGAGCTCACAGTCTAAGTAGAGGGAGTAGGATTAGCATGGCTCAGTGGAAAGAGCATGGGCTTTGGAGTCAGAGGTCATGGGTTCAAATCCTAACTCCACCAATTGTCAGCTGTGTGACTTTGGGCAAGTCACTTAACTTCTCTGTGCCTCAGTTTCCTCATCTGTAAAATGGGAATTAAGACTGTGAGCCCCATGTGGGACAACTGATCACCTTGTATCCCCTCAGCGCTTAGAACTGTGCTTTGCACATAGTAAGCGCTTAATAAATACCATCACTATTATTATTATTATTATTAGGATTGAATCTTCCATTTGTAGATGAGGAAACTAAGGCACAGAGAAGTTAAATAATAATGATGGCATTTATTAAGTGCTTACTATGTGCAAAGCACTGTTAAATAACTTGCCCAAGGTAATACAGCAGACATGTGACAGAGCAGGAATTAGAACTCAAGCACTCTGACACCAGGGCCTATGCTCTTTTCAGGACGCCATGCTACTTTCCATTTAAATCCCCATTTTACAGATGAAGATACTGAGGCACTGAAATGATTATGCTGCTTGCCCAGGGTTACCCAACAGGCAACTGGTATAGGCTGGGATTAGAGCCCAGGTCTCCTGACTCCCAATCTTAGACTCTTTTCACTAAGCCACATTGTTTCTCTCAAACTTGGTTGGGAGCCAGTTTGTGTGAGGAAGTGATTACTTTGCCTCTTATTTCTGCTTCTGCCCTGTTAATAAAGGATTACTACTATTCCAGCCTTATAATGTCTTTGTTTCAATAAGGCCCAAGAATGAGTTGGGATTATCAACATTTACTGACATTTGAGAAATGTAGATTAGAGAGTGACTCTATGATAATCTCCAGCAAATTTATGAGAAATCTGAGGGTAGAAATAGCCTCCCCACAAGGACAGGCTGAAGAGATCAGACCTTTGCAGTCTGGAAAGGTGCTGGCTATGAGAGGATATAACTGAAATTTCTAATTCATTCATGTCCACAAGACAAATGTGGAATTGTTACTTATGAAGAAGCAACCCGTGAAGTTAGAAGTTGTCAGTTCAAAACGGGTAAAAAGAAACACTGTTTCTGCCCCAAAGGTGATAAGCATACAGACCTAGTTACTAGATTGTAAGCTCCTTGCAAGCAGGAATCAAGTCTACCAGCTCTTTCAAGCCCCTAATACTGTTTTCTGCCCACTGTAAACAGTACAGGCAGAAAATTCCAGAAGGTTCACAAAGAAGGCTTGAGTTGTTTCATAAAGGAGAGGTTTACAAGGCTATAAAAAAAAGCAAAATTAGGTTTATTCGAGGAAAAAATTAGGGCTGTCAGAGGATAGGTGCAAGGAGGGTTATTGGAAGGAATGTCGGATGGTAGGAGGATTAGGATGGATGTGAAAGAGGAGACACTGTTGCTGTCAGTATGACCCTAATCATAGCTTTTCTTAGATTTTTCTTATTCTCTTAATAGATATAGCAAATTGCCTGGGCATCCTGTTTTTTTGCATGACTAGCACGTTTCCCTGAATTCAAAGGCATTTTGGAATGTTGGACATATATATAATACACCTTCCCTCGTGACCTAAAAATCTCACTTTCTCTCCCACCAAATGAGGTTCTGACAAAATCATGATCTGTTTTGATCTATTTCAAGATTTGGTCTTTCTCAGCTGGACAGACATTCCCCAGTGCTGCATGCACAGATTGAATTTCCACTTATTTCCTCCTGATTTTACCCACTGCTCCTTGTCGCTTTCAACTGGCTTTCCCAGGCTTTCTATGATCACGGAGACTGCTGAACAAAAGGCTTTCACCCCTTTAAAAAGGACATATGGTCCAACTTACATAACAGTTTACAAACTCAGCATCTTTACCCATTTCAGATGTATCCACCACCCTTCCTCAGAGTGTGCTTTCAGCCCAAATTGAGGACCATTACGTAAATTAGTATTCAATTAAAAGCTTTACTTGCACTGAAATATGACTAAAGAAGCCTGGCCTAAATGGCCCTCTTCAGGAGCTGGTTGCTGTCTTAATGGTTCACGCTGCTTATCAGAATATTTTTCCCATGCTTGCCGTGACAATATATTCTTTTCTATCATTTGCATGTGCCAATGCTCGCACTAAAGTCCAGAATGAAGCAACTTCTCTTTCTAAACCTGAATGTCCTGAACATCCTGCTGAGACCTCCAACAAGTCCAAAACAGAATTCCCACCGAAGCCCTGTCCTCTCCCTGGCTTTCTCATCACTGTAGAGAGTACCACTATTCTCCCTGTCTCACAAGCCCGTAACTTTGGCATTATCCTTGATTCATCTCTCTCACACAACTCAAACACTGAATCTGTCACCAAATCCTGATGAATCTAGCTTCAAAACATCACTAAAATCTGCCCTTTCCTCCCAGTCCAAACTGCTACCAAGCTGATCCAAGCACTTAACCTAACCCACCTTGATTTCTGTACCAGCCCCCTTGCTGACTGTCCTGCCTCCTGTCTCTCCCCACTCCAAGGGATGTGTAAGTAAAATAATTAATCTGCACCCTTGAAAGCCTGGCACTGTACAAACTCAAGGTCTGATTATCATTTCATGCCCGATCCCATTTAGATACAGTGGAAAAACCTATTTGTAATTAATAAATTAACCAAACAGTGGTATTCATTGAGTGTTTACTGGATGCAGTGCACTGAATAATAATATAATAATGATGATATTTGTTCAGTGCTTACTATGTGCAAAGGACTATTCTAAGTGCTTTGGATGGTACAATACCACAGAGTTGGTGGACATAATTATGTCTTCCCTGCCCATAATTATGCTTATAGTCTAGGGGGTGAGACAGACATTAATATGAATTAACTACAGATATGTACCTAAGTGCTGTGGGGCTGAGGGTGGTATGAATACCAAGTGCAAAAGGGTACAGATCCAAGTGCATAGACATGCAGAACAGAAGGTAGAGGGAGTTGGAGAAGATGTGACCTTAAACCTTGTCTACCCCTCCCCAGATTTGAAGGGATGGCACAGTACCATGCTGGCATCCTGCTGCCTTCTAATCCCCCTGCCATTTCTTAAAACATCTTACTCGAGTTTCTTGTGTTCCTGCTCTTTTTCCCCTCCATTTCTTATTCCACATTCTTCTTTATCTCTGCACAAGGCCTTCCATAATTTGGATAAGATCCTCTCCAAATTTGAGGTTTAGACAATGCACAGTATCTTGGATAAGAGTTATTTGAACAGCCTTCCACCTTCTGAACAAAAAATGAATATCTATGTGAAATAAAGCATTCTCCTTAATATTCTGGGTAGTAAGAAATAGACATGCAATTTGGATCTACGTCTCCAACAAAAATCCATTACTGGAGATTCTGGGGACTACCATGATATCATGTCTTGGCCATAAATGTCTTAAGTGTCCCTTAAATTATCAGGATTAAATTCTGAAAAGCTTCAGAGTGTACGTGCACATGCATATATTTACATCTATCGATTTATACATTTAGATAGATATACATATCTGTATACACACATACATAATATATATACGTATATATAGTCCACAGACAACATGGACATGACTTCAAAGGAGAGAAGCAAAGAGTGGGGAAAGAACAGGTGGAAAAGAGGAGTCCTATGGCAGAGTTCTGCTTTCTATTTTATGCCTACTGGAAAATGCAACACGTAGGCAAATAAATTCATTCATTCATTCACTCAATCATATTTATTGAGTGCTTACTGTGTGCAGAGCACTGTACTAAGCGCTCAGAACTCAGAATAGTAAATACTCCCCAGGCCAGCTAAATTGCACTGCACTTATCCCACAGGTCAAAGAAAGCACATTTCACAGGTGGGTTTAGTGCTGTAGAAAACACCCACTCAGAGGCCCTCTTCAGAAGTCACTGACCTTCTGGACCTCAGTCTCCACATCTGTATAATGGGGATTAAATATGTGTTCTCCTTCCCTCTGAAACCATGAGCCCCATGTGGGATGGGGAAGGTGTCCGGGCTGCATATACTGTATCTACCCCAGTCAGTGTCCTCTTCCTCCAAAAAGCAGCCTTCTCTTCTCTAACATGAACAACCATAATTCTTTTAACCTCTCAGAAAGCTTATTTTCCAACCCTTCCGTTATTTTTGTTCCTCTTCTCTGGAATGTCTACCGCTTCTCCATAGCCTCTTCAAAGTGTAGTGTCCAAAACCAGCCCTTCTGTTGACTTGTTCTGCTATACTTGAGCCTGAGCATTCTTTTCTGAATCCATCAAGGTCACTTTAAATTTCATCCTGTCCCCCAGAAGATTGGGGCTTTGGATGAAGGATCGGGAGAGTACTCATCAAAACTGTGGTGGTGGGGTGGTGGTCGGGAGTGGGCACTACCAATCCTCTGGGGGACAGGATGAAATTTAAAGTGGCCTTGATCGATTCAGAAAAGAATGCTCAGGCCCAAGTATAGCAGAACAAGACAACAGAAGGGCTGGTTTTGGACACTACATTTTGAAGAGGCTATGGAGAAGTGGTAGACATTCCAGAGAAGTGGAACAAAAATAGCAGAAGGGTTGGAAAATAAGCTTTCTGAGGAGAGGTTAAAAGAATTATGGTTGTTCATGCTGGAGAAGAGAAGGCTGCTTTTTGGAGGAAGAGGACACTGACTGGGGTAGATGAAGTATATACAGCTCGGACACCTTCCCCATCCCACATGGGGCTCATGGTTACAGAGGGAAGGAGAACATATATTTAATCCCCATTTTACAGATGAGGAAATTGAGGTCCAGAAGGTCAGTGACTTGCCCACGGTCTCCCAGAAAGCCAGTGGCAGAGTTGGGGTTGGGACCCAGCTCCCTGACTCTCAGGCCCATGGCTTTTTCCGTGAGGCTGAAAAAAGGCAAACTGTATCCTCACTTCCTGATATTTCTCTTTCAAACTGATCGATGACTTTAAATAACTTATTATAAATGACCCATGACCATGCTCCTTTCAACCTCTCCCATACTCCAGAAAGCCCTGGCACACGATGGCTTGATGGCCAAACAAGCAACAAGTCAAAAAGCAAAATAAACACAAAGCCTGTGTGTACATTCTATGTCAGACTTTCCCACTGGCCAAAGGAAAGGGCATTCTTACATGAATAACAATAGGAAAGCTCGATGTTCAGTCTGCTGTGGGGGTTTCCCTGGTGGTAAAGTTATCATCCAAACTGGAAGGGTCAGAGACCTTCCTTTCCTAAACATGTGTGAGCCATAGATCCATCGGTGGTATTTACGGAGTGTTTAATTATACAGAGCACTGTCCTAGGTGCTTGGGAGAGTATGGTATGAGAGAAATTAGCAGACATGTTCCCTGCCCAGAATGAGCTAGCTAAGTCCTCGGAGCACTGGACCACTGAGCAGGATATGTGAGGCTAATACTTACGAGCAGTATAGAAGCATCAGCAGGAAAGGGCAGATGATGAGGGCCTGCAGGACTTGCCAGTCCCCGCAGAGAGCAGCCAGGCCGGGCATGAGGAACTGACCGGCCATTGCTACAAAGCTGGCCACCATGGTGACCATGAACCGACGGCTGGGAGGGCAGAGTTCGATTCCTGAAATACACAAGCAGAGACGAGGAAATGAGCAATCCGCAGGCAGCATCAGGGATGGCTTCAGACTGTGAGGTGGGCAGCTACCTCGAGCTGGCAGGGGTGGTTGTAATGTATTCCAAAGATGGCTGCTGCTTCTGACATTCTAGATGGAACCTGTACCAGAACCTTCATCAAGATGGCCCCCATGCATGCCAGCCAATTGTTTTACAGATACTTTCAGCTTCTCCACCCTCCCCTTAACACCCCTCTCCCATTAGCCCCCTAAAAGGAAAGGTTTGATTCAGGAGAGACCTGATTTTCTTACCAAAAAGGACCTTCTGCAAGCCCCCAGACTGGGGTTGAGGCCCTCCCTGGTCAGTCTGTTTGCCTCCTTGTGCTTGGGGCTGGGCTACCAAGTGGTCTGGGACACTGTGGTCCAGGGGTCCCACTGGACAGGACAGCGCAGGGCTCTCCATTCACAAATCCCCCAAATAGATAGGAAAATCGGTCTTGGCAGTTCCTGACCAGCAGGTCTGTCCAATTACCACCCACCACCACCACCTGGGGCTCCCACCCTGCTCTGGGAGGGTGGCAGGATGAGGCAGCATTGCATTCTCCACTTTTGGGAAGGCTAAGGCTGTAGCAGTTAATCAGTCATCCAACCACAGTGGTACTTATTGAGCATTTATTCTGTGTCGAGCAATGTGCTGAGCACTTAGGAGGAGGGATGTTATTATCATGGTATTTGTTACGGCACTTACTATGTGTCAGCATTGTTTTAAGTGCTGGGGTAGGTAAAATAATCAGGTCAGTAATCGTTCCTGTCCCACATGGGGCTCACAATCTTAGTAGGGGAAAGAACATATCCAAATTCAAAGGCCGACAGACAGACAGACATGATCCCTGTTCATAAGGGCAGTTTTGACAGTTGAGCTCTGGAGAGCACAGCCTGATCAGTGATGAGTGAAAATTATGCCTCTGGCCTCAGCACTCTGGGTTTATTGTCTTCCTGGGTTCTTATAAATCAGTCGTATTTATTGAGCGCTTACTGTGTGCAGAGCACTGTACTAAGCACTTGGGAAGTACAAACTGGCAACATATAGAGACGGTCCCTACCCAACAGTGGGCTCACAGTCTAGAAAGGGGAGACAGAGAACAAAGCCAAACATATTAACAAAATAAAATAAATAGAATAGATATGTACAAGTAAAACAAATAAATAAATAGAGTAATAAATATGTACAAACACATATACATATATACAGGTGCTGTGAGGAAGGGAAGGAGGTAAGGTGGGGGAGATGGAGAAGGGGAGGAGGGGGAGAGGAAGGAGGGGGTTCAGTCTGGGAAGGCCTCTTGGAGGAGGTGAGCTCTCAGTAGGGCCTTGAAGGGAGGAAGAGAGCTAGCTTTCCAGGCGAGTTGGATGACATGGGCCGGGGGTTGACGGCGGGACAGGCGACAACTAGGCATGGTGAGGAGATTAGTGGCAGAGGAGCGGACGGTGCGGGCTGGGCTGTAGAAGGAGAGAAGGGAGGTGAGGTAGGAGGGGGCGAGGTGATGGAGAGCCTTGAAGCCGAGGGTGAGGAGTTTCTGCCTGATGCATAGGTTGATTGGTAGCCACTGGAGAATTTTGAGGAGGGGAGTAACATGCCCAGAGCGTTTCTGGACAAAGACAATCCGGGCAGCGGCGTGAAGTATGGATTGAAATGGGGACAGACAAGAGGATGGGAGATCGGAGAGGAGGCTGATAGAGTAGTCCACACGGGATAGGATGAGAGCTCCAACGAGCAGGGTAGCCGTTTGGATGGAGAGGAAAGGGTGGTAGCCCAACCCTAGTCCGTGCAGGAATTCTCAGAAGGAAGGTAATGAGCTGAAAATAAAACGCCCAAATCCTGCCCGTTTGATCCTGCCTGCTGTTTCCATTCCAACACACCAAGAGCCCTGGAGTGCGCTTTAGGAGCCAAATGGTGCCAGGAAACAGAGGCAGACCCAATGCTCCAATCGCTCTCACCTAATGTAAAAACTGCAGCTCTACCTGTTGCCAGTAAATTTGTCTCTCAAAGGTCACCAGAGTGGTCTTGGTGCCTGCAGTTCCTTTCCCACCTTGTACTCTATCACATTCTCAGACTAAGTTAACAGTCCCTTGCTGGGAAGGAAGAGGCTCTCTTCAAAAGCATTGTCATGGCGCCACAACACTATCAGCTCTGACATGTTGACAGATGTCAGAACAGATGAAGACATACTTGGATAGTTAACATGGCACCGGCTTGTTTGCCTCCCTTACAACAAAGCTCTGTTCCTTAGACACAAGTGAACGGTGTTTACTTAAAAATAATGATGAAGACAAGGTAATTCCTGCTCAGATATCGACCTGCTTCATTTCTCTCCTGTGAGAACTGAAGATTTTAATCCATGGTAGCTGTGCTAAAATTTAAACTAGAATGCAAGATTATCTAGTTCTAGGGCAAAGAAAGTCCCATCTCATAGCTGGTACCTTAAAAGCGTTTCTTGTAGAAAGAAGAGGGCATGGGGGCTGCACTACTGAAAACTTTTGAGGTTCTCAGAAAACCTAGACCCTCTAAACTTTGACTCAACTATGCCCCTACACATGGGAAGCAGCATGGCCTAGTGAAAAGAGCATGGGTCTGGCAGTCAGACACCTGGGTTCCAATCCCAACTCTACCACTTGCCCGCTGTGTGACCCTGGGCAAGTTGCCCAACCTCTCTGTGCCTCAGTTTCCTCAACTGTGAAAGGGATTTAATACCTTGTTCTCCCTCCTACTTAGATTGGATGCTCTTTGAGGGGTAGAAAATGTGGCCAATCTAATTATCCTTTATCTATCCCTGAGCTTAGTATAGAGCTTGGAACATAGAAGTGCTTAACAAATACCTCAACTACTATTATTATTATTATTATTATTATTATTAGTGGATTCTTCCACTAGGCTTGGAGAGAGCACCAGGACTAGTGAGTTGACCCCTTTCCCCAACCCCTGACCCCTTTAGTTTCTTTTTTCAAAGGTCCAGAGCTCCATTAATAGTTTCCTTATCTCCTGGATCAAGACAATTGATATGTTCTGCAGCTCCACTGTAAACAAACCTGGCCACTCCACCTGTGGCATTAATCTGGAGTAAATGAGTACAGAACTTGAAAAACCTTTTGGAAAAACATCCACACACTCTGAGATCCTTCCTTTTGAGAGTGAAAGGGGTGCCTTGAGTGGGCTCCTGAGCACCATTTTTCAACCTCCCCCCAGTTGGAGATTTCGATTAAAGAATAGGAAGTTTGTTGTGTCCTTGGCCATTATCTTACGGCTTATTCCATCTCCCTTTCAATCAGTCAATCGATGGTATTTATTGAGCTCTGACTGTGTGCAGAGCACTGTAGTAGGTGCTTGGGAAAGTTTAATACAATGAAGTTGGTAGACGTGACCCTGCCCAAAAGGCACTTACAGTCTATAGGGAAGGGCTTCTCTATCTCCTCACCTCCTGTGCCAGGCTTGCACTGGGCTACCACGAAGAACTGGCTCTACGCTCCACCACCACACCAGGCTGCATTACAACTTTCCCAAGTCTCCTTCAGCAGGTGACCTTGTTCTAGGGAAACAGTTCCAACAGTGGCACTGACTGACCCCTCGAGCACTTCCCTAATTATCACAAACAGCAGCGTGGCCCAATGGGAAAAGCATGGTGCTAGGTATCAGAGGACCTGGGTTCTAATCCCTGCTCTACCACTTGCCTGTTGTGTGACCTTGGGCAAGTCACTTCACTTCTCTGTGCCTCAGTTACCTCATCTGTAAAATGGGGATTATGAGACTGTGAGCCCCATGTGGGACACCTAATTACCTTGTATCTACCTCAATGATAAGAACAGTGCTTGGCACATAATGATAATAATAATAATTACTATTATTATGATGGTATTTGTTATTTGCTTACTATGTGGCCAGGCACTGTTCTAAATGCTAGAGTAGATACAAGATAATTGGGTTGGACACAGTACCTTTCCCCAAAAGGGCTCACAGTCTTAATCCCCATTTTACAGATGAGGGAAATGAGGCACAGAGAAGTTAAGTGATTTGCCCAAGGTCACACAGCAGAAAAGTAGCAGACCCAGGATTAGAACCCATGACTTTGTGGCTCCCAGGCCTGTGTTCTAGCCACTAAACCATACTGCTTCTACTCCACAGTAAACGTTTAACAAATATCATCATTATTATCATCATTATCATTACTGAGGCTATGTCTAGCCAGAATTATCTTGTACCTGCCTTAGTACTTAGCGCTTACATGGTGCTTAATAAGTGCTTAACAAATAACTACTATCATTAGGTAAATCCTGCTGTCTTGAAGGAATTTATCATATAGAGAGAGCCAATTAAGCTGCAAAGCATGTTTGTACTGGATATATTTTTCCCAAGAGCAGAGTCTAGCAAGAGAACATTACAGTTCCAGGGAACTTTATAAGCCAAACACACAGTTGGCCCATAAAGCTCAGTTTTTATAGTACCATTTACTTACCAACCCCTAGGCAAGAGAAGGCACTCTAAGGATTGATCAGTAATACTTACTAAGCACTTACTGCATGCAGAATACTGGACTAAGTACTTGGGAGTGCATAATTCAACAGAACTGGGATTAGAACCCAGGTCCTCTGACTCCCAGGCCTGTGCTTTATGAACTAGGCCATGCTGCTTCCCAGTTGATATGGCATTTTCTCTCTCTTCCTTGCCTCACCACGACTATCTTGAGCATCTGTTTAATGGTGCTGAGCTTCAGGGACCAATACGGTTGCCTTGGGGAGTGTGGGAGTGAGAACCTGGGCACTGTCTCACCTGAATGGTCAAGGTCCCACCCAAGTAGAAGCTATGCACACTCAACTCCCTTACCTAGCTAGCCCAACATGTTGGCTCCAACAAGCAAGCTAACACTCAGAAGCATAATTTCAGAAGGAGATACAAGCGTAATTAAAGCTACTTTGCATTTGCTAACAAGCCGTGGAAATGAGTCACATAACTCTTGTTTTCAGTCTGGATTAAGCCATATAAAGTTAACTACACCTCACAGATGTCAGTAAGCCTCCTGGGAACATGAAGCCTAGAGGGGTAATTTGGTAAGTATCTCACCTTACCATTTGTCTCCATTTGAAAATTGAAGGTAATCCTTTAAACAGTCAAGCTGTAATGCCCACTCTTTGTCTACTCCATTTCATAAAATGGATTTTTAAACTCCAGGGATTGGAATGTTTACTTGAAAGTAAGCCTTCAAGCTAGAAGGCTACCCTTGTTTTGTTTTTCTTATGGCTCTTGCCATGGAATATGGACATGGGGATCCAGCCCATCAATTCTAAAGTCAAGCAGATGATAATACTACAAGAAAATGTATTTATTGTTCTGCCATAATAATAATAATAATGGTATTTGTTAAGTGCTTACTACATACAAAGCACTGTTCTAAGCGCTGGGGAGGTTATAAGGTGATCAGGTTGTCCCACAGGGGCTCACAGTTTTAATCCCCATTTTACAGATGAGCTAACTGAGGCCCAGAGAAGTTAAGTGACTTGCCCAAAGTCATACAGCTGACAGTTGGCGGAGCCGGGTTTTGAACCAATGACCTCTGACTCCAAAGCCCGTGCTCTTGCCACTGAGCCACACTGCTTCTCTACCCAACACACTATGTACTAAAAGTGAATAAACTGAATCAATCCAAGTGAAATCCTTTGAAACATCAGAAAGCCTGAAGGACTTTTTCAGATGATGAGAATAATAATGATAAAATTAGGGGTATTTGTTAAGCGCATACTTTGTGCCACGTACCGCCCGCTAAGCACAGTGAGTAGTAGTGAGGCAAGAAGTAGCGTTGCCCAATGGACAGAGCACTGGTCTAGGAGTTGGATGGACCTGAGTTCTAATCGTGACTCCACCACTTGTCTGTTGTGTGACCTTGGGCAAGTTACTTAACTTCTCTGTGCCTCAGTTACCTCATCTGCAAAATGGGGACATGGACTTCGTCCTACCCGATTAGCTTGTATTTACTCCAGTGCTTAGTACAATGCCTGGCATATAGAAAGCACTTAAGTACCATTATTTTTTTTTTAAAAGCATTGGGTGAATATAATCCAATCAGATCAAACAGGGCTCACAGTCTGAGGGGGAAGGAAAACAATCAGTCAGTCAACAGTATTCACTGAATGCTTACCGTGTGCAGGTACTGTACTAAGCACTTGGGAAGATATAAGCAGCATAGTCCAGTGGAAAGAGCCTGGGTCCGGAAGTCAGAGAACCTGGATTCTAATCCTGACTCCGCCATTTGTCTGTTAATGACCTTGGGTGAGTCACTTCTCTGTGTCTCAGTTCCCTCTTCTGCAAAATGGGAATTAGATACCTCTTTTCCCACTGACTTAGATTTTGAGCTCCCTTTGGGACATTATTATCTTGTACTTATCCCAGTGCTTCATACTGTGCCTGGCACACAGTAAGCACTTAAACACTCCCTTGGGGGAGACATAAATTAGAGTAGGGAATAGGGAAAATAGTAGAGTGCTATAAGACTGGGGTGAATACCAAAGGGCCTAAGGGGTACCCAGCAAGTTGGCTTAGTGGAATGAGCAAAGTGACTTTGGGCAAGTCACTTAACTTCTCTGGGCTTCAGTTCCCTCATCCTTAAAATGGAGATTAAGACTGAGCCCCATGTGGGACAACCTGATTACCTGGTATCTACTCCAGTGCTTAGAACAGTGCTTGGCACATACTAAGCACTTAACAGTTACCATCATTATCATTAATGAGGCAGAAACTCCTCACCCTCAGCTTCAAGGCTCTCCATCATCTCATCCCCTCCTACCTCACCTCCCTTCTCTCCTTCTGCAACCCAGCCAGCACCCTCCGCTCCTTTGCTGCTAATCTCCTCACCGTGCCTCTTTCTCGCCTGTCCTGCCGTCGGCCCCCGGCCCACGTCATCCCCCCTGGCCTGGAATGCCCTCCCTCTGCCCATCCGCCAAGCTAGCTCGCTTCCCCCCTTCAAGGCCCTACTGAGAGCTCACCTCCTCCAGGAGGCCTTCCCAGACTGAGCCCCCTCCTACCTCTCCCCCTCCTCCTCCTCTCCTTCTCCCCCGCCTTACCTCTCCCTTCCCCTCAGCACCTGTATATATGTTTGTACGGATTTACTACTCTATTTATTTATTTTACTTGTGCATATCTAGTCTATTTATTTTACTTTGTTAATATGTTCTGTTTTGTTCTCTGTCTCCCCCTTCTAGACCGTGAGCCCACTGTAGGGGAGGGATCGTTTCTTTGTGTTGCCAACTTGTACTTCCCAAGCGCTTGGTACAGTGCTCTGCACACAGTAAGCGCTCAATAAATACGACTGATTGATTAAGTTCACAGTCGATGCAGGGGGAAGGGCACAGAGGGGAAATAAAGGGCTTAGTCTGGGAAGACATGGAGGAGATGGGATTTGAAGAGAGTTTGAAAGTGGGGAGAGTAGTGGACCATTAGATATGAAGTTGTACTTGGATCTGTGACTTGAGACGTTTAACCATTCGCCCCACCACCAACCCCACAGCACTTATGTACATTTCTTTAAATTATATATTATAAATCACCTATTTTGTTTAACATCTGTCTTCCCCTCTAGACTGTAAGATCATTATGGTCAGGGAACACATCTGCTAATTCTGTTTTATTGTACTCTCAAACACTCTGTACATAGTAAGTGCTCAATAAATACCACAGATTGATTGACTGAAGGGGGAGGGAGTTCCAGCTCTGAGGGAGAATGTGGGCAAGGGGTCAGTGTTGCTGTAGATGAAACTAAAGGTACAGAAATTACATTGGCATTGAAGAGTGGAGTGTGTGGTTTGGGTTAGGAAATCAGCAAGGTAAGTTAGGAGGAGAGAGCTGACTGGGTGCCTTAAAGCTGATGGTGAGGAATTTTTCTTTACTGCGGGAGTGGATGGGCAAACAAAAAGCATTTATTATTTACCATATGAGGAAACTGAGAGGCCCAGAAGTTAAGCGACTTGCCCAGGTTGGCACACCAGAGCCCAGGTCGCACAGCAGACAAGTGGGGAGCTGGGGAACTCCTGACTCCCAGACCCATGCTCTGTCCACTGGGCCTTGCTGACTTTAACAACATTAACTCCTTAGTCTTTTGTGAGGACAAAAGACTCCAAAAGAGTATAACAGCATTTTGCCACAATGCTTCCGTGCCTTGCCATAACTCAGGCTCGTGGGTTCCCCTTGGTTTTCTTTCCTCACTCTGTCCGAGTAGGGTCTGGAACCCACTGCCCTCAGAACCTTCTGTCCTCTGGCACGGTCCTGCCATCCCAACCTACAGCTGAAGAAGTCGAGTCACGATTGGGAGAATATAATACAATAGAGTTGGTGGATATGTTTCCTGCCCACAAGGAGCTACATGTAAAAGTCTAGAAGCTACATATAAAGATTGTCTAGACTGCAGGATCCTTGTGGGCAAGGAACGCGTCTACCAACTCTGTTTTATTATACTCTACCAGCCCCTCAAACAATGCTCTGCATACCGTAAGTTCTAAATAAATACGAATACCACCGACTGACTGATGTAGAAAGACTGTCATCCCAATCAATCAATCAATCATATTTCTTGAGCGCTTACTATGTGCAGAGCACTGTACTAAGCGCTTGGGAAGTACAAGTTGGCAACATATAGAGACAGTCCCTACCCAAAAGTGGGCTCACAGTCTAGAAGGGGGAGACAGAGAACAAAACAAAACATATTAACAAAATAAAATAAATAGAATAGATATGTATAAGTAAAATAAATAAATAAGTAGAGTAATAAATATGTACAAGCATATATACATATATACAGGTGCTGTGGGGAAGGGAAGGAGGTAAGGCAGAAGGGATAGAGAGGGGGACGAGGGGGAGAGGAAGGTGGGGGCTCAGTCTGGGAAGGCCTCCTGGAGGAGGTGAGCTCTCAGTAGGGCCTTGAAGGGAGGAAGAGAGCTAGCTTGGCGGATGTGGGGAGGGAGGGCATTCCAGGCCAGGGGGATGACGTGGGCTGGGGGTCGACGGCGGGACAGGTAAGAACGAGGCACGGTGAGGAGATTAGCGGCAGAGGAGCGGAGGGTGCAGGCTGAGCTGTAAAAGGAGAGAAGGGAGGTGAGGTAGTAGGGGGTGAGGTGATGGAGAGCCTTGAAGCCAAGGGTGAGGAGTTTCTGCCTGATGCGCAGATTGATTGGTAGCCACTGGAGATTTTTGAGGAGGGGCGGAACATGCCCAGAGCGTTTATGGACAAAGACAAACTGGGCAGCGGCGTGAAATATGGATTGAAGCGGGGAGAGACAAGAGGATGGAAGATCAGAGAGGAGGCTGATACAGTAGTCCAGACCGGATAGGATGAGAGCTTGAATGCTTGAATGAGAGGGTAGCAGTTTGGATGGAAAGGAAAGGGCGGATCTTGGCGATGTTGCAGAGCTGAAACCGGCAGGTTTTGGTGACGGCTTGGATGTGAGGGGTGAACGAGAGAGCGGGGTCGAGGATGACACCAAGGTTGCGGGCTTGTGAGACAGGAAGGATGGTAGTGCCGTCAACAGTCATGGGAAAGTCAGGGAGCGGGCAGGGTTTGGGAGGGAAGACAAGGAGTTCAGTCTTGGACATGTTGAGTTTTAGGTGGCGGGCAGACATCCAGATGCAGATGTCCTGAAGGCAGGAGGAGATGCAAGCCTGGAGGGAGAGGGAGAGAGCAGGGGCAGAGATGTAGATCTGGGTGTCATCAGCGTAGAGATGATAGTTGAAGCCGTGGGAGCGAATGAGGTCACCAAGGGAGTGAGTGTAGATCGAGAACAGAAGGGGACCAAGAATTGAACCTTGAGGAACCCCCACAGTAAGGGGATAGGAGGGGGAGGAGGAGCCGGCAAAAGAGACTGAGAATGAACGACCGGAGAGATAAGAGGAGAACCAGGAGAGGACAGAGTCTGTGAAGCCTAGGTTGGATAGCGTGTTGAGGAGAAGGGGGTGGTCCACAGTGTCGAAGGCAGCTGAGAGGTCAAAGAGGATTAGGACAGAGTATGAGCCGTTGGATTTGGCAAGCAGGAGGTCATTGGTGACCTTTGAGAGGGCAGTTAGTGGTATGAGAGCGGCGAAGGGAAAGGGGAGTGAGTCTGAGTAGAAAGGACATAGTTGAGAGCAGCAATCTGATCATCAAGAATGGGTAGAGAGGAGAGGGAGGCGAGGTGAGGTGTGAGGCACTCAGAAAAATGGATGGGGTCAAGAGAACAGAGATCTCTGTGAGGGAGTAATATGGATTTACAAGGGAAAGGAGTGTGAGTGAGGAGGCAGGTGAGAAGATTATGATCACAGAGAGGGATTTCAGAGTTGGTGAGGGTGGACACAGTGCAGCGGTAGGAGTTGATGAGGTCGAGGGTATGACCAAGTTGGTGAGTGGGCGAGGTGGGGTGGAGCAAGAGGTTGGCAGAGTCAAGGAGAGATAGAAGGCGGGCGGCAGAAGAGTCGTTAGGGATATCCATGTGGATGTTGAAGTCTCCGAGGATCAGAGTGGGCATGGAAAAGGAGAGAAGGAAGATGAGGAAGGGGTCAAAATCGTTAAAGAAGTTGGAGGTGGGGCCGTGGGGGTGGTAGATGACGGCTACAAAAATCTGTAAGGGGTGGTAGAGGCGAATAATGTGGGCTTCAAAGGAAGGGAAGGAAGGGGGCGGGAGGAGGAATAGTGCGAAAGCGACATTGAGGGGCGAGAAGGAAACCGACACCTCCTCTTTTTCCAGTGAGTCTGGGGGAGCGGGAGAAGAAGAGGCCTCCACTGAAGAGAGCAGCAGAAGAGACCGTGACGTCCGGAGACAGCCATGTTTCATTCGCTCCCACGGCTTTAACTATCATCTCTACGCTGATGACACCCAGATCTACATCTCTGCCCCTGCTCTCTCCCCCTCTCTCCAGGCTCGCATCTCCTCCTGCCTTCAGGACATCTCCATCTGGATGTCTGCCCGCCACCTTACGCTCAACATGTCGAAGACTGAACTCCTTGTCTTCCCTCCCAAACCTTGCCCTCTCCCTGACTTTCCCATCTCTGTTGACGGCACTACCATCCTTCCCGTCTCACAAGCCCGCAACCTTGGTGTCATCCTCGACTCCGCTCTCTCACTCACCCCTCACATCCAAGCCGTCACCAAAACCTGCCGGTCTCAGCTCCGCAACATTGCCAAGATCCGCCCTTTCCTCTCCATCCATACCACTACCCTGCTCATTCAAGCTCTCATCCTATCCCGTCTGGACTGCTGCATCAGCCTTCTCTCTGATCTCCCATCCTCGTGTCTCTCTCCACTTCAATCCATACTTCATGCTGCTGCCCGGATTATTTTTGTCCAGAAATGCCCTGGGCATATTACTCCCCTCCTCAAAAATCTCCAGTGGCTACCAATCAATCTGCGCATCAGGCAGAAACTCCTCACGCTCGGCTTCAAGGCTCTCCATCACCTCGCCCCCTCCTACCTCACCTCCCTTCTCTCCTTCTACAGCCCAGCCCACACCCTCTGCTCCTCCACCGCTAATCTCATCGTACCTCGTTCTCGCCTGTCCCGCCATCGACCCCCGGCCCACGTCATCCCCCGGGCCTGGAATGCCCTCCCTCTGCCCATCCGCCAAGCTAGCTCTCTTCCTCCCTTCAAGGCCCTGCTGAGAGCTCACCTCCTCCAGGAGGCCTTCCCATACTGAGCCCTTTCCTTCCTCTCCCCCTCGTCTCCCTCTCCATCCCCCCCCATCTTACCTCCTTCCCTTCCCCACAGCACCTGTATATATGTATATATGGTTGTACATATTTATTACTCTATTTATTTATTTATTTATTTATTTTACTTGTACATATCTATCCTATTTATTTTATTTTGTTAGTATGTTTGGTTCTGTTCTCTGTCTCCCCCTTTTAGACTGTGAGCCCACTGTTGGGTAGGGACTGTCTCTATATGTTGCCAATTTGTACTTCCCAAGTGCTTAGTACAGTGCTCTGCACATAGTAAGCGCTCAATAAATACGATTGATTGATGATGTTTCAGTTAGAGCGAGGAGGAGTAGAGAGCTGGAAAGGAATAGGTCCAGGATGAAAGGGATCTTACTTATAACGGAGTGGGGGTTCCAGAGGCCACACTCGAGGGAGGGGAGGGAGGGGGAAGGGTGTGAGGGGTGGGGAGGGTTTGGATTGGGATGAGTTGGCGGGGGCCTAGGTGGGGAGAGTGGGAAGAGGGGTGGCGATGGGAAAGGAGAACTGGGATGGGGTGGGGGCGGGGAGGAGGGGGCTGGGAGGGAGGCGTGGAGCACTGGAGCTGGTACAGAGGGATCCTTGGTAGGGGGTGAGAGGGAGTGGTCTTGGTGGGGAGAGGGAGGGGAAAAAGCTGGGTGGGAGAGGGGAAGGGGAAGGTGAGGAATGGGAATGGCAGTTGGGAGCAAGGGAATTGAAAGTTTATGGTGAGGTCAGCAGGGCCAGTGACAGTACAGCGGAAGGTTAACAATTGAGATGCAGAAGCGATAAAACAGTAGCAATGATATAAATAGGTGATGGCATCA
Organism: Tachyglossus aculeatus; assembly: GCF_015852505.1. NCBI lineage: Eukaryota > Metazoa > Chordata > Mammalia > Monotremata > Tachyglossidae > Tachyglossus > Tachyglossus aculeatus. Next base: position 3,626,582 of record NC_052094.1, on the reverse strand, counting down.
CAGGGGGTAGTTAACGATTACAATGCTATAGCAATAATAAAATTGGCTGATAATGATGTCACAGAGAGCAGATACAAACTATTATGCATTGGAGTAGGGTGGACCTGTTAAGGGGGGTCAGGGAGCAGAGATACCTGGGGAGAGGAGTGAACAGCCTACTAGAATGGGACGGCTGAGTAGGTGCGAATGAGGTTGTCGTTAATGTAACCAGATGATAACAAGGGCCTTTTGCCCGGGGAAGGGGAGTGGGGGAGAGTCAGTCAGGTATAGACTGGGAAGGGGGGGATGGGGGACACTTTAAGGAAGGTCGCTTAAGTTGTGGGGGTGAAAGCAGGGGGCGTCTATAGGGGCCCCTCCCCAGCATGCAACGGCCTGAAGTGGCAGCTTACCTCGAAGTGGCAGTATACCATGGGAAGGCAGCCCTGCCACTGGGCAGACTTTGGTGAGAATCCCATGGTATACCACACGATACCTAAACAGAAGCAGCGTGGCCTAATGGATAGAGCACAGTCCTAGGAGTCAGAAGGACCTAGGTTCTAATACGAGCTCTGCCACTTGTCTGCTGTGTGATCCAGGGCAAGTCACTTAACTTCTCTGTGCCTCAGTCATCTCATCTGAAAAATGGGGATTAAGACTGGGAGCTCTATGTGGGACGTGGACAGTGTCCAAGCTTGAATCTTCTCCAGTGCTTAGAATAGTGCCTGACACATAGTAAACACTTACTTCCCAAGCGCTTAGTTCAGGGCTCTGCACACAGTAAGCACTCAATAAATACAACTGAATGAATGAATGAACAAATAACATAAAAAAACCTTTCTGCAGTTTTGCCAAGATCAAGTAGGTTGAGTAACTTGAACATCAGTCTTGGGTGTCCAATTGAAGGTTACCAATTTAAGATTGGCCATCACATTGGTGATTTCCTCAAAAGGAAGCTTGAAAAACCATATACTTGAGGCAACTCCTGTGCTCATCACAGATGGCAAATTCCTGTTCTAAACACTATGGTTTAATTTTTCTAGTTGGTGATATTATTTTATTTAGTTCACATGTCAAGCACTGTGCTCAGTGTTGGATAATCTAGACAATCAAGTCTCAGCACAGGTCCCAGTCTTACGGTCAGAAGCAGAGTGCTTCAGGCAAAAACTCCTCACCTTCGGCTTCAAGGCTCTCTATCTCCTCCAGGAGGCCTTCCCAGACTAAGCCCCCTTCCTCTCCACCTCATTCCCCTCCCCATCCACCCGCCTTACCTCCTTCTCTTCTCCACAGCACCTGTATATATGTATATATGTTTGTATGTATTTATTCTCTATTTATTTATTTATTTTATTTGTACATATTTATTCTATTTATTTTATTTTGTTAATATGTTTGGTTTTGTTCTCTGTCTCCCCCTTCTAGACTGTGAACCCACTGTTGGGTAGGGACCATCTCTATATGTTGCCAACTTGTACATCCCAAGAGCTTAGTTCAGTGCTCTGCACACAGTAGGCACTCAATAAATTCGATTGAATGAATGAATGAATGCTTTGACCTACTGGAAATAAACTTAGATCCTTCATCCCAAATGCTGTAGTGGTTAAAACTCCTCTCACTGAATTAATGCTCGCTAAGGATCACCTTAATCCATCAGTGGTATGTGTTGTCTCTTTACTCTGTGCAGACTACTGTGCTAGGAACTTGAGAAAACACCATAAAGTTGCTAGATATAATACCTGTCTTTAAGGAGCCCATAATTATTATATTTACTAAGCGTTTGCTACGTGTCAAGCACTGTTCTAAGAGCTGTGGTAGATACAGGTTAGTCGGGTCACCAGTCCCACATGATGCTTGCAGACTAAACAGGAGTGAGAATGGGTACTGAATCCCCATTTTGCAGATGAGGATACTGAGTCCTAGGGAAGATAAGTGACTTGCCCAAGATCAAGGGGTGGAGCCAGGATTAGAACCCAGGTCAGACTCCCAGGCCTGTGCTCCTTCCCCTACATCACGCTACTCTAGTACATCTTTGTCCCCCACCTTCTGATTCTTCCAAAATTAAAATTTCCCAGATGAGAAAATGTAAATGGGGAAGCCCCGGATTGGAACCCCAGTTAGGAAGTCTGTGGGGGAGATATTCAGACACCATGGGAAGGGGATTGGAAAAGAAAAGACCCAGTGGATGGAACAAAGAAGAAAGGAAGCCTATGTACATGTCCTATGAGACTAAGTGATTGAAAAAGACGTGGAAAAAAAATGCTGTCTTGTACCAAAAAAGCCTGACTTGGCTTTCATGTGTGTTTGAGTAAAATATTAAACAAGCTCAGCAAACAAACAATTTCAACTACAGAACACTTAGAGGCTGAAAAAACATGTTTAGTTCATCATGCCTGCTTTGAGGGACTCAGCATTTGGTGAGAACGCTTCCTTAATTCTCTTTTAATATTCAGAAGAGCCTGTCTCAGAAGAAAAGCTTCTGGCAAAACTGAGGATTGATGATCAAACTCAGTAAAGAGTGCAACAGAGTTGATGATGATGATGACTATGGTATTTGTTAGGCATTTGCTATGCATCAAGCACTGTTCTAAGCACTGGGTTAGGTACAAGCTAATCAGATTGGACATAGCCCCTGTCCCACATGGGGCCCACAGTCTAAGTGGGAGGCAGAACAGGGGTTGAATCACCACTTTACAGCTGAGGAAACTGAGGTATAGAGATGTTAAGGTCACACAACAGGCAAATTAGAACCCAAGTCCTCTAACTCCCAGACCCATGTTCTTTCCACTAGGTTCCCCTGCTTCCCTCAACTTAGAGGTTCCCCCTTCTCCAACCCCATGGCTTTCAACACTCTCTGCTACTCTCCCATCCTTCCCAGAAGTATCCTCAGAGGAGCTCTCCTCCCTCCTCTCAAGTGCTACTCCGGCCACCTGTGCTTCTGACCCCATTCCCTCTCATCTCATGAAATCTCTCACTCCATCCCTTCTCCCCTCCTTAACTTCCATCTTCAACCGTTCACTCTCCACTGGTTCCTTCCTCTCTGCCTTCAAACATGCCCATGTCTCTCACATCCTCAAAAAACCCTCTCTTGACCCCACCTCACCTTCTAGTTATCGCCCCATATCCCTCCTACCATTCCTTTCCAAACTCCTTGAACGAGTTGTCTACACGTGCTGCCTAGAATTCCTCAACAACAACTCTCTCCTCGACCCCCTCCAGTCTGGCTTCCGTCCCCTATATTCCACGGAAACTGCCCTCTCAAAGGTCACCAATGACCTCCTGCTTGCCAAATCCAACAGCTCATACTCTGTCCTAATCCTCCTCGACCTCTCAGCTGCCTTCGACACTGTGGACCACCCCCTTCTCCTCAACACGCTATCTGACCTTGGCTTCACAGACTCCGTCCTCTCCTGGTTCTCCTCTTACCTCTCCGGTCGTTCATTCTCAGTCTCTTTTGCAGGCTCCTCCTCCCCCTCCCATCCCCTTACTGTGGGGGTTCCCCAAGGTTCAGTGCTTGGTCCCCTTCTGTTCTCGATCTACACGCACTCCGTTGGTGATCTCATTCGCTACCATGGCTTCAACTATCATCTCTATGCTGATGACATCCAGATCTACATCTCTGCCCCTGCTCTCTCCCCCTCTCTCCAAGCTCGCATCTCCTCCTGCCTTCAGGACATCTCCATCTGGATGTCTGCCCGCCACCTTAAGCTCAACATGTCGAAGACTGAACTCCTTGTCTTCCCTCCCAAACCTTGCCCTCTCCCTGACTTTCCCATCTCTGTTGACGGCACTACCATCCTTCCCGTCTCACAAGCCCGCAACCTTGGTGTCATCCTCAACTCCGCTCTCTCACTCACCCCTCACATCCAAGCCGTCACCAAAACCTGCCCGTCTCAGCTGCGCAACATTGCCAAGATCTGCCCTTTCCTCTCCATCCATACCGCTACCCTGCTCATTCAAGCTCTCATCCTATCCCGTCTGGACTACTGCATCAGCCTTATCTCTGATCTCCCATCGTCGTGTCTCTCTCCACTTCAATCCATACTTAATGCTGCTGCCCGGATTATTTTTGTCCAGAAACGCTCTGGGCATATTACTCCCCTCCTCAAAAATCTCCAGTGGCTACCAATCAATCTGCGCATCAGGCAGAAACTCCTCACCCTGGGCTTCAAGGCTCTCCATCACCTCGCCCCCTCCTACCTCACCTCCCTTCTCTCCTTCTACAGCCCAGCCCGCACCCTCCACCACTAATCTCCTCACCGTACCTCGTTCTCGCCTGTCCCGCCATCGACCCCTGGCCCAGGTCATCCCCCGGGCCTGGAATGCCCTCCCTCTGCCCATCCTCCAAGCTAGCTCTCTTCCTCCCTTCAAGGCCCTACTGAGAGCTCACCTCCTCCAGGAGGCCTTCCCAGACTGAGCCCCCTCCTTCCTCTCCCCCTCATCCCCCTCTCCATCCTCCCCATCTTACCTCCTTCCCTTCCCCACAGCACCTGTATATATGTCTATATGTTTGTACATATTTATTACTCTGTTTATTTATTTATCTATTTTACTTGTACATATCTATTCTATTTATTTTATTTTGTTATTACGTTTGGTTTTGTTCTCTGTCTCCCCCTTTTAGACTGTGAGCCCACTGTTGGGTAGGGACTGTCTCTATATGTTGCCAATTTTGTACTTCCCAAGCACTTAGTACAGTGCTCTGCACATAGTAAGCACTCAACAAATACAAGTGATGATGATGATGATGATAACAGAGGTTTGGGATACTTGAACCAGTTGCATTCCCTCAGGAAACTTCACCTGCCTCCCTGGAAGAATGCCCCAATATTTGCCACTAAATTACCACCAACACACAGTGCTGTGTAAACACACTGAAGTTTACAAGATGTCATTTTTGCTGGCTGTCAGAAAGAACTTTTTCCAATGCCTGAGGTAGTAGGGTGTGCTATATTAAGACAGTAGACTACCTGATTCTCAAACAATCCACAATATTTATTGAGCATTTACTTTGTGCAGAGTACAGTGCAAATTGCCTGAAAATACATTAGAGTTAGGAAATATGATTTTTGTCCCTAAGGACCTTATGGTCCATTCTCCTTGGGTGTTCTGAGTTTTTGTTTTGGGGGTTTTCTTTCCTGATTTAAAATTCAGCTAAATCTTCCCAATCAAAATTGCTTGACCAGCCTTGACCAAGATGATAATCTGAATGTCAACATTTTACTAGAAGCCTAAACGGCCAAGAGTCTAAATTAACCAGAATCACAGTGACAGTTCAGGAGGAAAATGGACCTGAAAGCTCCCTGAGGACAGGGAACGTGACTACCAACTCTGTTTTATTGTACTCACCAAGGTGCTTAGTACAGTACTCTGAACACAGTAAGCATTCAATAAATATGATTGATTGACCAATCTTGGATTGTCATTTATCTCACCTATCTCACGGCCTAGCCCTCATCCATGTCCTGCCTCGGGCCTGGAACTCCCTCCCCTCCTTCGTATCAGACACGATCACTCTCTTCACCTTCAAAGCCTTATTAAAAGCACATCTCCTCCAAGAGGCCTTCCCCAACTAAGCCCTCAAATCATTTAACCCCCATTCCTTTTGCCTTGCCCTGGCCCTTGGATTTATTCCCTTCATTCATTCGTTCATTCAATTGTATTTACTGAGCACTTATTGTGTGCAAAGCACTATACTAAGTGCTTGGAAAATATGATTTGGCAACAGATAGAGACAATCCCTACCCAACAATGGGCTCACAGTCCAGAACTGGGGAGACAGAAAATAAAACAAAACAAGTAGACAGGCATCAATGGCATTTATTCATTCCACCCTTAACCCCACAGTACTTACATACATATCTGTAATTTACTATAATGTCTGACTCTCCCCTCCTCTAAAGGGTCCCCTTCTGCTCTTGATCTACACTCACTCCCTTGGTGACCTCATTCACTCCCATGGCTTCAACTATCATCTCTACGCTGATGACACCCAAATCTACATATCTGCCCCTGCTCTCTCCCCCTCCCTCCAGGCTTGCATCTCCTCCTGCCTTCAGGACATCTCCATCTGGATGTCTGCCCGCCACCTAAAACTCAGCATGTCCAAGACTGAACTCCTTGTCTTCCCTCCCAAACCCTGCCCTCTCCCTGACTTTCCCATCACTGTTGACGGCACTACCATTCTTCCCGTCTCACAAGCCCACAAACTTGGTGTCATCCTCGACTCCGCTCTCTCATTCACCCCTCACATCCAAGCCGTCACCAAAACCTGCCGGTCTCAGCTCCGCAACATCGCCAAGATCCGCCCTTTCCTCTCCATCCAAACCGCTACCCTGCTCGTTCAAGCTCTCATCCTATCCCGTCTGGACTACTGCATCAGCCTTCTCTCTGATCTCCCATCCTCGTGTCTCTCCCAACTTCAATCTATACTTCATGCTGCTGCCCAGATTGTCTTTGTCCAAAAACGCTCTGGGCATGTTACTCCCCTCCTCAAAAATCTCCAGTGGCTACCAATCAATCTGCGCATCAGGCAGAAACTCCTCACCCTCGGCTTCAAGGCTCTCCATCACCTCGCCCCCTCCTTCCTCACCTCCCTTCTCTCCTTCTACAGCCCAGCCCGCACCCTCCACTCCTCTGCCACTAATCTCCTCACCGTGCCTCATTGTCGCCTGTCCCACCGTCGACCCCCAGCCCACGTCATCCCCCCGGCCTGGAATGCCATCCCTCCCAACATCCACCAAGCTAGCTCTCTTCCTCCCTTCAAGGCCCTACTGAGAGCTCACCTCCTCCAGGAGGCCTTCCCAGACTGAGTCCCCTCCTTCCTCTCCCCCTCGTCCCCCTCTCCATCCCCCGTCTTACCTCCTTCCCTTCCCCACAGCACCTGTATATACGTATATATGTTTGTACATATTTATTACTCTATTTATTTATTTGTTTGTTTTATTTGTACATATCTATTCTATTTATTTTATTTTGTTAATATGTTTTGTTTTGTTCTCTGTCTCCCCCTTCTCGACTGTGAGCCCACTGTTGGGTAGGGACTGTCTCTATATGTTGCCAACTTGTACTTCCCAAGCGCTTAGTACAGTGCTCTGCACACAGTAAGTGCTCAATAAATACGTTTGATTGATTGATTGATTATTGGCAGGGAGTTTTTCTATCAATTCTGTTGCACTGTACTCTTCCAAGCACTTAGTACAATGCTTTGCATCCAGTAAGTGCTTAATAAATATGATTGACTAATCTTGGCTGTTCTGTTTGGACTGGTTTAGACCTTCAATTCCATGACTGCCTGGGAGGCCCCTCTCTCTGGCTTGCTCCATTGCTAACACCTTCCCTGAACCCCAAAATAGAAACAACCAGATGTCACCTCCATCTGCTTTTTGCTTGGAAAAAAAGGTTTGATACCGTTTCATTCCTGATAAGGATGGAACTAAAGGAACGAAAGAATAAATACAACAATCCCTATTAATGTAAGATAAGTTTCAGATCAATTCCAAGATCCTGAAATTCTTTAATACTAACAGCTAAACTTTACCTTGCCTAACACTGACATAATCCATATACTACAACCTCAAATTGAAATTTCCTCTAAAGGTCAAAGATTTATAAAAACAAACCTGACAACTCAAGTCAGCAAACTAGAATGGTTTGTCAACTTGCCGGCTGAAGTCTCAAGAGAAAAGAACATAATGGCCGCTTATTCTTTAACTCATTCTTATTTACTTTTACTTTCCATGTTAGTCACCTATCATGTTCACCAAAGCGTATGACTAATAAAACACACCTAATGAATAATCAAATGACTCAAATCGCGTGGTCCAAAACTGGCACTTGTTACCAGTAGCTGTGACTGGTACCAGTGACTGGTAGCTGTCACCCAATTACGGAGACGCAGAAACAGTCATGGTAAGGAGCATCCAAGGGACTCTGGGTCTATTAAAACTTCCAAACGTGGTCTCTTAAGGTCACTGCACCCTGGCATATCCAACTGACCTGCCTGCACTCATCTTCAGTTCACCCCTATCTCCACACATACTTACATGGCAACTGGAGACTTTCACTGCCCAATACAAAGTACAGATGCAAACTCAGCAGCTCTTTGCTGAGATGTGTATCTGTGCTCTCCTCTGACTTCCTATTCAAATGGCCAAAGAAGATGAAAATCCTTGCCTCCTAAGCCACTGAGTGAGTGGCACAAGAGTTTGGAGGGGGATGCTTCTAATTCAGTTTCCCGGGACCTGAGGTTGCCTTTCATGGCATCTTTGATGGCAAGGGAGTATTTTGGGGTGTGTGTGCGCGTGTGTTTGTGTGTGTGTGCGTGGGAATGTGTGTGTAGGTTTAGTACTTGCTAGGAACTTACTATGTGCCGGGAAATGTATTAGTCACTGGGGTAGATACGAGTTAATCAGGTTGGACACAGTCCATATCTCACCACAGATTCACAGTCTCAATTCCCATTTTAGAGATGGCTAACTGAGGCACTGAATAGTTAAGTGATTTGCCCAGGATCACAGAGTGGCCAAGTGGTGGAGGCACGATGAGAAACCAGGTCCTCTGACTCTCAGACCCCCACTCTTTCCACTAAGCCATGCTGCTTCTACAGTTACTAAGAAGAGACTGAGATGGCTTCTTGTCCCAGTCTCCAGCTGAGAGCCCCCAAGCTGCTGACCTCTGGGTGGTGATGGGAAGACCCTGGCCTACCATCTTCTGAAGCTCCTCTACGGGATCTGACAGAAAGCCAGATCTCTTCCGCTCTTCCTGGAGACCCCTCAGGGCCTTGGAGCAGCTCAGAATCACTTCTCCTTCCAAAGTCCTGTGCAGTCATGCAGGAACTGGTGGGAGGTGACGTCGGGGTAGAGGAAGGGGTAAGACCAGAGGAACTTCCCAAGAGCTCCAAGCTGGAAGCTGGTCCAACTCAGAGTGACCACCTGGTGTGGATCCATCCTGGAGCAAGTCACCTGGGCCTACTCTGGCTCACTGTGAGCTCTTGAGATGGTACCTTGGTATCCTGAAGCAAAACTCAGGGGATACTTTCAGGATAGCAAACGATGATGTTAGGGTAGCAAAACCTCAGCTGGCCTGTAAACATTTAACCTGCTTCCTCATAGATCTAGTCACCCACTGACATGTCAGACCTGAGACTTGAACATGGTGGACCAGGTGGACTGCGGGTCAGGTTTGAATGGGACTACTTGGGACTACTTGGGAACACCTCAGGCAGGGTGTTCCCCAAGTATCAATCATTTATTGAGCACTTACTGTGCAGAGCCAAGTATCAATCATTTATTGAGTGTTTACTGTGCAGAGCACTGAACTAAGCCCTAAGGGAGGCTACAACACAACAGAGTTGGTAGACATGTTCCCCGCCCACATGAAACTTGTAACCTAGAGGGGGAGACAGACATTAAAATGAACTGTGGATATGTACATAAGTGCAATGGGGATAAGGGCGGGGTGAATAAAGAGTACAAATCTAAGTGGAATGGCGAGGCAGAAGTGGTGAGAGGGTGTAGGGGAAACAAGGGCTGAGTTGGGGAAGGCCTCATGGAGGAGATGTCATTTTAATAAGGCCTTGAAGGTGGGGAGAGTGATGGTCTGGTGTATATGGAGAGGGAGAGAGCTCCAGGCCAGAGGAAGGACATGGGAGAGGGGTCCGTGGTGAGGCCAGTGGTGTTAGAGGAGCAAAATGAGTTTTCTGGGTTGTAGGAGGAAGAAGGCAAGTTAAGATAAGAAGGAGCGAGCTGATAGAGTGCTTTAAAGCCAACGGAAAGGCATTTCTCTTGATGCAGAGGGAGATGGGCAACCACTGGAGGTTCATGAGGAGTGGAGAAACTAGACAGTTTTGTAGAAAAATGATCTGGGCAGCAGAATGAAGTATGAAGTAGAGCAGGGAGATCAGTGAGGAGGCTGGTACAGTAGTCATGATGGGATGTAAGTGCTTGTATAAAAATAGCAGTTGGGATGAAGAGGACAGGGTGGATTTTAGTGATGTGAAGACAGAAGAGGACAGGGTGGCTTTTAGTGATGTTGTGAAGATAGAACTGACAGGATTTGGTGACACACACATATATGGGTTGGAACATGAGTGGAGGATAATATCAAAGGTATGGGCTTGTGAGACAGGGAGGATGGTGGTGCTGTCCACAGTGATGAGAAAATCAAGAGGAGGACAGAGTTTGCTTGGGAAGATGAGGAGTTCTATTTTGGACATATTAAGCTTGAGGTGTCGATGGGACATTCAAGTACAGATTTCCCGAAGGCAATAGAAAATATGACACTGCAGAGGAAGAGAAAGATCAGGGCTGGAAATGTAAATTTGGGAATCATCTGTACAGTCAGTAATTGAAGCCATGGGAGCAAATGAATTCTCCAAGGGAGTGGGGTTAGGTAGAGAATAGAAGGGGACCCAGAACTGAGCCCTGAGGGACACCCACAGTTAGAGGGCAGGAGGCAGAGGAGGAGCCAGCCCACTAAAGAGAGAATGAGCAGCCTGAAATCACAGTGACTGATCATGAGTGAAGAAGCTCCATCACAGGGAGAACTAGGTATGTGGTAACTCAGAAGTGGAATTAACAGGTTTCAGATCAGCTCCTTCTAAGTCATGTGGTGACATGCACAAAGCCCAGGAACCATGAACTCATTGGTGTCTGACCAAGATGGCACCGGCCAAGAAGTGAGGAATAGGCCCTTGTGAAAGACGTCTGAATATTCTGGCAACTCAAGGCTAGCGATGCTTGAGCTCGCTTTCAGGGTTGATAAATGCTGGTTCATTCCTCCCGCCCAGAATAAAGTCAAACCGACTGTGCACGCCTAAAATGACCCATCTCAGTCTCTTTGTTCAGAAACCTCTAATTGCTGAAGGTCTCAACTGGGTTCCTCCTTAAACTTAAAAGCAATCTTAAAGAAACCCATGTTTGGCTGGGTGGAGGCTTCTGCATGAATGTTCAGATGGACCCTGAAATGTCTATCGGTTTGGGACTGTAGTGAATCTTTTTTTAGCTTGAGAAGCAATCCATAAAACAACTGCTATGGCTGTTGTCCTGATGGAAGGAAGATGGGGCAGGGGTTGGGCCCTGTGAAATGGCGATTTCAGTAAGGCATTTACTCCGCAAATTTTGGTTTTGGCCACAGTTTTGGACACCTTAAATACCCAGAGGAAGGGAGAAATGCCCCGAGAGGATTCCCTCTCTCCTCTCAATCAACAGCACTTACTGTATGTTTACTATATGCACAGCACTCTAGTTAGCGCGTTGGAGATCCCTACCCTCAAGAAGCTTACAATTTAGCAAGTGAAGTGAGAGTTGAAATCAAGGAGACAAAAGAATAGAACAGTCAGGGTCTCAACCAGGGCAAATCACTGTGCAAACCAGAGCAAGCACATTAAATACAGCCTGGCAACAATTTCCTATTTCCAGAATTTCTCATGTTCCTAAGGAAGCAGTATTCTATTTATATAATAGCACCTATTCCAGCTGCTCTCCAATTCTAGCTCGACTTCAAATTACTGAGAAAATGATTCTAGTGCACACCTTTAGGGAGACTATGCCAGAAAAGGGAAACCATTCAGAGGTATGAGCTTCTTTAAAAATTAAAAAAACAAAAAACTGCATTCTTCCCCAGCTTCAGCATCAGGGGCTTTATTTTTAGCTTTGCTTAGGCTGCCACCGCAAGTGTAAGGTTTATTTTTTTTTCCATACTTCTTTCCCTCTTAATATCCCCATGAATAATTTAGCTTAGTTAATAAATCCTTTTGTCTCCTTCAAGCACGCTCTGCTAAAGACGGATGAGAAGCCGGGGCTAAAGTTAAAACCAGGACTGTATGTGACTGCTACATTGCCTGTTTCAGGGGGGCTTGCCCTATCCCCCATTTCCAATGAGGAATGAAAATGGGATTGAAGACAGGAGAAGATTTTGAAGGGTCATGCCGTGGATTCTTTCAGTCATATATTTAGTTTGGGCTGCCAAATCGAATCACAAAGACAAAAGAGTTTCCAAAGAAATTTCAGTAACTGCAAAGGCTGTATTCATCCAAAACCAAGGGTCAAGCAATTTAATGCAAGGGAATTCACAGCTTATGTTGGCTAGAATCGTACCTTTACTGCAGATAGACATGTTGCTCTGAATGATAATTCCTCTAAGATTACATTTGGCCCCCATTAGCTCATTACACAGCATTCCCCAATCCTTTCCTCCAGAAGGTCACAGAGCTCCACTACTTGTCTGCTGTGTGACCTTGGGCAAGTCACTTAACCTCTCTGTGCCTCAGAAACCATCTTTGTAAAATGAGGATTGAAATTGTGTTCTACCTGATTTAGCTTGTATCTAATTCTGTTGTATTGTACTTTCCCAAGCTCTTGGCACACAGTTAGGTGCTCAGTAAACATTACTGATTGATGGATTGATCTACCCCAGCACTTAGTACAGCATCTGGCACAGAGGAAGCACTTTACAAATACCATAAACAAATAAACATAAAGATTAAGTAGGTTCTAGGTTTGGAGTATGACAAAGTGAGACAGCGACTCTACTGCACTATTGTATCAGAGGATTGAAACCAGGCGCTGCCGTAATCCAGCTAATCCTGGGCTGCTGTTGCAGGGTTGGGTCACAAACTTTGAGGGCAATTTATAGCAATCTTATTTTCCTGGACAACGCAGAGTAGCAGTAATTTTCAGCCCTTGCTACCTACAAACTGGGTACAAAATGACAAGGGAAAACACACAGTAGCAACAGAACCTTGAGATTGGAAACTGGGTTTTCTTTAACAATTTTTTCATACAAACATTCAGCTGCCTTGCATACAATCATTCTTCTATAACAGTACTCACAGCTTCTCTGAAGCAGAGTACACATACACAAACACAACTGTTGTTTTTGAAATGCCTAACAGTATTCTCTGAAAAGCCCCTCTCAGGGCCACACCTGAGAGTTTCCAATACTCTACTAATTTCAGCTATGGGAGGGAGAGTCAAGCAGAGGCATACCCATTCCATTCCTAGCTCGGGCATTGGCTAGCGAGTGGAAGGCAATCTGCTGAAAGTCAAAATTCTGCTGGGCAGCAGCGGCATGGGAGAGTCGAGGGTGGAGACTCGAGTTTACTGCGTGGAAGATGGCAGTGGTACAACACTTCCATATTTTTACCAAGAAAACTCTATGGATACACTACCAGAAGAACTGCAGATGGCGTGTGGGGCATTCTGGGAGAGATGTGTCTGTGGTTTCACTATGGGTTGGAAACAACTCAACAGCATAAGGTAAGACAAAATTTTCTGCAAAATAACAGCAGTAATGCTCATCCCTTGTTATCTCCCAGTCACTTTAAGATCATAACAAGGAGACTACACGAAATATCAACAGTGAGTGAGTCTGGAAACTGGGTTTTATTTAACCATTTTTTCGTACAACCCTTCAGCTGCCTTGCATATAATCACTTTTCTGCAACAAGGGGCTGTGTTCTCAACACACCGGTACTCACAGCTTCTCTGATGCAGCACACACATACGTGATTGTTGGTTTTTGAATTGTCAAATAGCATTCTAGGCAAAATGCATAATGAAAACATATGCTACAGCAGAGCTGACTGTTATCATATAAAATACTGATCTAGGAGGATACTTAAGGTTACCGATCACCCATGCGTTGCAGACAATTTCAACACAACGCAAAACTGAACTGGTTAAGACCAAGTAAACAAAGTATACTAGCACTGTTGATGTCAATACATGAAGTATTCCTGCCCTGGAAGAGATTCTGAGGGACAGGGGCAGGATTAAAGGTTATGAACCATGAAATTTCCTGAAACATCTAATAGCTTAGATTTATTCCTTCACTCCACTGCTCCTAGGAGTATCGTCAAATGTTAATTTACTTTCAGGGAACATGTCACGAGATGAGAAATAATTATTTTATTGAGAGGATTTTGACGGTTATTCATCCCCTGATGATATTTCTCTCCCTTCCTCCTCCAGCAAAAACTCCTCACTCTCGGCTTCAAGGCCCTCCATCACCTCGGCCCCTCCTACCTCACACCCCTTCTCTCCTTCTACAGCCCAGCCCGCACACTCCGCTCCTCTGCCGCTAACCTCCTCACTGCGTCTCATTCTCGTCTGTCCCATCGTCGACCCTTGGCCCATGTCCTTCCTCTGGCCTGGAATGCCCTCCCTCCACACATCCGTCAAGCTAGCTCTCTTCCTCCCTTCAAAGCCCTACTGAGAGCTCACCTCCACCAGGAGGCCTTCCCAGACTCAGCCCCCCTTTTCCCTCTCCTCCTCCTCCCTTCCCCATCCTCCGTCCCTCTGCCCTCCCCCCACCCCACAGCACTTATATATATTTGTACATATTACTCTATTTTATTTGTACATGTTTACTCTATTTTATTAATGATGTGTATATAGCTATAACTCTATTTATTCTGATGGTATTGACACCTACTTGTTTTGTTTTGTTGTCTGTCTCCCCCTTTGAGACTGTGAGCCTGTTGTTGGGTAGGAACCATCTCTATATGTTTCCAATTTGTACTTCCCAAGCACTTAGTACAATACTCTGCACACGGTAAGCGCTCAATAAATAATAATAATAATAATAATAATAATAATAATGGCATTTGTTAAGCGCTTACTATGTGCAAAGCACTGTTCTAAGCGCTGGGGGGATACAAGTTGATCAGGTTGTCCCACGTGGGGCTCACAGTCATCATCCCCATTTTACAGATGAGGTAACTGAGGCTCCGAGAAGTTAAGTGACTTGCCCAAGGTCACACAGCAGACATGTGGCAGAGCCAGAATTCGAACCCACGACCTCTGACTCCAAAGCCCGTGCTCTTTCCACTGAGCCACACTGCTTCTTCGACTGAATTAATAAATAAATGGTAAACATTTACTTCGCTGCTTATCTGATCCTGCAAGTGTCCAACCTAACTGCAGATTGACTTTTCTGACAAAGCTGGGATGGGCCAAAAAGAATTGGGTTCCTAGCTTTATGGCTACCCAGGCCGACCCCAGGCGAATCAATCAATCAGTCAGTCAATCAATAAATAGCATTTGTTGAGCACTTACTATGTGCGGAGCACTGTACTAAACACTTGGAAGAGTACAATACAACAGAGTTACTAGATACGTTACCTGCCCATAACGACTTTACGTTCTAGACAGACAGAAATAATTGGACTGGACACAGTTTCTGTCCCACCTGCGGCTCACAGTCTCAAGAGGACGCAAGAATGAGTATTTCATCATTTTATAGATGGAACAGAATAGTTCTTT
Source organism: Tachyglossus aculeatus (assembly GCF_015852505.1). Lineage (NCBI taxonomy): Eukaryota > Metazoa > Chordata > Mammalia > Monotremata > Tachyglossidae > Tachyglossus > Tachyglossus aculeatus. The sequence continues at coordinate 3,611,343 of NC_052094.1, read as the reverse complement.
CATATGAGCAGGGAATGTGCCTTCTCTTTCACTTTCACGAGTGCTCACACTGCTCAGCCCAAGAGTCACCAGTGTTACTCCCTGCATTCCATATATTACTGCCCTGTTTAGGGTTGGGCCAGCTTCATTATAGCTGAAGCAATTGCCTTAGTAATTGTGCATTCCTAATAATACCCGAAGGTCACATTCATTGTTGGGCTGAAGCAGAGAGGTAGTGTCTGGGGTAAGGAACATCTCAGTAACTCCTGTAAGTACAAGTTACGTAGAGACAAAGGATGGCATAGTCCATCATCAAGCAACAACAAAACCTTACTGGTCAAAATCAATCAGTGGTATTTATTGACTGCTTCACGCAAGCACTGTACTAAGCACTTGGGAAAGTGTAATACAGTTGGCAGACATGATCCCTGCCCTCGGGGACGTACAGTCTAGGGGACTGGAAGACACTGAAATAAATTATAGGAAGGAAGAAGCAATTCAATAGTACATGTAAATAAGTGCTATAGGGGTGGGGTGAGTAGCTAGTGCTGTGATGCCTCACTGCAAAACAAGTCTTGGAACGCCAGTTTCCCAAGATACTGTACTGTGTACCTCTGAATGACAGGCAAAGGAGTCCTGATCTCCTCCCAAGAACCTCTAGGGTTCTGAGAGATGTCCAAGGAAAAACTGGAGCTTTCAGTCACCTAAAAGCGAAGCTTCAAGAAGTAGGGTCGGTGTTGTCCTGGCTGGCTATTCTGGACTGAGAGATCTGGGTCTGTAATAATAATAATAATAATGATAATGATGATGATGATGATGATGATGATGATGATGATGATGATTGATGATGATGATGATGATGATGATGATGATGATGATAATAATAATAATAATAATAATAATAATAGTGGTCTTTATTAAGCACTTACTATGTGTCAAGCACCACACTAAGCCCCGGGGTAGAAAAAAAATAATCAGATCCCTCAAGGGGCACACATTCTGAGTACAACAGGGATTTGAATCCCCATTTTGCAAGTGAAGGAACTGAGGCACAGGCAAAATAAGTGACTTGCCCAAGGCCACAAAGCAGACAAGTGGCAGTGTTGGGATCAGACCCCAGGTCCTCTGACTCCCAGGCCTGTGTTCTTTCCACTAGGCCACACTGCTTTCCCTTGCCAAGCAAGTAAAATCAATCAAACCATGCTATTTATTGAGTGCTTGCCATGGGCAGAAAACTGGAGTAAGTACTTGGGAGAGTCCAATAGGACAGAGTTGGTTGGTCAGCCCATGCTGCCCACACAGAGCTTATAGTCTAGAGAGGGAGACAGAAATAAATAAAATTCAAAAATGGGAAATGGCAAAGTATAAGGGCTATGGAGCTGGGGTGAATAAAGTGCTTAAAGGGAACAGAGCCAAGTACAAAGGTGACGCAGAACGGACAGCAAATGGGGGAAAGGAGAGCTTAGTTAGGGAGGGCCTACAAAGTGAATGCTTTGTGGGGCAAACAACAATATCATCTTAAAATCCACTCATGTCAGAGGTAATGTGGAAATTCAATGTATCATTTTCTAAATCGATCCAGTAAGACAGAAACTGAAGTAAAATCCAGCTGCATTTTGCACTAAATGTGCCAAAAGTGGTAATAAATTGTAATCAACATAGTTCATTTGGTAAAAGTGACATCAAATGGCCCATGTATCATTTTTTTCTCCCATGTACAAAGTTCAATTTCTGCCCCATGGGACCTAATTAATGTATAATATAAAATACTAATCACTATAGGATCTTACTATTGCTATAAAATGTATCACAGTAGAATAGCTATTACTTAAAAATGATAATTTATCAATTCAATCATATCTCACAATTTCCATCCATTCTGCAGCCAAGTGGTCCTGTTGGTATTCATGTTCGGCATGCCTATTATTAAAATAGGTGATAATCCTCAATTCCACTCTCTCGTTCCCCCTCACATCCAATCCATCACCACAACCTGCTGGTCTCACCTCCGCAACATTGCCAAGATCTGCCCTTTCCTTTCCATCCAAACCACTATCCTGCTCGTTCAAGCTCTCATCCTATCCTGTCTGGATTACTGCATCAGCTTCCTCTCCGGTATCCCATCCTCCTGTCTCTCCCCACTTCATTCCATACTTCACGCCACTGCCCGGATCGTCTTTGTGCTGAAATGCACTGGGCATGTTACTCCCCTCCTCAAAAATCTCCAGTGGCTACCAATCAACCTATGCACCTGGCAAAAACTCCTCACCCTCGGCTTCAAGGCTCTCCGTCACCTCGCCCCCTCCTACCTCACCTCCCTTCTCTCCTTCTACAGCCCAGCCCGCACCCTCCGCTCCTCTGCTGCTAATCTCCTCACCGTGCCTTGTTCTCACCTGTCCTGCCGTCGACCCCCAGGCCACATCATCCCCCTGGCATGGAATTCCCTCCCTCTGCACATCCTCCAAGCTAGCTCTCTTCCTCCCTTCAAAGCCCTACTGAGAACTCACTTCCTCCAGGACGCCTTCCCAGGAGGGAGACTGAGCCCCCTCCTTCCTCTCCCCCTCTTCCCCTCCCCATCCCCCCCGTCTTGCCTTCTTCCCCTCCCCACAGCACCTGTATATGTGTATATATGTTTGTACGTATTTATTTCTCTATTTATTTATTTTATTTGTACACATTTATTCTATTTATTTTATTTTGTTAATATGTTTTGTTTTGTTCTCTGTCTCCCCCTTCTAGACTGTAAGCCCACTGTTGAGTAGGGACTGTCTCTATATGTTGCCAACTTGTACTTCCCAAGTGCTTAGTACAGTGCTCTGCACACAGTAAGTGCTCAATAAATATGACTGAATGAATGAATGAATGAATGAAAATTTGGGATTGGCCATCATTAGATCCTCACTAGCTCACCTCCAATTATATAATCCTTTAGGCAGCTCAACATCAACAGACCCCTGCCGTGACTCTTGTAAAAACCACAGAAGAAAGAATACAAACACATTTTCTCAAGATTCATGGAGATTTTAGAATTGCACCTTGGAAACAGTATTGCCACAGTTTACCTAGGAAGCATTATGCACTTTACCAATACAAAAGACCATTAATTACCTTATAGCCTAGCATACCTTGGGGAAGGTCTGTGGATCAATAGCTGGTATTTTCTATCACTGGCACCAAAACCTCAATTACATGACTTTAGAGAATACAAAGGAAGAAATGAGACTAATTTGGGTTACGGAGATGATATAACCTAGGAATAAAAGGCATAAGATAACTAAAAGTTTGCCAATTAACACAAGACTGCCTGAGACCAAAGCATGGAAGGAACACTTCCCTTGTTTCTTTTTAGGAGAAACTTGAGCTGTGTCATTTCAGTAACCACCTTTTTGGGCCTTCTGTCGTTCACTGATTTTAGAAGTCTCAGAAAAGCGGCTCCCCTTAGGCAGGGTGTAGAGCACAAAACTCACCCTGTCTCCAGTGAGCAGATGAGTTAATGGAGGTCTTGTTAACATTTAATTTCAAGATTAATCCTGGCTCTGCCACTTGTCTGCTGTGTGACCCAGGACAAGTCACTTCACTGTGCCTCAGATACCTCATCTGTAAAACAGGGATTAAGACTGGGAGCATGGTGTAGGACATGGACTGTGTCCAATCTGATCAGTTTGTATCTACACCAGCAGCTTAGTAAACTGCCTGGCATATAAGCATTTAACAACTACTACAAAATAAAAGAAGAAAATTATATCAAAGAAGTTCAGTATTCCAACTCTAAATGTGATGGTCTCCTTAATGAAAGCTTAGGAAGATATTAATTTAGCTTAAAAATCAAATAAAAAAGTTGGGAACTGAAAACCTGGTTTCCAGTTAAAGCAGGCCAAGTTGCCCTATCCTGCGAGGCACAAGCATCACTGTGACCTTAGGAAAGTCACTTCACTTCTCTGTGCCTCAGTTACCTCACCTGTAAAATGAGGATTAAGACTGTGAGCATCATGTGGGACATGAACTGTGTCCAACCTGTCTTGTTTCTACCTCAGCACTTAGTACAGTGCCTCACATAGGGTAAGCGCTTAAAATACTATTAAAAAAAAATCCTTTGCTAGTCACCACTTTCGTTCTGGGCAGGGAATGTGTTTACCTGTTACACTGTAATCTTCCAAGCATTTAGTGTAGTGCTCTGCACACACTAAGCACTCAATAAATATGATCAGTTGGTTGATCGATTGCTGCCATTAACAGTCAGTCCCATGATCAGGTGGAGGACTGAGGTGTGCAACCACGGACTGTCACCTATAATAGGTTTACACACAGTAGCACTCAGTGGACATTGTGGGAAAGACAGACATTTAAAAGCAAAAATATCCCACCTCTACAGGAGGTGCTGTTGCCCATTCAGTGTTCAAAAGGTCACTGAAAGGAACCAGAATACCATTATAAGCCTTAGTGCAACCCCGCAGAGTTCTCAGATTCAAAGGTGTCCCTAAACTGTAAGCCCGTTGTGCGCAGGGAATGTGTCTGTTACATTGTACTCTCCCAAGCACTTAGTACAGTGCTCTGCACACAGTAAGTTCTCAATAAATATGATTGATTGAGAGTAAGCTCTTACTATGTGCCAACCACTGCACTAAGCACTGGGGTACATTCAAGTCAATCGGTTTGGACTTGACAACCCCTGTCCCACATGGGGCTCCCAGTCTAAGAAGGAGGGAGAACAGGTACTGAATCCCCATTTTACAGATGAGGCAACTGAGGCCCAGAGAGGTTAAGTGACTTGTCCAAGGTCACACAACAGGCAGGTGGCAGATCTGGAATAAGGACACAAGTCCTATGATTCACATGCCTGTGCTCTTCTCCTCAAAACCCCATAGCTTGTGAAACTATATCCATGAGGATGGTGTGGTATGCCAGCTTTCTGGTGGCTGGTATGCTGGCACTACCCTTCCACCTCATCAGCAGCGAGTTCAGGAACCCCACAGAGAAGGGTTAAGCCTCAATTTCATTTCTTTGTCTCATTTTCTGGGAAAGGCTGTCCATCAAGGCCCCACAAATGTTCTGTATTTTAGACCTATAAACCACATCTGTCCCTCCACTTTCCTTCACTAGAGTAGAAAGACAGGGTGGTATGGACTCCGCTGCCTCTGGTAGATGGGTAATCTTAGCCTTCTGGGGTTTCCACCTCACCTGGAGAACAGGGTTTGCTTTGTCCAAGTAGGGTGCCCTCAGTCCACCCCAGCACAAAGGGAAGCTCAGGAGACTCACAGGAAAGGGCAGAGTTTGGCTTCCCAATGAACGGCTGGGGGTGGGGAAAGGCAAAGGGCCTTACAATAGGGAATCAGCCAAGGCCGAGGGTTGACGGGGTGAAAGAAGAAAAGGAGGAGATGATACAGGAGAAATTTACTGGCTAGGATATCAAGAAAAACAGGGGTCAGGGCACAAGTAAAAGTAAACAGGAAAGAAGATGACCCAAAAAAGGATGAGAAAAGTAATACAAAGAAAAATAAGGACTTGGGAAAAGAGTGGCCCGGAAAAGGCAAGAGTGAATGTGTGGGAAAGAGAATGTCAACATCAGAGGATAATGGGGGAATAGACAGGAGTCTAGATGGTTGGGTTTTTCCAGAACATCAGAGTCATTTGTTACACTCTCAGATTAATTTGGAATCTGATTCTCTCCATTTTGAATACGTGCTGTTTACTGCTCAATCCTCTATTTCCAAGAAGGTAATCTGAAACTTTCATAGTGTTTCCCTCTACTGTATATTCAAGGCTGGCTTTAGAAATGAGAGGGTAAGCAGTTCTGAAATTGGCCACCTTCCAGTTCATCATCTTGCCCTGAATGTGTACAACAGGGAACTTCTGGTACCATCTTCACTACTTCGCTAAAAGTGATGTAACAGTCTACCCAAGCATCCCTATAGCCAGGGAAATTGTCCCCCTAGAGAATGCACCTCTTTGTTCAGTTTCACCCTGTTTATGAGGATTTTTACTTCCCTGAAGATGCTGAATTATGAATTCTAATGGCACAACACCTTTCTACAGTCTCAAAAATTTGTTTCCTGAAGTCATTTGGCAGCATCTTCCTCATTTCATCTTTCGGTGTGTGAAAGCCAATTCTAACACCTTGATAAAGTGCTTAGCTTTTGATTGAACAATGACCCAGCAGATTTTATTAAACAGTCTTTGCCACTCAGATTTAGAAATAGAGGGGCTCACTCACTTTCTATTTTCTCTTTCTCTCACTCTTTCCTAGTGTTTTCATACTCTGTTGACTTTCTCTTTGGCCCTGTTTAATTTTAGCGTATCCTTGTGCCTCTAACCCTGTCTGCTGCCATGCCCCTTTTTCTGGGTGTAAAGGTGCCCGTCTCATCCACGAGCCACTGCAGATAAAAACAAACATCAACACCCTCATGCCTACACAGATTCACTGGGTTATGGGGTGAGCATGCATGGGGAGGTAGATGTATCTGTTTGAGAGAATGTGTCATATAGGACTCTTTGGGATATAGGTGGATGTTTGTGGAATAGAGGGGAAGGTAAAGGTGGGTTTACAGGGTAATACTTAATTGTAATGAGTATGATATTTATTTAAGTGCTTACTGAGGGTCAAGCAGTGTAGTAAGAACGGAGCTAGATAAGTAAATCAGCTCAGACGGTCCCTGTTCTAGATGGAGCTTAAAGTCTAAGAGGGGAAACAGTGTGAGCTAGTGGAAGGGGTTCAGTTCTGGGAGCCATAACATCTGGGTTCTAATGCGGGCTCCACCACTTGCCTGCTGTGTGACCTTGGGCAAGTCACTTAACTTCTCTAGGCCTCAGTTTTTTCACTTTTAGTCTCATGTGGGATAGGTACTGTGCCCAACCTGATTACCTTGTATCCCAGTGCTTGACACTTAGTAAGCACTTAATACCATCATCATTATCAACAGTAGGTATTTAATCCCCAGTTTGCACACAAGGAAACAGAGAAGTTAAAGTTAAAGTACCTGAAGTTAAAGCTGACTTCAGGTACGTTTGTGTTTCCAATGTGATGAATGCAAGGTCCCTGAAGCTGAAAATATGTCTTGTTTTTCCTTTCCAACCCTTTCTCAGCCAAGTATTCTTTACGCACCGGGGGCTCAACTGCAATTGGTCATGGACTGATTCGGTTCAGCAGAAGGGTCTAGAAATAGTCTCTAAGACACACTTTTGTAAGGAAGCGTTCCAGTCCTAGAGCCCAACCACGATCTTGGAATTCACACAGTCACTTACAAAGAAATCCACTTCCTGCTCAGAGTAAGATAGCTATCCTGTACATTCATAACTGCCTATGCTGCTACCTCCTCTTGCTCAAGGAGGCCAGGAGTCATTCATTTACTCATTCGTATTTATTGAGCACTTACTATGTGCAGAGCACTGTACTAAGCAGTTGGGAGAGTAAAATACAACAATAAACAGACACATTCCCTGCTCACAACAAGCTTCTAGTTTAGGAGGGAGGAGATCTTCCTAAGGCGATGTTGGCCCCTGCAAATGACCACAACTCACTCTCAATCCAGGAACTGTTCGTTTCTCTCTTCTGGGAGGAGGGGGTCTGTTTCAGTCTAAGTTAGGCAAAAAGAGTTTCAGAGTAGAACATTCTTCCCAAGGGACAGATACACCTACACAATTATCCCACCCTACGGGTAATTTCAATCAGTTGTATTTATTGAGCGATTACTGTGTACAGGGCACTGTACTAAGCACTTGGAAGAATACAACAGAACAATATGCCAGACACATTCCCTCCCTACAATGAGCTCACAGTCTAGGGGGGTTATTTCCAAAACCCCTTCAGTGGAAACATAAATTCACTCCTTCCTTTAGAAAGCCCGCATTCTCCCTCTTCTTTTTTACACCTAAGAGCTATGAATTTCTCTTCTTCCACAAGCCAGAACAAAACTTAAAAAGCTTACCTACTTTGGAGTCACCTTCATTGCATGGGAAAGCTTGCAGTCTACAGACTGCACCCATTTGCTCCAAGCTAGATCACATGTTGTAATCTTGGGACTCCTAATTACTTCCCAGGTGGGACTCTTTCTCACCCAAATCCCTGAGGTTTCAATATTAAAACTAGCAGGGTAGGCATTATCAACCCTACCTGGTGATTCATACCCTTTTCCTTGAGGGCATGGGCTGCATCAGTTGATCCGTTGTATTTATTGAGTACTTACTGTGTGTAGTACACTGTACTAAGGGTTTGGGAATGTGCAATTCAAAGACATAACATACTGCCTGCCCACATGCAGCTTAAAGCCTAGGGCTTTCAGTCTCCAGTTAAACTAAAATGATCCCAACTTCACCCATGAAATGCTCTGCCTGCTGTGGACATCCATATGATTGTGTGGCTGAAATCTTGAGAGAGAGAATACAAGCCAACAGGGAAAACAGCACCCAAAGACTTAAATCCTTCTGCAGATTGGCACAGAAAAACAGCTGACAAAATGAACACCTGCTTGATTTTTTTAATTTCCAGACCCACAACACCAATTCAGAGACAGTACAATTCAAACATTGGCTCCTTTTGATTTTCAAATGCGGAAAAAGGTAACTAATATCCTGTCAGTGTCAAGATAAACTTAAGTCAGCGAAATTTCCCAAGTTGCATATGTAAATATGCGGTAACGTCATCTCCTAAAAACAGCTGTGCCTAATCCAGAATTTGAAATCCTTTCAAAGACAGAAAAATTATGCAGCAGCAAAGCCTGGACAAAAGGAAGACTGCAGATGCAGGAAGAATCAGCTAGGTTTGTCAGAGTAACTGAAAAAAAGCATGATGTAATGAGCACACTTCTAATTTCTTTTTCTAGAGTGACTTTTCCAGTGACTGAAGCCCTGAAAACAGCACTGCTCTACCACTCCTTCCCCCAGCTCCTGACCAAGTAAACCATTGCGAAATCTTTCATTAAGCCATATAAAGCAGCAATCCAGGCTGTAGAGGGTTGGGACTTAGTTGGGACTTACAGTACAACAAACAGCATGTGTATGTCCTTGATACTATTCTATTTGATGATGTCTAGTAACAACAGCCTTCCACTACATTCAACAGTCCCCGGCACTTGATTTCTAATTGTGATTATGTTGGGAAGCAGTGTGGTTTAGCGGAGAGAGACTGAGACTGGGAGGCAGAAGGACCTGGGTTCTAACCCCTGCTCTGCCATATGTCTGCTATGTAACCTTGGGCAAGCTATTTCACTTCTCTGGGTCTCAATTACCTCATCTGTAAAATGGGAATTTAAGAGCGTGAGTCTCATGTGGGACAGGAACTATGTCCAACCTGATTAGCTTGCAACTCCCCCAGCATTTAGAACAGTGCTTGGCACATAGAAAGTGCTTAACAAGTACTAAGATTGTTATTATACCTGAAACTCCTTTGTTGGCTAGTCCATTGTCATATTCTGAGGCTACGTTCATTTCATGTGACAACCAAAGTAGCTGTAGGCCTGGATACTCTACCACAACAACTAGTGAGGTGACAGTACTAGTAGCCATAGCAATGATATTTATTGCTTTTTAGTTCAAACAAAATAGAAATTTAGAGCAGAAGAATACTCACTTGGCCTACCAAGAGAAATTTGGGTTTTTGTCGCTTTAAAAAAAAATGAGTCCTCTTTTTATCAGGATTTTATTGTCTCAGGCATGTTTTATCAATTAATTTACTATCAATTAGCATTTTGATACTCACCCTAGCCTTACAGTATTCTTATATTCTACTGCTTTCCCTGATCATAATCTGTTTTAATGTCTGCCTCCCCTTAAGCTCTTGTGGGCAGGGATCATATTTACCAGCTCTGTTATACTGTACTCTCCCAAGTGCTTAGTAGAGTGCTCTGCACACAGTAAGCGCTCAAGAAACACCACTGACTGATAAATGAGCAAGAATAGTTAAGAGTTTTGGGAGAGTTACTGATGGATTTGCTGACTGTACTGCAGATATTAATCTCACTGCTCAGCCTTGAAAAAGGGTTGAGGAAACATCATATTGATTATGTCTCTAATTCACCTCTAGCAATTTCAGAATTTATGACCATTCAGACCAGTGCTTTCTCCCTGTGTTTTTTCCCTTGCAAATTTATACAACCTTATGAGGATCTCTCTTTTGCAGACTAAATGTGTGACAATGTTACCTGAGAGGTAAATTTACATTGTTCAGACTAATGTAGTTCATCTGCAAAATGATGCTACATGACTCTGTAAATGCTGAGGGTATGGTATGATTACAAATGGTTGAAGCTGTTTAAATTTACTTCTCTTTTAAAATGCACCTGACTGAAATAAGCAAGAGAAGCAGAGTGGCTTAATGGATAGATCAACGGCCTGGCAGGGAATCAGAAGTCCCCTGTTAAGGTCCAGGGTGCTAATCCTGGCTCTGCCATTTGCCTGTTATGTGACCTTGGACAAGTCACCCCACCTGCCTATGCCTCCAGTTTCCTCATCTGTAAAATGGGCCAGGGATCTGATTAACTTGTATCTACCCCAGTGCTTGGTATATAGGAAGCACTTACCAAATATCACTGTTATCATTATTAGACCAGGGTGGCAGGGAGTAGACTTGATATTCTACAGGCTGTTTCCAAATCCTCCATATACTTAAATAAAAGACAGCAATGGGACATTATTATTTACATGAACAAAACTGGGGAGGGAGAGGAGAACGAGAGAAAGATGGGAGCCTGATGTCACATAAAACAGCCAACCAAGCCTTAGGGTGGGAGGATACATTCTTGATAGCTCCCGTGCAAAGAAGAATTGACCTTGCAGAATGCATGCCTTGTGCGACATCAACCACATATACATAAGTACTTAATAATAACAATTCTAGTATTTGCTAAACACTTACTATATGTCAAGCGCTGTGCTGTGTGCTGAGGAAGACACAAGATCAAACCCACTTGGGGTTCATTCATTCATTCATTCCATCATATTTATTGAGCGCTTCCTGCAGTTGTTTGATTGATTGTATTCCCTGCACCACACCTGTGTTTGATCCAGAGAGAGACACACTAGAGGAAGAGTGCTCTTTCCAAAACATAAAGTGAAAACCCAGGTTCTGGTAGAATGGACTAGTTCGTGTAGGTGTGAGTTGACAGTTCCCAGCTAAGGAATGATCATCTCTTCCTACTTAGGCTGTGAGACCCATGTTTATCTTCTGTCTACTTAGATTGTGAGCCCTGAGTGGGATCTGACTATCTTTTAATCAGAGAAGCAGCGTGGCTTAGTGGAAAGAGCACGGGCTTGGGAGTCAGAAGCCATGGATTCTAATCCTGGCTCCGCCACTTGTCAGCTGTGTGACTTTGGGCAAGTCACTTAACTTCTCTGTGCCTCAGTTACCTCATCTGTAAAATGGGGATGAAGCCTGTCAGCCCCACATGGGACAACCCAATTACCTTTTATCTATCCCAGTGCATAGAACAGTTCTTGGCACATAGTAAGCACTTAACAAATGCCATCATTATTATTATTATTAATCTACCCCAGCACTTACTACACTGTTTGGCCTAAGGCAAGAGCTTAATAAGTACCACTATTACCATTATTCTTATTGTTATTATTATCTACTGGATATTCCTGAGAACCCAATTGGGGAAAAAACAAGTCTGCTGAATTCAGATCATTTACCATGTCCAGAACCAACCATAGCTCCACCATTTGTCTACCAAGTGATCTTGGGCAAGTCACTAAACTTCTCTGTGCCTCATTCATTCATTCAGTCATACTTATTGAGTGTTTACTGTGTGCAGATCACTGTTCTAAGTGTTTGGGAAAATACAATACAATGCTAAACAGTGACATTCCCTGCCTACCATGCACACCCAGTCTAGAGCCTGTGAGCCCACTGTTGGGTAGGGACTGTCTCTATATGTTGCCAACTTGTACTTCCCAAGCGCTTAGTACAGTGCTCTTCACACAGTAAGTGCTCAATAAATACGATTGATGATGATGATGATAGAGCCTCAGTTGCCTCAGCTGTAAAATGGGAATTAAGACTGAGCCCTATGTGGAACAGGAACTGTGTCCAACCCGATTATCTTATATCTACATCAGCTCTTAGTACAGCACCTGGCACATAATAAGCATTTAACAAATACTATTAAAAAAAGAGAGAGAAGTAGTTGGTCTTATGGAAAAAGCACAGGTCAGGGAGTAAGGAAGCCTGGGTTCTAATCCTGCCTCTGTCATTTGCCTGCTGTGCAGCCTTGGGCAAGTCGCTTAACTATGCCGTGCCTCCATTTCCTCCTCTGCAAAATGGAGACTAAATACTTTCTCTCCCTCCCTTTTATTCCAGGAGCCCAGTGTGATACAAGGACAATACCTGATATTATGGTATTGTATTTTAACCCAGGGCTTGGCACATAAAAAGCCATCAACAAACACCACGAGTATAATCATATCAAATTATATCAATTATATCAAAGCCATAAAAACTAATATCATTAGGTAGCACCCTTTACTAATGTAAACAGAAATAACTGTGCCCAGGCACTGAGCCAACAAGCTTTTTCCAAAGTTGGCCCTGCTTCTTGAGAGCTGAGTAAGTTACAGAAGGTTATTTAATGTCTGCCTCATTGCTCAGTGGATTCAGCACGGACCTGGGAGTCAAAATGACCTGGGTTCCAAATCCCCTTTCTGCCACGTGTCTGCTTTGTGACCTCTGGCAAGTCACTTCACTTCTCTGGACCTCAGTTACCTCACCTGTAAAAGGGGGATTAAGACTGTGAGCCCAGTGTGGCATAAGGACTGTGTCCAACCTGATTAACCTGTACCTCCTCTAGCACTTTGAACAGTGCTTGGCACAGAGGAAGCACTTAACAAGTACCATACTTAAGGCTGATATAAAATCTTAAGGCATACCACCTCAGCATCCTGCACTGTTATTATTTTTACATAGTCTTCATTTTCTCCTTGAAAGTACAATTTCCCCAGTGTAAAAGCCTGAACTCCCCCTGTGCACTGTAGGCTTGTTGTGGGCAGGGAATGTTTCTGCTAATTCTGTTGTATTGCACTCTCCCAAGCACTTAGTACAGTGCTCTGCACATAGTAAGCGCTCAATAGCTATGATTGACTCGACTGATTGGAATCAGCAGGGTAGACCATCACCTTAAGGCACTGCTTCGAATGACTCTGAACCAGCACAAGTGACAATTGCTACCTATCAATCAGTCAGTGATATTTATTGAGGCCTTACTGTGTGCAGAACACCGAATTAAGTGCTTGGAAAAATACAATATAACAAACTTGGTAGACTTGCTCCCTGCCCACAAGGAGCTATTCTTGGGTTGGTGAGGATCAGTGGCATCAAAACAAGTTCAAGGTATCTTGAGCCAACTTGGCTTTCCTCCTATGGTATTCCACAAGTGTCTGGCATAGCACATTAGAAGGGGCAGAAGAGACAGGCTGCTTCCTGTGAAACCGGATTGCCGGCAGTGAGCGGAAATGCCTTTCCATTAGAACACAACGTGGTGCTTTTCTGGTTATTAAGCTGAGCAAAGCCAACAACTGAATAGGGGAGGTGGAAGTTGCTCTCTGCTCCAGCTCCCCCAATTAGTATTGTATGCAGTGCAATTTTGATCGCCCCCCACAAAAGAAAAAATCCTAAGGTGTAGAGAATTGAGGCTCAGCTACTTTTTCTCCACTTTTAATTTGGGCCTGAATTGTGCACTGACAAAAACGGTCTTGATTCTTAAATATTTTGGAAGTGGTCTCAAAATGATGGCACCCAAAGAAATCTCAAGAACAAACGCTCTGATTCCCACTGTTACAAATAATCTTGTATGCCAGTTTTCTTAACAGTGTCCAACAGTCTCACTGAAATGGGATTCTCATCTTCCAGATAAGCAGCAGCAAAAACAAATCACCAATGCCTACTAGCAAAAGCCACAGTAACTGTTCAGAATCCCACCACAGACCAACTGATTTGCCTGTCCAATCCTGAGTTTGGTTTAGGCCTCCTGGAAAACACCATTTCTCTGCCTGCACTTGAAATGGTCCAGGTATGCAGTCCCCCAACCATCCTTGGTACCGAATAGTCTATATTATTATATTTATAGCACTTAGATAAAAAAATCATCAGGTGACCTCACTTTCCACTGGCTGCCACAATGCTCTCTCATCTAATGTCAGATTCTGGCCTTCTTTGCACTACAAGGGGGCTTGCTCCTTCCATAAAATCTAGGAGAACTTGGCAAACTGGAGACTAAACTATTGCTCTTCCCTGTTTTCTTCTTTTTTTTGAAATAGTATTTATTAAGCATGTACTACATGCCTGGCACAGTACGAAGCACTGGGCTAGATAGAAGCTAATCAGGTTGGACACAATCCATGTCCCATATGGGACTCACAGTCTTAACCCCCATTTTACAGATGAGGTAACTGAGGCCTAGAGAAGTGAAGTGACTTACCCAAGGGCACCCCACAGACATGTGGCTGATCTTCTGACTCCCAGGCCTGTACTCTATCCACTTGGCCACACTGCTTCTAAAGCAATTCTCCAGAATGGCAAAAGGCCTAATCCAAATTTTCTGTACGCTGGTTGAAGTGCAACCTCTTCTGGCTAGGTGAAACCCGATTCTGCTGAGAGTTGGGGTTGCACTATGGCTTAGATATACAGCTCTAGAACCATTCTCCCCTGCTTCTGCCCTGGTTGTGCTGTGAAACCCTGTGCCAAGCAGAAGCTGGACTCTCTGCTCCAGCAACTGTCTTTAAAACTATAAGCCTAGACTGTAAGCTCCCTGGGGTCAGGGAATGTGTCTATTATATTGTTGTGTTATACTCTCAAAGGGATTAGTACAGTGCTGTGAACACCATACATGCTCAATAAATACGAATGATTAAGGGAAGACTTTTGAAGTCACAAAGGAGGGCCTGCCAAAAGGGGAAAAGTGTTTGTTTCAGTCTCAAATTCATCCAGTAGCTGCGTAATCGACGACATCCTCTCCACCCCACTATCCCATCTCTCTCTCTCTCTCTCTCTCTCTCTCTCTCTCTCTCTCTCACACACACACACACACACACACACACACACAGACAAACACACACGCCTAGTGGATAGATCACAAGCCTGGGAGTCAGAAGGACCTGGATTCTAATCCTGACTGCCTCTTCTCTGCTGTGTGACTTTGGACAATTCATTGAATTTATCTGTGCCTCAGTTACCTCATCTGTAAAATAGGGATTAGGACTGGGTGCCCCATGTGGGACAGGGACTGTGTCCAACCTAATTATCTTGCATCTACCCTAGCGTTTAGAACACTGCCTGGCAGATAGCAAGCACTTAAATTCCCTCCCCCGATTCCCCACCCCTCAAAAAAACAAAAATAACTGGTTTCCTAACATTAAGAGCAAACATGAGAATAATGCTGTACTATTGTCAATGCTCCCCTTGTAAAAAAGGCAAACATGATGACTTAGACTTCTCTGCCACCAGGGCTCCTCTTCATCCCACCTGGCTTTAACTTGCCTTTCTGTTACTGAGCCAGGCCAACATTTTTCAGCCTCCCTGCTGGCTCACCTGAAATAATTTGAGGACACACCAGAACCCTTTGCTGAATATGCTGAGCCAACCAGACCCTTGATTTCTGGTGCTTTGAATGAGAGCAGTCAACAGTATATACTGAGCACTTACTATGTGCAGAGAACTGTACTAAGTGCTTGGGAGAGTACAATGCAGTGATCCAGAGCCCTGGAGTGTTTCACAGAAGAATGATCTTTCACCCCACCTCACTATCTGGATTTTTCTGCTCACCCACGAACATAGGCAGCCTACAGATTCCTCCTCTACTCCTTTGGACTCAAATAAAATGTCCTTCCCTTCCCTCAGCTGGAGCAAACTGTCCCACTGTCCATGTGGTTTCACAACCAATAACTGTGCCAGAAGTAGAAATGCAATAAGAGGACATTCTGAAGTCTATTTTTCCAACTCCTTCATTGTACACTGTGTGTTAAGCCCTTGCCCTATAAAGACTGAGCCCCTGGGCCACATTGCATGGGCACAAAACCGAATCCAGCCAGATCCGGTCAGCTGGGTGGGCACTGACAACAATTCCCCCCTAGTCCCCAGTGCCCAGTTTCAGGTGCTGGAGCTGTGGTGTCCCCTGGGAACTGGGAAGAACTTGGCTGGCACTAGCAGGAACCAGTGTCAGGCAGGACCAAGCATGGGGAGGAACTGGGGTGGGCTGGGTTGCCCTATCCAGAATGCCTAGGGAACAATCCTTTTCGCTTCGGGTGGCAAAAAGTAAAAAAAAAAAAAAAATGTCTAAATAGGGGAGCTTCTAATTTAGTCAGTCTTGAGGAATGATTCTTCTCCCAGAAAACCCAATTGACATCTGACAGTAATAACTGACAGTAATAATAATGATAATAATAAATAAGCATACCATTTACAGTAGTGATTTGTCCATTGTGGTCAGGGAACATGTCTACCAACTCTTTTGTACTCTCCCGAGCACTTAGTACAGTGCACAAAGTAAGCACTCAATACATAAGTGCTCAGTAAATACAACTGAATGAATACCACTGATTGAGTGATTGATTGATCGATTTGCATCTAGTGGCCAGGCAGTGTAACTGAGCTACAAAATTTTCACAAGGATCAGGGACTGTGTCCAATCTGATCATCTCGTATCTACCCCAGTGCTTAGAGCAATACTTGACACATAGAAAGTGCTTAACAAATATCATAATTATTATTATTGGCCCTCAAGCCCATGTCTTGCTGTCTGCAGCAGGACTGCAAACTGAAGGATAAACCTTCAGTGGGTTGGAATATAAGGGATGGAAGCCGGCAGAGAAAGAACTGAGGTAGAAGAATCTGGGGAACACATCTTACCTCCTTCCCTTCCCCAAAGCACCTGTATATATGTATATATGTTTGTACATATTTGTTACTCTATTTATTTATTTATTTATTTATTTTACTTGTACATATCTATTCTATTTATTTTATTTTGTTAGTATGTTTGGTTTTGTTCTCTGTCTCCCCCTTTTAGACTGTGAGCCCACTGTTGGGTAGGGACTGTCTCTGTATGTTGCCAACTTGTACTTCCCAAGCACTTAGTACAGTGCTATGCACACAGTAAGCGCTCAATAAACACGATTGATGATGATGATGATGATGGGGAAGAAAACTGCAAAGCAAAGAGGCTTCCACTGTCCTCTTTGCCTGACTTGGGCTCCAAACAACAGTAATAATAAAAATTGTACCTGGTAAGCGCTTTCTATGTGCTTAACTCCCAGGGTAGATAGAGGTATCATCAGATCAGACATATGGGGCTCAGTCCAAAGGCCAGAGAGAGGACAGGAATTTAATCCCCATTTTACAGGTGAGGAAATTGAGGCATAGAACCGACTTGCATGAGGTCACACAGCAGGCAATGTTAACAGTGTCCAGAGATAATGATGGCATTTGGATTTCAGGTGAGCTACCCAAAAGGGATTACAATTATTTGTTATTATTATTATTCTTATTATAGAATTTGTTAAATGTTCAGTGTGTGTCGAATACTGTTCTAAGTACTGGGGAAGATGCCAGTGAATCAGGTTGGAACAACCCCCATCCCATTTAGGCTTATAATCTAAGTAGGTGAGAGAACGGATATTAAACAGTTCAGGAAACTGAGGCACAGAGAAGTTAAGGGACTTGCCCAGAGTCACACAGCAGACGAGTGGCAGAGTTAGGATTAGAACCCAGGTCCTCTGACTCTCAGGCCTGAGGCTCTTTCTCCAAGACCATGTTTCATCCCTTCAGTGTTTCTATAAATCTCTGGGGTGGGGGGCACACCCATGCTGGAGATTGTCCTTGACTTTGTCTCCAATCAATTAACCTGTCTTATTTACCTGGTAATGATATTGAGGACCTATTGTGTTCAGAGCACTGAACTAAGCATGTACTTAGGAAAGTATAATTGAGTAAGAGACAGTCCCTCAGTGAGCTACAAACTAATGGAAAATCTGGCAGGTAGTTGAGCAGAAGGAAATGATGTTAAAGGGCAGAAGAATGGCTGGTTATGACTGGAATATGCATAAAAGTTAGGGTAGGGAGATGAAGGCAGGGTAGGCTTCAGCACCTCCTAGCTGTATGACCTTGGGCAAGTCATTTAACTTCTCTGTGCCTCAGTTCTTCCAGCCGCACAATGGGGATTCAATACCTGTGTTCCCTCTTACTTAGAATGTAGCATATTTGATATCATGATGATTATGTTTAAAGTATAAGACACAGCTGACCGACAGAGTTTCCTCATCTGTAAAATGGGGAGTTTTGCTCAGCAGAAAACACCTGGAGCTGAGTTCCTCTGGACTGTAAGCTTGTAGTGGGCAGAGAATGTGTCTGTTTATTATTGTATTGTACTCTCCCAAGCACTTGGTACAGTGCTCTGCACTCCGTAAGTGTTCAATAAATACGACTGACTGACTGACTGGGCTGATGTGGAGGTACTTCAAACTGCGGGAGATCGGGAGATCGGGAGATCGGGAGATCCAGGGAGTCAAAATGCAGCCAAAGAGGAGAAAAGCAAAATAGTAAAATCCAGCCAAGCTATGATGTGAATTCAATGGCAATTGGGCAGACAAAAGAAGGGAGTGAAGCTTAAATTCAACAACTTTAATATGAATCAACACAAATCGGTCCTCTCTGAATAGCTACCCTGCTCATTCAAGCTCTCATCCTATCCCGTCTGGATTACTGTATCAGCCTCCCCTCCGATTTCCCATCCTCTTGTCTCTCCCCACTTCAATCCATACTTCACGCTGCTGCCCGGATTGTCTTTGTCCAGAAACGCTCTGGGCATGTTACTCCCCTCCTCAAAAATCTCCAGTGGCTACCAATCAACCTACGCATCAGGCAGAATCTCCTCAACCTCAGCTTCAAGGCTCTCCATCACCTCACCCCCTCCCACCTCACCTCCCTTCTCTCCTTCTACAGCCCAGACTGCACCCTCCACTCCTCTGCCGCTAATCTCCTCATCGTGCCTCATTCTCGCCTGTCCTGCCGTCGACCCCCGGTACTTGGTACTTGGCTCCACCTGAAGCTTGGGGGTACATATTATACCACTTTGGGGAAACAACAATGTCAAATAGCAGTGTTTTCTTTTTTTCTTTTCCTCCTGCTTCTTTCTCCCTAGTCTCCTGTACTCATGCTGCAAGTGCACACACTATCTCTGGTGTCTCCTCTGTTGAATATTCCACACTAAGCACTTATTTAGGTTTATCCAGTCACCCACTGGGGGGTGGGTGTGTGGGTGTGTTCTCACCTATTATGTATATATACATTTATATTCTCACCTATAATATATATATATAGATATATATATTCTCACCTATAGCCAACCCAATTGGAAATGTCACTTAAATATATCCTTTAAAGCCTTAGAGACATCTGATCAGAGTCTAACCAGGAATATTTGATCTCTCTCAAGAGAACAGTGACATTTACTTTATTCAGCTCATGCTTTTTTTGTACCCGGCCAAGACACTTGTAATTGAAGATGATTTTCCTTTGCAAGCCAGGGGAAAGACAATGCAAGAAGTTTTTCCATTTGCCTTGCTGGGGAGCCTTGTTTTATTCAAGTAGCTACAAGGAGGAGCAAATCCACTGGGACAACAGCTGTGGAACTTTGACTCAAACATTGCCCAGCTGTAACATCTGGGTTAGAAGTTCTGTGAAGCAAAGGAAAATAGAATGCTTTAATTGCATGGACCCTGACTTTTCTGTTCTGACATGCTAATTGGAATAACCACATTTTATTGATTGATAGTGTTGACTTGCATTCCCCATGCTGGTGGAAAAATCAATAAGAGCTTTTATGCCTCAAAAGTGCTCCCAGTATGTCAATGCTGATTTTTAACATTTATTCATGCTATATAATTACCATGATGTTTTGAAAATATCACATTCAGTTAGACTTTTGGTTTCTTTTGCTTGAACCATTTCTCCTGTAGAAGACATAAAGGACTGCTGAATCATAAGCTGAAATTGAGAAACCAAAAGCAAGGAGGGCAAAGGAATCATACCAAGAACATGATAAAACCAAGTCTTGAGAAGCAGACTTTGAGATGCAGTGGATAGAGCACAGGCCTGGGAGTCAGAGGACCTGGATTCTACTCCCATTCCACCTACTGTGTGAACTTGGGTAAATGACTTTACTTCTCTGTGCCTCAGTTACCTCATCTGCAGAACAGGAATTCAATACCTATTCTCCCTCCTACTTAGACTGTGAGCCCTTGTGGGACAGGGGCTTTATCCAGCCTGATTAAGTTGTATCTATCCTGGTGCTTGGAACAGTGCTTTGACACATAGTAAGCACTTAACAAACACCATGAGAAAAGGGCAGGAAGATTTCACTTCTCTAAGTGGGAACTCCACTCAACCTAACACTCAAAGACAATCCTAGAACTCAAAACCCTCTTAACCAGATCAAAGACAGGAAGCTTTCAAAATATTTCACTACTTCTGCCTAGACAGGATTTCATGGGCTTCAGGCTCTTCAGCCAGGAGGGTATTCTAGTCAAGGAGCTTTAATAAAGGTGATACAGGAAATCTGAAAAGAGTGGTATTAATGGTGGCCTGAACCTGATCCACCATGGCTTCCAAGGGGGCCATTTAATTCTATGTCAATCAGTCAATGTTATCACCTGTCTACTAGTAATTATACATTTCTTGCACTTTGACAAACCAAAGGAACTGTTTTACTATCATATCTAATACAGTTTCACAAACTTACATTTTATTAGCATACATTTTGCCTAGGATGGGGTCAGTGAAATTCCCTTTCTTCCTAGCTATTTGACCTCTTTCTCAGGGGAAATACAGTGCCCAAAGCAACTGCCTAGTGTGCCTAATTCAGCTGAGCTACGCTCTCTTTCTGAAAAACAAATTCACACCCTGGATGAGAACTGTAAACTCCTTAAGGGAAAACCAGCTCTGCAAATACTACATGATACAAAATAATACATAAATAACTCATGATTCTCACCACAGGCTGAGAAGGTTAGGTCAGGGTCAGGTTATTATTCCTGTTTCCAAGGGGAAATGTGAAATTACCCACACTCAGGGATGAATAGCCCATATTTCCAGGTTTCTCCAAATGCAATATGTGCTATTTTCCCCACTTAGTTGTTGTTTTAAACTGACAGTCCAAATAAGACAAAAATAGGAGAGAAAAAAAAATATGTCTCTCAGCAATGGGCAGTTCAAAAGGGGAGGGTGCACATCACTTTCTTGTTCTCATTGTTAGGACTGTTGGATTGTATTTGTAATGTCTAATAACAATACTAGTATTTGCTAAGTGCTTACTACATGACAAACACTAGTGAGCAGTGAAATCTCCAAGTCTGCAGATAACACTAAGCTCTTCTAGTGCTGAAATTCCACACAGGTGATAAATGGCAGTTAAGACAGTAAGCTGAGTGAGTAGGTAGAAGAGTGGAAGTTCAGTTGCACTGGAAGCAAATCAAAGTAAGCATTTTGGGGGACAAAAATCCAAACTACATAATTTTACATTTCCCCAGGTCACATCCTCCCAACTACCAACTCAGCATTTTTGCCTGCTTTTCACTTAAGTAAATAATTATGGTATGTATTTAGCTCTTACTACGTGCCAGGCACTGTTCTAAGCACTGGATCCCATTCACACTTGTATATCTCTAGACTTACGTGTCCTATTAATTTAAGCACTTACTCACCTACATACCTATCTCTCCACTCTAATCTTCTTTCTAACTGTAGCATTGTGTGTCTCTCCAGTTGAAGCAAAAAATTCTTGAGGGTAGAGACTGTCTCTTCTACCTCTTTGGTACTCTTCCAAGTGCTTAGGATAATGTTCTGCACACAGTAGGTGCTCAATCAACCAATGGAATTTACTGAGCACTTACTGTGCACAAAGCACTGTACTAAGCACTTGGAAGGGTACAAAACTAAACAGAGTTGGTAGATATGCCACTGATTGTGCTACTGATTGATTGATTGATTGATACTCCTTTTCACAGACTAAGAGTTGTGCAGGTTGAAAATACTACTGCCTTCAAAAAGGCCTGGGATGGAAGATGCATAATGTCTCGTTAAAGGGGAAATATCAGGGATGTTAGATGGAACATCGTAACCATTAGAGTAGATGGCAAGAAGGGAATCACACTGCTCTTTCAAGCAACTGTGGTCACGGTTGGAGAAAAAAATACTGGATTAATCTGACCCAGTGGTGACTTTATTATGTAAAAACAATCTCACTTGCTAAAAAATCAGTGAACATTTATTCATTCAATCGTATTTATTGAGCACTTAGTGTGAGCAGAGCACTGTTCTAAGTGCTTGGAAAGTGCAATTCGGCAACAGAGACAATCCCTACCCAACAAAGGTCTCATGATTGTATGTTTTCTTATGAAAACATTAACTATTTGAATAAAGGAAGTTTGAGTTTCATGATCCACCAATAACAGGCTGAGGTGACTTTTGAACACAATTACCATATAATAGACTGGAAATGGTCATTCAGCAGTAGTCAAATATTAACCAGCTAAAGGAAACCAAACCAAACTTTGCCCTCCTTTGATGTTCCCATTTTACAGAACCAACAATGGTGTTTGCAAAAAAGCTGATTTGACTAGAGGCACTTGAGAGATAAGCATGGCTCAGTGGAAAGAGCACAGGCTTTGGAGTCAGAGGTCATGGGTTTAAATACCGACTCCGTCAACTGTCAGCTGTGTGACTTTGGGCAAGTCACTTCACTTCTCTGGGTCTCAGTTACTTCATCTGTAAAATGGGGATTAAAACTGTGAGCCCTCTGTGGGACAACCTGATTACCTTGTATCCACCCCAGCGCTTAGAACAGTGCTTTGCACATAGTAAGAGCTTAACAAATACCATTATTATTATTATTATTATTATTATTATTATTATTATTACTATCATAAGAGAAACATCTTTCCAAAAAGAGACACCATCCAGTTCAAGCTTTTTGTTCTTCCATTCTTATAAATTCCAGTTTACTGCACTTTGTCCCCTCCAAGAAAAAAAATCATATCCGGACATATTGGACTATTAAAATACAGGTCACAAATGTAATCTGGTCAAAAACGGTGTTGAAAATAAATTAATCTACCCAGCCAGTATAGGCCCTTGTTAAAATTAATCATACCCTTCGGTTCTGTTCGACTGTGAATATTCGTACTTACGCAAAGCAAACAAGGTGAGGATTATCCCAGCCAGGCAAAATCCTTCGAAAAACCTGAGTGTGCTGAACATTGTCACATTCACTGAGAGGGACGCAGTCAGACCAAAGACCAAGATGAATATGATGGAAAACAACAACACAGGACGCCCACCAAACCTGCAGATAGGAAGGAAAACAATACAGAGCATTGTCATTTGCATCCGTGTTGATGAATACCAAATCCAAAGCTTGGGGCGCTCTTAGTGGGTCGGGGGACTGGACCTGCAGATGGGAAGGAAAACAATAGAGAGCACTGTCATTTGCATCCGTGTTGATGAATACCAACTCCAAAGCTTGGGGCGCTCTTAGTGGGTCGGGGGATTGGTTAGAGTTTATTTTTCCACTTGGAAAAGCAAACTCAATGAGGTAAATTTCTGGACCCACGCCTCTAACTTAAGACCCATGGTGGCAAATCAATAAAATCAATCAAAGCCTGCCAAACATACCCATGCTCACCCTTTGTCGGACTCCTGGTTTGAATGAACTCCAGACTGTGTCCTACAGTCAACACAAAAACTCTGCCAAATCCACACAGGGGAGTTCCTGAATGAAAAAGCACCCATTCCTTCCTAACTCTAGTAAGGAACTCTAGCAAGGGGCAACCTTAATTACTCTCTCTCTGTCTCTCTCTCTCTCTGTTTCTGTTTCTCTGTCTCTGCCTCTCTTTCTCTCTCTCTCTTTCTCAGCATCAAACACTCATGGTGTTTTTCCAGACCAGCATTAACTGGGCAAAGCACTTGTCCACATGGGTTTAGACCTCTGGGTTCACCCCATTTCAGGTGAATCTGGCCGTCAAACACATCCAGCATCGGCCAAGAGCCCTTCTGTCTACCTTTGTTAGTAATGTATTTTTAAGTAATGGCCAGGAAGAGCTGCCAGCGAGACGAAATAGAGGCCCAAAGTTGTTAAACTTATTAGCTCTTCTGGTTTCCAAGACGAATCTACATTACGTGCTCTTCCCACCTTCTCCCAATCACCTCTCTCCTAAAACTGCCCTCACATTTGATATGCTGGATTGAACAGAGCCTTGTTGCTGGGAGGGATCAGCGAATCTATCAGGGTAGGCAGGAAACCCACCATGGGCAAGATCAAGGGGAGCCAAGACTCCCATGACTTAGGGGCCCTTGTGAATAAACAAATCCCAATCGAGCAGGAATATAAGTCTCTGCCCCTCACACCCCAGAAATACCAAAAGGAATCTGTCCCTGGTTCTGTTCCCCATTAATTTACCATCTGAGCCTACTACAAGGCTATCTTATCCCAAACCCACTCCCTGGTTTTGTTGCTTTGCTTGCTGGCTGGTCTTGTACTTGTTTTAAATTATACAGCACTGTGAGTTTTTTTTCCATGGCAAGGCACTATATAAATTTAATACTGTAATTTAGGGCTGGGTTACTACTACCACATTAATAACTGAAGATAGTTAATGAGTCCAATTCCCCAAGGACCTAGAGTTACACATTGAGAACAAGTTAGGCCCTTTGGAAAGGACATTAAAACTCCCCTATTTCCCCTCATTTCCACTGGCCTATGCAGTTGGGTATCCCTTTAAGCACTGTGATCTTTCACCCCAACCTCAACAGCCTTAGATACATATCCACCTTTGATTTATTTTAATATCTCTCTAGAGTGAAAGCTTCTTGTGGACAGGGATCATGTCTATCTGCTCTGTTGTAAGAAAAATATGAATTCCAAGAAGTTAGTACACTGCACTGCACCCAGTAAGCACTCAAAAAATATCACTGATTGATGGATTGATTGACTCAGACCCATTTGTGTATGTGTAATGAACACAGCAAACACAAAACGACATTTTCAAAGGGTCAAATTCATTCCCAGTGCTCAACTTAACTAGCTGGGAGAATTGGACTCCTCAAAAAAGGCACATAAACACCTGTGCACATGGGCTAAAATAAATGCTTTCTTCCTCCAAAGTACAGAAGTGAAAAACATGCTCAATATGAGCTCTACAAACAGACCCAAAGTGAAATGGGGAGATATATTACATTGTAGCAGTAACACCATCTCGGGGGGCTGACTAAGACTTGGGGCTAATTTCCAAGCAATTATAAATGCTATAATTCAGAGATCCCGGCAGAGAAGCAGATGGTAGAGGTGTGTGGTTTCCTTTTAAACTTAGCCCTTTCTGTTTAAAATGTAGGGCAGGGAGTAAAACCTAGGCTGCTTTTCGTCTTCTGACAAAGGAACTGAAGACACTGCAAGCCACCCAAGCGATATCCTAAGGGAATCTAGCCAGATTCTCAAAATATTAGCCCAACTAACTGGACTGCCTCTGCCTCTCCATGACTCATCTGCTCTAGTGAATGATCCTTGTGAGGGATGGAACCCAGTGAAGTTTCCTCATGAGACCCCAGGGGGGAAGGCAGAAGCTATATCCCCGGTCCAGGCTGGGTTACACCAGATACGAAGACCCGGAAGGAGATAAAGGGAAAATAAAACAGCCACATTGCAGGACCTGTTTACAAAAAAACAGGATGCAGCTAACCGAAAAACAGGATGCAGGTTAAACCGCAAGGCCACTGTCAGCCTTGTACGTGAGCGCGCGTTGGGTGCTAGCTGCCGCGATTAAATTGTATGCCCTAAGTATCCAGACAATGGAGAAAGGGGATAGTCGGTGGGAGGAAGAGGATGCGTTAGGGCTATAAAGATCAGCTTCAATCAACAATCAGCTTCAGCTACAATCAACAAGCGCACTCCGTGGCTGATGCTGTTTCAGCGACGGGGGTAGTGCCCTTTCTCATGAGAAAGAATAAAGACTCTTTCTGATCCTGACTCGGACTCTGATTTGGTGGGTAGAGGGAGCCGCTATCCCACACAGTTTGGTGGCTCGTCCAGGATCCTCTCTGAACGGGGAAAGCCTTCCTTGGCCTGGGCTGACTGGCAGGACGTCCCGCTGAAATTTTCAGTGGCCCTCGGTCTGGCCTGGGAAGAGCTCTCCTCTGACGAGAAAAGACCCGAGGAGAGACCAGAGCCGGGATCAGAAACAGCCAACGGGGGAACGACGGCGGTCACTCGCGGGAACGATTGGTCACGTAAGTCTGTGCACAGACCCAGATGGGATCTGGGTGACCGGGCAGGGTGGAGAGGTGGTCCTGTTGAGGCTGCAGAGTTGGACTCCGGCCAAGAGCACAGGAGAGAAAAGAGCCTTCTCCACCCGGGGCGGTCCTGATTGAGTCTGTTTGAGCGACGGCTCCAGGCAAGAGCACAGGAGAGATAAGAGCCCCAGCTTCCCAGAGAGTCGAGTGGCATAGGCCCCATTAAAGGTACCCAGATTCGAGTATTGGGATGAACCTCCAAAATATGGAAAAATTATACAATACATTCTATTGATATTTGCTCCCCCCCCCCCCCCCATCTAAGCTGTAAACCTGTTGTGGATGGGGGAGGTCACTGTTTATCTGTTAATCGTTGTACGTGTTTTTGTAAGCGCTTGGTACCGTGGTCTGTGCACGGTTAACGTTCTCTAGATATTAGAAAGTGTTGAGAGTGTCTATTTGACTCGAGGAAACAAAGGTGGGAAAATGGGAAAATCTCAGTCAAAGCCGAGTGGTGGGAAGCCCCTCCCGGAAATTCCAGAAGGCAGTCCGTTGAGGGCCAGGTTGGATGACTGGAATGAACTCCCCAGATATAGAGGGAAAGATAAAAGAAAAATGATTACTTATTGTTGTTTAATATGGGCGGGTGTCCAACTCGGGAAAGACGTCCTCTGGCCAAAATATGGATCCCCCGAGGACTGGGTTTGTCAAAAGCTAAATACTTATGTGAATATGAAGAAATCCCCGGAGTGAAGAGGAGTGTGCCTATGCCGCGCTCTGGATGCCATTGGCAGGTCAATTTGTGGTAAAGGGAGCAAGAGAAAAGGGGCATGGAGAGGAGAAGCCCACCCCTTGGGATCCTCTCGCTTTTCTCCCTCCCCCTTACGCCCCCCCTTCCATCGGCACAAGTGGCTGCTCCCCTTTCCCCTTCTTCTGCTTCGGCTCCAAATCCGACAGCCGAGGGAGTGAAAGGGGAAGGGGACCCGATCGATTTAAAGGAACCAAGCCAGCCGGCGCACACTCCTCTTCGCCATGAGTTAAAACGGTTACTAGAAGACCAAGAGAATTTCCCGGCTTTCGAGCAAATCTACCCACCAATACCCCCTCAGGGAGGTTCCTTTGGCTCAAGGGGGAATCGGGTATGTCAACGCTCCCCTTAGCAGCATGGAGGTTAGGAATTTTAAAAGGGAAATGAAGGTTTTAATAGAAGACCCGGAAGGGGTTGCGGAACAAATCAACCAGTTTTTCAGCCCCAACCTGTACACCTGGGCTGAGTTAATGGCAATCCTAGACATACTCTTCACTGGGGAGGAACAGGGACAGATAAGAAGGGTGGCCCTGAGAGTCTGGGATGACGCACATCCCCTTGCCCAGGGAGGACTGAGGGGGGAACAGAAATACCCCCTCCAGGACCCCCGTTGGGACCATAACGATGCCGCTCACCGGGACCACATGAGGGATCTGCGGGGGATAATAATTCAAGGAATAAGGAACGCAGTCCCCAAAAATCAGAACATGAATAAGGTTACCGGGATCAGGCAGGATAGAGAAGAGACACCATCGACCTTCCTCAATAGGCTGAAAGAGCATATGAGGAAATATTCTGGGCTCGATCTATCTGATCCCACTGCCCAGAGCCTCCTGCGGGTGTACTTTGTCATGAACTCCTGGCCCGATATTAACAAGAAACTGCAGAAAATAGAGGGGTGGCAGGCGAGGCCACTGGATGAGCTATTAGGAGCTGCCCAAAAAGTTTACGTGAGTCGTGGGGAAGAGGAGAAGAAAGAAAAAGACAGGCCAGCCAAAGTGATGTTGCAGACTCTAAAGCAACAGGAGGAGCAAACAAGGGTTATGGTACAGACCGTACAGACGGTGGCAGAAGCAGTTAGGGGACCCTATGGAAGAGGGAGAGGGCGCAGGCACCCTGGGATGGGAGAGGCTCCAAGGAAAGGAGAATTCCCTCCTCGTGCCCCACTAACTTGTTTTGGCTGTGGCCAGCAGGGGCATATGAAAAGGGACTGTCCCCAGCAGGAAAAAGAACAAAGAATTTACTCCCTTGTGGAGAAGGAAGATTAGGGAGGTCAGGGGTTCATAGAACAAGCCCACCCTGAGCCCTTGATAATTTGAGGGTGGGCAGAGAAAAACAAGATTATACCTTTTTGATAGACACGGGCGCTACCCGATCGTCTCTAACCAAACTGCCAATCGGGGCCAGAATCGGGAGGGAGACCATTATGATCTCAGGGGTGAAGGGGGAGAACTTCCCGGTCCCTGTTACGGAGACCTTAGAACTGGAATACCTAGGGTCAAACTTCTCGGGAAAGTTCCTAATCATACCCGAAGCCCGGGTAAACTTGTTGGGAAGGGATTTGATCATCTGGATGTCTATCCGGCTTGTCCCAATGGGGTCCCAGATTGTTCCCCAAAGGGTAGTATTATTACAAGAGGAAGATAAGAATCGAATTGATCCAAGGGTCTGGGCGGGACCTCAAAATCGGGGAAAATTGAATATCCCCCCCTTGAAGATTAAGCTACGGGAACCGGGGACTCTGGTGAGAGTAAAACAATACCCCATCTCACTTGAAGGAAGGCAGGGCCTAAAACCTGTGATCCAAGGCTTATTAGAAGACAAGCTACTGGAACCTTGTCAGTCTCCTTATAATTCCCCCATACTCCCGGTCAAGAAAGGGGATGGTACTTATCGATTAGTCCAGGACCTCCGGGAAGTTAATAAAATAGTACTCCCATCCCACCCTGTGGTCCCGGACCCCTAGACCATCCTGGGAAAGATCCCAGTGGAGAGTAAATGGTTTAGTGCTATCAATCAATCAATCAATCAATCAATCGTATTTATTGAGCGCTTACTATGTGCAGAGCACTGTACTAAGCGCTTGGGAAGTACAAATTGGCAACATATAGAGACAGTCCCTACCCAACAGTGGGCTCACAGTCTAAAAGGGGGAGACAGAAAACAAAACCAAACATACTAACAAAATAAAATAAATAAGATAGATATGTACAAGTAAAATAAATAAACAAATAAATAGAGTAATAAATATGTACAAATATATATACATATATACAGGTGCTGTGGGGAAGGGAAGGAGGTAAGATGGGGGGATGGAGAGGGAGACGAAGGGGAGAGGAAGGAAGGGGCTCAGTCTGGGAAGGCCTCCTGGAGGAGGTGAGCTCTCAGCAGGGCCCTGAAGGGAGGAAGAGAGCTAGCTTGGCGGATGGGCAGAGGGAGAGCATTCCAGGCCCGGGGGATGACGTGGGCCGGGGGTCGATGGCGGGACTGGCGAGAACGAGGTACGGTGAGGAGATTAGCGGCAGAGGAGCGGAGGGTGTGGGCTGGGCTGCAGAAGGAGAGAAGGGAGGTGAGGTAGGAGGGGGCGAGGTGATGGAGAGCCTTGAAGCCCAGGGTGAGGGGTTTCTGCCTGATGCGCAGATTGATTGGTAGCCACTGGAGATTTTTGAGGAGGGGAGTAATATGCCCAGAGCGTTTCTGGACAAAGATAATCCGGGCAGCAGCATGAAGTATGGATTGAAGTGGAGAGAGACACGAGGATGGGAGATCAGAGAGAAGGCTGGTTCAGTAGTCCAGACGGGATAGGATGAGAGCTTGAATGAGAAGGGTAGCGGTATGGATGGAGAGGAAAGGGCGGATCTTGGCAATGTTGCGGAGCTGAGACCGGCAGGTTTTGGTGACGGCTTGGATGTGAGGGGTGAGTGAGAGAGCGGAGTCGAGGATGACACCAAGGTTGCGGGCTTGTGAGACGGGAAGGATGGTAGTGCCGTCAACAGTCATGGGAAAGTCAGGGAGAGGGCAAGGTTTGGGAGGAAAGACAAGGAGTTCAGTCTTCGACATGTTGAGCTTAAGGTGGCGGGCAGACATCCAGATGGAGATGTCCTGAAGGCAGGAGGAGATTCGAGCCTGGAGAGAGGCGGAGAGAGCAGGGGCAGAGATGTAGATCTGGGTGTCATCAGCGTAGAGATGATAGTTGAAGCCATGGGAGCGAATGAGGTCACCAAGGGAGTGCGTGTAGATTGAGAACAGAAGGGGACCAAGCACTGAACCTTGGGGAACCCCCACAGTAAGAGGATGGGAGGGGGAGGAGGAGCCTGCAAAAGAGACTGAGAAAGAACGACCAGAGAGATAAGAGGAGAACCAGGAGAGGACAGAGTCTGTGAAGCCAAGGTCAGATAGTGTGTTGAGGAGAAGGGGGGGGTCCACAGTGTCAAAGGCTGCTAAGAGGTCGAGGAGGATTAGGACAGAGTATGAGCCGTTGGATTTGGCAAGCAGGAGGTCGATTTATCGATTTGAAGGACGCGTTTTGGGCATGTCCACTGGACCCGGACAGCAGAGACCTATTTGCCTTTAAATGGGAAGATCCGGACTTGAGTAGGAAACAACAACTAAGGTGGTCTGTCCTTCCCCAAGGATATACTGAGTCGCCTAACCTTTTCGGCCAGGTATTGGAGACCGTCCTCTAGGGTTTCCAGTCCTCCCCTCAGACTCTGGTTCTGCAATATGTTGATGACTTATTGATAGCCAGACCGAAGAGGGAGGATGTGAGCAAAACTTCTACCGAGCTTCTAAATTTCTTGGGGGACCGGGGACTGAGGGTCTCCCAGAAAAAGATGCAACTTGTGGTAAAAGAGGTGAAATATTTAGGCCACCTCATTAGCGAAGGTAGCAAGAAACTAGATCCAGCCCGAATTTCCAGAATACTCCAGATTCAGCTCCCCAAGACTAAGAGAGAATTACGGAAATTCCTGGGGCTGGTGGGCTACTATAGGTTGTGGATTGATTCCTATGCAACCCTGACAAAACCGTTATACCAACACTTGTTAGAGGAAGAACCGGATATCATCCTCTGGGATGAGGACAGTAGGAGCAGTTTTAACGGACTGAAAGAAACCCTGCGGTCACCCCCGGTGCTGGCGTTACCCTTGCTGGAGAAACCTTTTCATTTATTCGTTAGTGTGGACAGAGGGGTGGCTCTGGGAGTGTTAGCCCAACAATGGTGGGGGCAGCGGAGGCCAGTGGCTTTTCTTTCCAAGATCTTAGATCCAGTGGCTTGGGGGTGGCCCACTTGTTTGCAGGCCGTGGCCGCCACGGCCATCATGGTAGAAGAGAGCAGGAAACTGACATTTGGGGGCAGCCTGGTTGTCAGTGTTCCTCATCAAGTCAGATCTATTCTAAATCAGAGGGCTGGGAGATGGTTGACAGATTCAAGGATCCTCAAATACGAGGCCATTCTACTTGGAAGAGATGACCTGATACTCTCCCATGACACTAATCAAAACCCAGCCACCTTCCTGGTGGGAGGGCCTGATGTGGAGCTTAAGGAAGAGACACATAGTTGCATGGAACTGATTGATTTTCAGACAAGAACCCGAGAGGATCTACAGGAGTCTCCCATCCCTGACAGTGTCAATTTGTTTATAGGTGGTTCTTCCCGAGTGGTGGAAGGGAAACGGAGGAATGGCTGTGCAGTTATCGATGGAGACAAAATGGCTGTGGTAGAACTGGGTAAACTTCCCAATCCTTGGTCAGCTCAGACCTGTGAATTATATGCACTAAGTCGGGCCCTGAAACTCCTGAAAGGCAGAGAAGGGGATATATATACAGACCCCAAGTATGCCTGGGGAGTCATACATGTATTCGGAAAAGTTTGGGAGGAAAGAGGCATGATCAATAGCCAGGGAAAAGAGTTAGCCCATACCACTCTATTACAACAGGTACTGAAGGATTTACATCTACCCAAAGCCCTGGCTGTAGTACATGTAAATGGCCACCAAAAGGGAAGCTCTTTCAAGGCTAGAGGGAACCGTCTGGCCGACGAGGAGGCAAGAAGGGCTGAAGAACTCGGGCAAAGAATAACCGACCCTATATTGGTCCTGATTCCTACGTTTCCTTCTAATTTGATGCCTGTATCCCTATCGGAGAAAGAGGCAAATGGGGCCCAAGATTTGGGAGCCCAGAAGGATGAGCAGGTGAAGTGGGTTCTCCCAGATGGAAGGGAGGTCCTTAATGAAGCCACAACAAGACAGGTATTACAGCACCTGCACCAAGGTAGCCATTGGGATGTCCAGAACCTGTGCGATACAGTACTCGGAAAATACATCTGTCCTGGTATCTATACACTCGCCCGGCAAGTAGGAGCTGGCTGTATTATTTGTCGGAAGACGAATAAGAACAGCCAGCGACGCTGCCCCGCTGGTGGCCGGCCTCCGGAAATTCGACCATTCCAGAGCATCCAAGTGGACTTCACCGAGGTATCCCCGGTGGGTAGGCTGAAGTACTTATTGGTGGTAGTGGATCACCTCATGTCCTGGGTGGAGGCCTTTCCCCTGGCTCAGGCCACTGCTACTGCGGTGAGTAAAGCCCTTTTGGAACAAATCATCCCACAATATGGATTGGTAGAGAGAATCGACTCAGACCAGGGAACCCATTTCACTGCTCGAGTCCTCCAGTCTTTGATGAAAGCCTTAGAAATTTCTTGGGATTTGCACACCCCTTGGCACCCTCCGTCCTCAGGCAGGGTGGCAAGAATGAATCAGGAAATTAAGAAACAACTCACCCGATTGATGACAGAAACCCAACTTCCCTGGATAAAATGTTTACCGTTAGCTCTCCTCCGCATCAGGACCAAGCCCCGCCGAGATATAGGATTATCTCCATACGAACTCTTAAACTGTCATCCCTATCCAGCTAGACTGTCCCAACCTCCCCAGTGGGAAACTAAGGACAGGTTTTTAAGGGAATATGTGCAGTCCCTGTCGAGCCATTTGTTTTCCCTACAGAAGAAGGGGATTATCGCTCAAACCCCTCCACTGGGATTTCCCATACATAAGCTTCAGGCTGGCGACTGGATCCTCATTCGGGTGTGGAAGGGGGAAAAGCTGATGCCGACCTGGGAAGGCCCGTTCCAGATATTGCTCACCACAGACACTGCGGTGCGGACTAAAGAAAGAGGTTGGACTCATCATACCAGAGTAAAAGGACCTGTCCGAAAACCATTGGAGTGGACTGTCGCCTCCTGCGATCCTGACCATTTGAAGACCACCATCCGGAGAGGACCCGGAGAGACGGATATCCCTCGAGAATGAGAACGAACTGGTACCCCCGATTTTCCTCCTAATAGGGGCTGCCTCAATCATCTGAATCCAGAGACTACGGACCTCATGACCCCTGAAGGTTACTTTCAGTGGGGACAGTGGGTTCTGGGAGCTTGTTTCGGTTTACCTTTTGTGGTTGGGGGTATAATATTCTTGCTGTGCCTGTACCTTAAGAAGTGTAGACCCATTAGGCAGAACTAGGTGACAAGATTGTAAAGAGAACCAAGCGGCAGAGATGAGGGCACAGACACCACGATTTCGTGGCGCCTGGTCCCTGTGCTGACCCTCATCTTCCTTACCCCCCTATCCACCCCTGCGCCGGCAGGGAAAGAGATCACACCCTGGCGGAAGGAGGAGAATACGTTTACCCAGCTAGGGGAAACGATAACTAACACCCTTAATGTGACCAACTGTTGGATTTGTGGTGGTCTCCGGGAGTTAGAGAGTTGGCCTTGGGTTCCTATACCCCTGGAGCCGGCCTGGATCCTCAGTAACCAGTCAGAGATGCGTAACGGTTCTAAGTTTTGGACATCCTCAGAGAAACATCAATGGGACCTGGCGGAGTTAGTTAAGGGCCAGTATTGCCTGAATCAGTCCGGAGGAGGGG
This sequence comes from Tachyglossus aculeatus, assembly GCF_015852505.1. Classification (NCBI taxonomy): domain Eukaryota; kingdom Metazoa; phylum Chordata; class Mammalia; order Monotremata; family Tachyglossidae; genus Tachyglossus; species Tachyglossus aculeatus. Next base: position 3,577,372 of record NC_052094.1, on the reverse strand, counting down.
AGTCAGTGGGGGAAAGTGACTGTGTCTGCACCTGTTCCTCCACAGAAAATGAACAGGTTAACTGTACTCCTTACCAGAACTAGCGGAACAATACTCACATTAGGTATCACAATGGGAATTGGATGAGGTGTAATGTCACTGGTACACGATCATTTTGTGCAATCAAGATATTGACTGGTGACTCGGCCGTAGGTTGCTCCCAGTTCACTGGGGCCCAGAGCGCACTGCCAGCATGGTGCCTTAAGTATAATGAGACTGAAGTGAGCTCCAAGAGCACACAAGTGATCTGGGAATGGCATAATTCGACCTGGTGAGGGCATTTTCCTTCTTTTTGGAGTCCATGGAATCGGAGCTCCGATCCCCTTATCAAGACTTGCGTGGAGAATGTCTCCCTAGGTCTATGGGAGTGTTGGTTTTTAGAGGAACAGCTCGGAGGACCTTTGGGGGGGGACCTCTTGGGGACTGGGAAGGTGTCTATTACCCCGTGGCTATAAACAGCACAGAACCCTTCACCATAAGTTGGACTGTAATATCCCGGAATGCGCGGCTGGCGCTAAGGATCCATTATTGGATCTGCGGCCTGACAGCATATACACACCTGCCAGCAAATTGGTCGGGCAGCTGTTATATTGGCATAATTAAACCAACGTTTTTCTTCCTGCCAGGCCAGGAGGGGAGTCACCTAGGAATACACCTCTATGACGATTTGAGGGATAGTGGAGGGAGAGAAAAGAGGTCTCTCGATACTTCATTAACAAGTACCGGGAATGCAAACGGGTGGGGAGACGAGTGGCCTCCGGAAAGAATAATAAGGATCTACGGTCCGGCCACCTGGGCTCAGGACGGGAGTTGGGGGTACCAAACTCCGATTTATATGCTCAACCAGCTAATTAGACTCCAGGCGGTCTTAGAAATTATTACTAACCAAACAGCAAGAGCCCTTGGTCTGTTAGCAGAGCAGGCCACTCAAACCAGGGAGGCTGTCTTACAGCATCGGCTGGTTTTAGACTATTTATTAGAGGCTGAAGGGGGTGTGTGTGGAAAATTAAACCTGTCGAACTGTTGTCTAAAAATTGATGACAATGGGAGGGTGTTCATGGAAATAGCTCAGGAAATAAGGAAACTAGCCCATGTTCCTGTGCAAACCTGGAAGACTCCTTCTGATACCTCATGGATGTCTTGGTTTGGAGGCGCCTGGTGGAGACAAGTCTTATGGTTCTTGCTTCTCGCTATAAGTGGAATAATACTCCTTCTTATTTGTCTGCCCTGTATGATGCAATTAATCACTAGGACAGTACGGAGCTCAATCCAAAAAATGTTGCAAGTATCGGAGAATGGAGAAATTAAAATTATGATCATGAGAGCACAAGGATGGATCCCTTTAAATACTATGGACCCATCTGATTCTGATGAATATCCTCAGGAAGAAATGATCGAGGAGGTTTATCAGCAATGGTGTGAGGAAACTTCAGGGAGGATAAAAGAAAAAGGGGGGATTGTGAGGGATGGAACCCAGTGGAGTTCCCTCATGAGACCCCAGGAGGGAAGGCAGAAGCTATCTCCCCGGGCCAGGCCGGGTTACACCAGATACGAAGAACCGGAAGGAGATAAAGGGAAAGTAAAACAGCCACACTGCAGGACCTGTTTACAAAAAAACAGGATGCAGCTAACCGAAAAACAGGATACAGGTTAAACCGCAAGGCCACTGTCAGCCTTGTACATGAGCGCGTGTTGGGTGCTAGCTGCCGCGATTAAATTGTATGCCCTAAGTATCCAGACAATGGAGAAAGGGGATAGTCGGTGGGAGGAAGAGGATGCGTTAGGGCTATAAAGATCAGCTTCGTACAATCAACAAGCGCACTTCCCGGCTGATGCTGTTTCAGCGACGGGGGTAGTGCCCTTTCTCATGAGAAAGAATAAAGACTCTTTCTGATCCTGACTCGGACTCTGATTTGGTGGGTAGAGGGAGCCGCTATCCCACACATCTTCAAGTCCCTCTAAAACGTGGACGGATCATATTTATTAGGCACTTACTATATGGGGCGGTTAGAAGAATGCAATATAGCAGAGTCAGTAGATCAGTAAATCTATAAGTCCAACAATTACTCTCCCCTGCTTCAAAGCCTTATTGAAGGCACATCTCCTCCAAGAGGCCTTCCTTGACTAAGTCCTTCTTTCCTCTTCTACCACTCCCTCTTGCATCACCCTGACTTGTTCCCTTTATTCATTCCTTGTCCCAGCCCCTCAGCACTTATATACACAACTGTACTTTATTTATTTATATTAATGTCTGTTTCCCACTCTAGACTGCAAACTCACTTCGGGCAGAGAATGTATTCACCTATTGTTCTATTGTACTCTCTGCACACAGGGCTCTGCACACAGTAAACAATAAATACAATGGAATGAATGGACATGTTCCCTGCCCACGACAAGCTTACAGTCTACAGACATTAATATAAATAAATTACAGATCTGTACATAGGTGCTGTGGGGCTGAGGGAGGTGAATAAAGGGTAGGAAGGTTTCTCAACCCCTTGAGTCTTTTAACCCCTCCTGCAGTGGCCACTCCGGTTCACCAGGTGATTATTTTAAAAAGAGCCTAAACATCTTTCTTGCTTCACTCTGGGAGTCTAACAGTGCTCTGGGTGTCAATGGCTACTGACCTACTGGCTGCCAAACAGATCTTTCAAGGCTCCCAAACAGACTAACCAACTTGTGGCAAACACAGTTCTGCTTCTGTAAACTTTCCAAATCAATAAATAGCACTGATTGGTTGACTGACTGATTGACCTCAACATTCAAGTAGGTGACCCTGATGAGTCCTGCCCCCACCCAAATCAGCCCATTTCCTCCCACTCCTCAACTCCACTAGACTCCAATTCGAGTCCATCAAACCCACTCACCAATTTGGATACACGCTGGATTTCATCTTGGCTAGCCAATCATACTATCTCTGAATTACCACTCACAGACCACAACTTCTTTACCTGCCTTCTTTCCTACAGAACCATTCGCCACAAAACTGATCTTTCCCCACTCAGAGACCCATCATGTCCCAATTAATGCCCTTCCCAATCCCCTTTCCGCTTGATGCATAATTCACACCCTCAACTCAGCCATTTCAACAAGTCAACAACTCTACCCAACCCCACATCGATCTTACACCACCGACCCCCACTGAGAGCAGAGACCATATGTTCTATATAAAGTTTCAGATAACAGAAATAAGCACATAATATTTAAAAACAGCTTCAAGGTTTTCTTTAGCTAGAAAAGGTATAACAAGGTTTATAATGTTTTCAGAAGAAAGATATTTAGCACTTACCAGTCAGCAATACATCCCGTTACCAGATGGCCAAAAATTAGTCCAACCAGCAAGGAGAATTTAGCAATGTGAACCTTCCAGGCTGAATCATATACAAGATCCCACTAGAATGAGAGGGGTGGGAGAAAAGAGAAGGAAGGCATAATGAAATATACATTCATAGCATTTGTATTTACACACAAGCTCACAACTGTAGACATTCTTTTCTTGTCACTTAATGTTTCCCAAATTTGTTTCCAAAAGTTTGTTTCCAAAAGGTCCAGGGTTGTTAAGCAAAACAGACTTTCACTTTAAAACTCATTTTTAGAATTTTGCATATCTCAGTTTCCTCTCTCCCAACAAGTTATCCACCACACTTTCCACTTTTCCAGTACCAGATTCTGCAAAATCATGATGAAAAATTGATGATTCACAAGTGAAAAGTCAGTTCTCAGGAAACTTATCAATAAGTCATGATTATTGAGTGGCTACCATGTGCAGTGTACTGCACTAACTGCTTGGCATTCCCCAACTAAGCCCTCATTTCTCCTGTTCTCTCTCCCTTCTGAGTCACCTATGCACTTGGATCTGTACCATATAAACCTTTGAGGTTCACCCCACGCTACTTATATATTCATTCATTCAATCACATTTATCGAGCACTTACTGTATGCACAGCACTGTACTAAGCGCTTGGAAGAGTACAATACAACAAATTTACTTTAATGTCAGTCTCCTCCTCTAGACTGTAAGTTCCTTGTGGACAGGGAACTTGTCTAACGACTATTGTATTTTCCTCTCTCAAGGGCTTAGTACAGTACTCTGCTCACAGTAAGTCCTCAATAAATAACTCAATAAAAATCCTCAATAAATACCACTGACTGAATAGCAATTGAATATCATGAAACTGCATCTTAACACTGTTATTCTAAGAGTGAGAAATGTTTGGTACAAGTGTATTAGTAGGCATGGTGCCTGCCTTCAAGGAACTTACAAACTAGTGGGGGAGGCAGACACAAAAATAAATGACATATATGAAGTACTGGAGTTCAAGAAATGAACATAAAGGCTCTTGGAGGTGTTGTTACCCGGTTGCTAAGATTACAAGGAAGTACTGAAGGAAGGAGGAGTTTGGGGGGCAGGAGGAGAATATGGAAGAGATGAGATTTCACAAGAAATGTCAGGAATCTAGCAGGATGGAGTTCCAGGCAGGAGGGAGAGAGGACATGTGCAAGAGGTCAGTGATGGGAGAGTGGAGAATGAACGCCCAGTGGGTAGGATGGCTTGAGAGTAACAAAGCCAGTTGCAGTGGGAGAAGAGAGAGTATAAGATGAGACCACAGTGCTGTTTGAGTACTTTAAAATTGACAGTGAGGTGTTTCTCTTGATGTGGAGGGGAATGGCCAATCTTCAAGGTTTTTCAAGGACGGACATGTCAAGAATGATGCTACCAAAAAAGGATCTGGGCAACACAGTAACATGCGGACCAGAGAAGGGAGAGACTGGAACCAGGGAGATCTACTGTGAAGCTGACGCAGTAGTCAAGTTAGGACACTACACCCTGATATCCCAAAACCTCATAAGAATAATGATATTTGTTAAGCATTTACTATATGCCAAGTGCTGCATTAAGCACTGGAGTAGATACACTATAAGCAGGCTGGACACAGACATTGTCCCACATGAAGCTCACTGTTTAAGGGGAAGGGAAAAGTGGTATGTAATCCCCATTTTACAGATGAGGAACTGAGTCCCAGAAGTTTAGTGACTTGCCCAAAGTCACACAACAGGCAAGTGTAGGAGCCAAGATTGGAGCCCAAATCCTCAATTCCTAGACTCATCCTCTCTCCATTAGGCCTCACTGCTTTACCTTGAGTCACCACTACTAAACAACTTCTCCAGTTTGAATCCTCACAAAAAAAAGTGAAATTATAAACAAGACACAGCTGAATACTGTATATGTACTGCATTAGAATGCATATATATTTATGTTGTTGTAATGCAACCTCTATATGGAAAGAGGGGTTTTCATTTGTCATCTCAGTTCAGGAGTGCATAATCACATTTTTTTTCTTTTAAAGCTATAAGAAAATTAGTTTAACAAGCTTCCAAAACATGTAATACCTTTTGCTGGATTTCCCCATTAGTAGAGGCTACATTCTAGGCCCCAGATCCAACAGTGGTCTGCTGGGTGGCCATGGACAAGTCACTTAACCTTTCTAAGCCTCAGTGTCCTCATCTGTAAAATGGCGATGAGATCCCTCAGATTCTGAGCCCCAGGTGTGGCAAGGACTGTGTTTAATCTGATTGTTTTGTATTGTATTTGCACTTAGCATGGTGCTTGGCATGCAGTACGTACTTAATAAATACCACCATTACTATAAATTTCCAAAGATTCTGCCCTATCTGTTCTGGCTCCTGGAAATGAGGTAGATAGAATTACCTCACCCATGGAAAAAGGAAAGGGGAAATATTCCACTGTGTCATGTTATAAGCCTTCTGACCTCCTTAGCAGAGAACCCAACAGACCCGAACAAGTAGTTGTCGGATATTTTGGCAATTATCGTGATGCGCACCTCGTAGCGTTGGCCCAGATGTTCAGCTAATCCACCAACTAAAATTTCATAGAGATAAATAACAGCAAATTGGTATAACCTCCACCTGCCACTGGTTCCCCAGTCTGACACCCGGCTGTATTGTTGAAGCATTCTTGGCTCAGAGCAGGTAAATTCCCAAACTCCAGTCTCCCATAGGCTAGGAAGGCACCAACTGCCCCTTCTCTGCCTGGGAATCGTCTTCTAGGCTGTTAAACACTTGCCTGTCTTCATACAGAGTCTCTAATGATAAGCTGATTTGAGTTGAAGTGAGACAGAAGGAGCTCATTATTGCTAACGCTTGTATTAAATGGTCTGAGAGCCACACCTGGCAAGAGCTCTTTCTCCACATCAACTACTAATCTAGCCTTGGGTAGATGCCAATGAGGGTCAACAGTCATAATGATAATGATGGTAACTGTGGTATTCATTAAGTGCTGAGTCAAGCACTTTACTAAGCAATGTGGTATTCATTCAGTCATGCATTCAATCACATTTACTAAGCACTTAGTCAAAGGTATTTATTGAGCGCTTATTGTGAACAGAGCACTGTAACGTAGTCAAAGGTATTTACTGAGTGCTTACTGTGAGTAGAGCACTGAACTAAGCACTTGAGAGAGTACAATACAACAATAAGTAGACACATACGAGACAGGACTCACAGTCAAAGAAGTAATAATAATAATAATAATAATAATAATAATAATAATAATAATAATATTTGTACAGCACTTACTAGGTGCCAGGCACTGTACTAAGTGAACAAGCAAATCAAGTTGGACGCAGTCCTTGTCCCATCTGGGGCTCACAGTCTCAATCCCCATTTTACAGATGAGGTGACTGAGGCACAGAGAAGTTAAGTGGCTTGCCCAAGTTCACACAGCAGACAAGTGGAGGAGCCAGGATTAGAACCCACGTCCTCTGACTCCCAGGACTGTGCTCTTTCCACTAAGCCATGCGTAGGGAGAGCAAGTTTCGAATCTCCATTTTACAGATGAGGGAACTGAGGCACAGTGAAATTAATCAATCAGTCATTCATTAGTATTTATGAGGCACTTACTATGTGCAGAGCATTGTACTAAGCACTTGGGAGAGTACATGTTCCCTGCCAATAATGAGCTTACAGTTTAGAGCGTGAGACAGAATATGAATAAATACATTAAGTGGTTTGCCCAAGGCCACACAGCAGGTTCGTACCACAGTCAGGATTCGGAACCAGATCCTCTGACTCCCAGGCTCAGGCTCCTTCCACTAGGTCATTCTGCATCCCAATCAATCAATCAATCAATCAATCAATCAATAGTATTTACTCAGCATTTACTATGTGCGGAGCACTGTACCAAGCACTTGGGAGAGTATAATATAACAGAGTTGGTAGACATGATTACTACCCACAACCTTACAATCTAGAGGGGACAGTCTGCACTAACTGAAGGAGAAGGCCTTTCTGAAGTGTGATTTTTGGAGGGTTTTGATGGTGGGGAGAGTGGTGGACTGTCAGATATGAATGGGGAGGATGATCCAGGGCTAGACACAGTACCAGAATAAATAAGCACACTGAACCAGAAGGCAAGGCAGGATGACTAAGGACTGACTACTCAACCCAGTAATTTTATATCTTTCCACATGACAACACTCTGAAACCTAATCCTAAATTCTAATCCTGGTTCTGCCACTTGTCAGCTGTGTGACTTTGGGCAAGTCACTTAACTTCTCTGTGCCTCAGTTACCTTATCCGTAAGATGGGGGTGAAGACTGAGCCCCACGTGGGACAACCTGATTACTCTGTATTTAATGCAGAGCTTAGAACAGTGCCTGGCACACAGTAAGCACTTAACAAATATTATTATTATTATTATTAAGTAGAGGAGCTCCTGGAATAGCTATAGAGGCACAGATTCTCATGGGAGCCCTCAGGTGTTGGAATGCCATCCTGCCTGAGCTTGCTTAAGCATAGAAATATTTCTAAAGGGAACCCTGTTTCTTAAGCATTTTGGATAACTCTTAGCCAAATAAGAGTCCTTGAATTCTCTGAGAAGCAGCAGGGCCTATAGTGGCCTACAGTGGAAAGAGCATGGACCTGGGAATCAGGATTTGGGTTCTTGTCATGTCTCTGCCCCTTTTTATGGTATTTGTGAATCACTTACTTTGTTCCAGGCACTGTACTAAGCACACTGCCTGCTGTATGGCCTTGGGCATCTCATTTAACTGCTCTGTGCTTTAGCTAACTTATTGGTAAAATGATGATTCACTGTCTGTTCTCCCTCCTGCTTAAACTGTGAGCCCCATGTTCTCCCTCCTGCTTAAACTGTGAGCCCCATATAATAATAATAATAATAATAATAATAATAATAATAATAACAATAATAACAATTGTGGTATTTGATAAGTTGTGCCAGGCACTGAACTAAGATCTGGGATGGATACAAGCAAATTGGGTTGGATGCAAGCCCTGTCCTATATGGGGTTTGCAGTATTAATCCCCACTTTACAGATGAGGTAACTGAGGCACAGAGAAGTGAAGTGGCTAACAGCAGACAAGTGGAGGAGTCAGAATTAGAAACTGACGCCCAGGCCCATGCTCTATCCACTAAACCTTGATGCTTCACCTGTGGAATGGGGACTGTCTCCGAACTGACTATCTTGTCAGAACAGCACAGCTCAGCACAGTATTTGTAACATAGTGGGTGCATGCCCAATACCATTAATACTACTAATAATAATAATAATAATGTTCATGTATTCATTTAACACTACTGCATAATGAGCACTGTGTTAAGTGCTTGGGAGAATATAGTACAATACAGTGGGTTGACAGGTTCCCTGCCCTCAAGGAGCTTGCAATTAAGTGTGGGAGACCTGAGGCTCCATGTTTACCTAGAACTGGCCCTAGTCTCACCCTGTCCCTCCTCATTGTCCCAAATTCCCCTATGCCTCATCTCCCCCTCTTGCCACAATTTAGAGCTCCCCAGTTCCTCCCACCCATCAAACTCCAACCTGGTTAAATATGCCAGGCACTGAACTAAGTGCTGGGATGGACACAAGCAAACTGGTTGGACGCAGGCCCTGTCCCACTTAGGGCACTTAATCAATCAATCAATCAATCAATCAATCAATCGTATTTATTGAGTGCTTACTGTGTGCAGAGCACTGTACTAAGCGCTTGGGAAGTACAAGATTGCAACATAGAGAGACAATCCCTACCCAACAGTGGGCTCAGTCTAGAAGGGGGAGACAGAGAACAAAACCAAACATATTAACAAAATAAAATAAATAGAATAAATAGAATAGATATGTCTAGATAATAGATAATCTTAATCCCCACTTTACAATGAGATAACTGAGGCACTTGAAGTAACTTGAAGTGAAGTAATTTAGCCAAGACTACACAGCAGACAAGTGGAGGAATCAGGATTAGAACTCAAGGCCTTCTGACTCCCAAGGCCGTGCTCTATCCACTACTCTACCTCAACAACCAAGCACTACTGTCCCTTCAGGTCACCTGATGGGAACTTTTTCCTCACCATCAAGAAGAGGTCAGTCCCAAGAGTTCTGCCCAACTTCATGACCTCATCTAAGGAACCACTCCCTCCCAGAGGATGCTTCCGGGTTACTGTAGGAATTACTGTTCCTAAACGAGAGAAATGGACAGGAAATAACAGTCTATTTGCACTGCCTTTCTGGGGAGAGTAAAGACAGTTTAGCTCCATTCCATCAATCGCTGCTGGCCAGCCTCACTAGCCTTGCCAGACCGTGAGCTGCCAGTACAGGCCAATGTGGCTGATCTGCCAAGTCTACCATACTTCTGAGCTTCAGCATTTGTGTTTGAAAATAAGGGTCACAGATGAATCAGGAAAATTTCCTCCATATTCTTGTTGAAGAGATGGGACGGTTCCAAAACAACAGAAAAACAAAACACGTTAAAAAAAAGCAACTGTCTTGTTTGCCCAACTCAGGGAGTCAATGAATGAAAGAGATGAAACAGATGGAGGATAAGGAGACACACACCAACACACACAATGTCTGATTGTAACCCGGACACACACACCTATCCATTCTCTCCTTCTACAGCCCAGCCTGCACCCTTGGCTCCTCTGCCGCTAGCCTCCTCACTGTGCCTCATTCTTGCCTATCCTGCCGTCGACCCCCAGCCCACGTCCTTCCCCTGGTCTGGAATGCTCTCCCTCCACACATCTGCCAAGCTAGCTCTCTTCCTCTCTTCAAAGCCCTACTGAGCTCACCTCCTCCAGGAGGCCTTCCTAAACTGAGCCACATTTTTCCTCTCCTCCTCCCCATCCACCCTCTCTGCTCTACCTCCTTCCTCTCCCCACAACACGTATAGATTTGTACAGATTTATTACTCTATTTATTTTACTTGTACATATTTTCTATTCTATTTATTTTGATAATGATGTGCACATAGCTGTAATTCTCTTTGTTCTGACAATTTTGACACCTGTCTACATGTTTTGTTTTGTTCCCTGTCTCCCCTTTCTAGACTGTGAGCCCATTGTTGGGTAGGAACCATCTCTATATGTTGCTGACTTGTACTTCTCAAGCACTTAGTACAGTGCTCTTGCACACCGTAAGCACTCAATAAATAAGACTGAATGAATGAACCAGTTAGAAGGACCCGTGTTCTAATTCCGGTTCTCCCACTTGTCTGCTGTATGACTGTAGGCAAGTCATTTAACTTCCCTGTGCCTCAGTTATCTCAACAGTAAAATGGGTACATATGGGACATGGACTGTGTTCAACCTGATTACCTTGTATCTACCACAGCCCTTAACAAGTGTCTGGCACATAGTAAGCTCTTAACAATGCCATTAAAAAATGAAAATGTTCTTATTGGAAATTCAGAGAAAACCTCTAGTCCTATAAAGAACATTCTAAACCTGATCTAAAACCATATATCTAGTTGTTCTTCATATTTGAGGAAACCCTGGATGGTAAAAGCTCATCTGAGTTAGTTTATGGCTGGAAAAGCCAGTGCAAGACCCACAGTCCTGGACAAATTTTTTTTCCTGTTTTTTTTTTCAGTCTTTTCTGCTTTTCCTGTCTTTTTTTCTGTTTGTTTCAGCACTACAGATATACAGCTCACCAGTAGTGGTTTACTGGGTGAAACAGGCAACTTTTAGGGACACTTTTTTTAGTACAATAATACTAATAACAGTAATAGTTAGAATCGTTAAGCACTTATCATATGCCAAATACTGTACTAAGCACTGAAGTAAGATACAAGATGATCAGGTCAGACCCAATCCCAGTCCCTCATGAGGATCACAAACTAGAAGGGACAAAAAGGTACTTAATCCCTTTGACACATGAGAAAACTGAGGCAGAGAGGTTAACTGACTTGTCTGAAGCCTTACAGCAGACAAGTGGCAGAGCCAGGGTTAGAACCCATGTCCTCTAACTCTCATTCTGTTTCCACTAGGTCACACCGATTTTCAGTTCACTCAAAATGGGTCCCTCAGACATCCAGGGTGTGGCTGAGTGGGGCTGCTGCTTTTACAGGGGCCTAGTGACCAACATCTTGGACCGCCCACTCACATAGTACTTGAGGAGTTCCACCACTAGTACCGCTTGTGCTCAATTTGTTTTTCCGCCTCCTTCGCTCTTATGCTTGAGCTGCCGAACGCTGCTGGCGAAAGTCTAAACACCATGCCAACCTCGTTCACTTCAAGTTTATCCTTTCCTGCCTTAACTCAGCCCTCTCTTCTGCCAGACAAAACTATTTCTCCTCCCTTATTGACACCCATGCCCATCACCCCCGCCAGCTCTTCCGTACATTCAACTCCCTTCTCAGGCCCCTGGTTCCTCCCCCTCCTCCTTCCCTCACCCCCAACGATCTGGCCTCCTACTTCATTAACAAAATTAAATCCATCAGGTCCGACCTCCCCAAAGTCTCTTCCCCCGTTTCTCCATCCCCCCGGCTCTCAACACTCTCTGCTACTATCCCATCTTTCCCAGCGGTATCCTCAGAGGAATTCTCTTCCCTCCTCTCAAGTGCTACTCCGGCCACCTGTGCTTCTGACCCCATTCCCTCTCATCTCATGAAATCTCTCGCTCCATCCCTTCTCCCCTCCTTAACTTCCATCTTCAACTGCTCACTCTCCACTGGTTCCTTCCCCTCTGCCTTCAAACATGCCCATGTCTCTCCCATCCTAAAAAAACCCTCTCTTGACCCCACCTCACCTTCTAGTTATCGTCCCATATCCCTCCTACCATTCCTTTCCAAACTCCTTGAACGAGGTGTCTACACGCGCTGCCTAGAATTCCTCAACAACAACTCTCTCCTCGACCCCCTCCAGTCTGGCTTCCATCCCCTTCATTCCACGGAAACTGCCCTCTCAAAGGTCACCAATGACCTCCTGCTTGCCAAATCCAACGGCTCATATTCTGTCCTAATCCTCCTCAATCTCTCAGCTGCCTTTGACACTGTGGACCACCCCCTTCTCCTCAACACGCTATCTGACCTTGGCTTCACAGACTCCGTCCTCTCCTGGTTCTCCTCTTATCTCTCCGGTCGTTCTTTCTCAGTCTCTTTTGCAGGCTGCTCCTCCCCCTCCCATCCTCTTACTGTGGGGGTTCCCCAAGGTTCAGTGCTTGGTCCCCTTCTGTTCTCAATCTACACTCACTCCCTTGGTGACCTCATTCGCTCCCACGGCTTCAACTATCATCTCTACGCTGTTGACACCCAGATCTACATCTCTGCCCCTGCTCTCTCCCCCTCCCTCCAGGCTCGCATCTCCTCCTGCCTTCAGGACATCTCCATCTGGATGTCCGCCCGCCACCTATAGCTCAACATGTCGAAGACTGAGCTCCTTGTCTTCCCTCCCAAACCTTGTCCTCTCCCTGACTTTCCCATCTCTGTTGACGGCACTACCATCCTTCCCATTTCACAAGCCCGCAACCTTGGTGTCATCCTCGACTCCGCTCTCTCATTCACCCCTCACATCCAAGCTGTCTCCAAAACCCGCCGGTCTCAGCTCCGCAACATTGCCAAGATCCGCCCTTTCCTCTCCATCCAAACAGCTACCCTGCTCATTCAAGCTCTCATCCTATCCCGTCTGGACTACTGCACTAGCCTTCTCTCTGATCTCCCATCCTCGTGTCTCTCTCCACTTCAATCCATACTTCATGCTGCTGCCCGGATTATCTTTGTCCAGAAACGCTCTGGGCATATTACTCCCCTCCTCAAAAATCTCCAGTGGCTACCAATCAATCTGCACATCAGGCAGAAACTCCTAACCCTGGGCTTCAAGGCTCTCCATCACCTTGCCCCCTCCTACCTCACCTCCCTTCTCTCCTTCTACTGCCCAGCCCGCAACCTCCGCTCCTCCACCGCTAATCTCCTCACTGTACCTCGTTCTCGCCTGTCCCGCCGTCGACCCCCGGCCCACGTCATCCCCCGGGCCTGGAATGCCCTCCCTCTGCCCCTCCGCCAAGCTAGCTCTCTTCCTCCCTTCAAGGCCCTGCTGAGAGCTCACCTCCTCCAGGAAGCCTTCCCAGACTGAGCCCCTTCCTTCCTCTCCCCCTCGTCCCCCTCTCCATCCCCCCATCTTACCTCCTTCCCTTCTCCACAGCACCTGTATATATGTATATATGGTTGTACATATTTATTACTCTATTTATTTATTTATTTATTTATTTTACTTGTACATTTCTATCCTATTTATTTTATTTTGTTGTTATGTTTGCTTCTGTTCTCTGTCTCCCCCTTTTAGACTGTGAGCCCACTGTTGGGTAGGGACTGTCTCTATGTGTTGCCAATTTGTACTTCCCAAGCGCTTAGTACAGTGCTCTGCACATAGTAAGCGCTCAATAAATACGATTGATTGATTGATTGATTTTTCCTTAGTGGTGATGGACTGCATTGAGCCATCCACACTCCAGCCTCCCAGAAGCCAACAGACTGCCTTGCAAGGCAGTTGGTTAAGAAATAGTTGCAGACTCTGGCTCTCTAAGCAGTAACCCCTGCTTTGTCCTAAACTCTCCCTTCCAAGGCTCTAACTTGGGATCTGACACCTTGCCTACTTGCTGCACTAAGGATGTGAACAGACTTTGGCTAACATTGCACTATGAAAACAAGTGCTAATGGAAGTTCAAAAACACAAAAATCACTGAGTGAAGCAGTAAATGTTTCTTTCGAAATCAAATTTCACTTGCAAAGAGGACTTCATATTCCAAGCATGACAATGCCACAGTCAGTGTGGCTATGCCATCATCATCATCATCAATAATGTTTACTGACAGGCTGTTTGCACTCGGTGCTTAGAGACATGCAAAAGAATTAAAAGACATGGGGAAGACAAGCAGACATAAACTCCAAATATAAAATAGATAAAAAGTGGAAGAATAGATATGAGTACTCAGAAGTGGGAAAAGGAGCTACATTTTCAAAAGTAGCAAATTATTTGTAAAATGAATAGCCACCTAATGCATTATATGCATTATTATTCAATTGAACAAAAATGAAACTGGTGAACAGAACTCCATTGAATAATTTACTACAGTTCTTGTGCTAGTGAGTGGGGCTTCCATGAGGGAAGAAACAAGCTTCCATGATTAGGGGAAAGAAAAGGCAGAAGAGACAGAGAGAGACATACACTCACACATTAACCCTACACTTGAGGAGCTTACAATCTAGCAGATTGTGTAGTCTGTGTTAGTATACCTTCAACAACAAAGGATGCTGTTGGCTGTCTTTAGACAATTCCTTTCCTGACTGTGCATCAGAGAGAGAGAAAATAAAATGGAAATGCTCCCGAGAATTAAACCGATAAGAAAAATCAAAAACCAAATTTGTACCTTAAAATGGAAATACCTCAGTTATGCACCTCAATTTCCACTAATTGCCCTAGGAAGTGAAGTCTGGAGATGCTTCAGCAAAAGTGAGTTCCAGTTAAACTCAACATACATGATTCTTCACCATAGCATCTTCACCAAAGGCCAGGAGATCAGATGGGCTTTCTGATCCACAGAAATTCAGGTTAGCAAATCTCCTGGCTGGCTTTCCTATATTCACTGGTCTCTCCCAGCAATACAAAGTCAGAATGCCCGAACAGACTGCAAAAGGGAAAACTTTCACAGTGAAAGCAAAAAGTTCCTTTTGTCTACTAACTCTATTGTCCTCTCCCACATACTTAGTCCTGTGCTCTGCACACAGTAAGCACTCAATAAATACGATTGAATGAATAAAATTTGTCGAGGCAAATAAGATAGCCCATGCTTTCCCCCGCACTCCCCCTGCCAAAAACTCCCCCCACCAAAAACTCCCCCCAAAAAAATCCTGAGGCCAACTGTTCCATTTTTTTGTATTTTGTTAATATGTTTTGTTTTGTTCTCTGTCTCCCCCTTCTAGACTGTGAGCCCGCTATTGGGTAGGGACCATCTCTAGATGTTACCGACTTGTACTTCCCAAGCGCTTAGTCCAGTGCTCTGCACACAGTAAGCGCTCAATAAATGTGAATGAACGAATGAATGAATGAAGTGACTTGCCCAGAGTCACCCAGTTGACAGTTGGCGGAGCCGGGATTTGAACCCATGACCTCTGACTCCAAAGCACTTAAGTGCTTAGTACAGTGCTCTGCACACAGTAAGCGCTCAATAAATACGATTGATTGATTGATGTTTTGGCATTTTTCCGCAGCCTGGCCCCACGCCCAGCGGAACCAACGTGGGGGCCTCCAGACGCTCCCCCAGCAAAGCCGTAGCCGCCCGGGCCGCCGGATCCACCGTGAGGCAGAGGTGCCACCCTTTCCTCCACCCTCCCCATCCTCCTCCGCTGCATCCCTCTCCTCCCTCATCGTTGCATCCCTTTCCTTCCTGATCATTGCACCCCTCATCTCCCTTATCTTGCCCGCCTTTCCTCCCTGATCGTTGCACCCTTTTCCTCACTGATCTTTGCACCCTTTTCCTCCCTGATGGTTGCACCCTTTTCCTCCCTGATGGTTGCACCCTTTTCCTCACTGATCGTTGCATCCTTTTCCTCACTGATCGTTGCACCCTTTTCCTCACTGATCGTTGCCTCCCTTTCCTCACTGATCATTGCATCCTTTTCCTCACTGATCGTTGCACCCTTTTCCTCACTGATCATTGCATCCCTTTCCTCACTGATCATTTCATCCCTTTCCGCACCCCTCTCCTCCCTGATCGTTGCATCCCTTTCCTCACTGATCGTTGCACCCTTTTCCTCACTGATCGTTGCACCCTTTTCCTCACTGATCGTTGCATCCCTTTCCTCACTGATCGTTTCATCCCTCTCCTTCCTGATCGTTGCACCCCTCTCCTCCCTGATCGTTGCATCCCTTTCTGATCATTGCACCCCTTTCCTCCCTGATTACTTTTAGACTGTGAGCCCACTGTTGGGTAGGGACTGTCTCTATATGTTGCCAATTTGTACTTCCCAAGCGCTTAGTACAGTGCTCTGCACATAGTAAGCGCTCAATAAATACGATTGATGATGATGATGATGATGATTTTTCCATTTCCTCTCCAGCAGTGAGTTTGACTGTCACTTACCAATTCATCTAGGCACCAGGAATTTTCTCCCACTCACTCCCAAGCCAACCACTCTCGGAGACCTTGCTAACTAGAATGCATCCCTCCATATCTGGTGCCATGACCTCAATCAATGGCATTTACTGGACGCTCACTATGTACAGGGCACTGGGAGAATACATAACAACAGAGTTTGGTAGACATTCCCTGCCCAAAAGGGGTTTCAATCAATCAGTAGTACTTTCTGAGCACTTACTCAGAACAGATCACTGTACTAAGAGTACAACAGAGTAAGCTGACATGATATTTGCCCTTAAGGAACTTGCGATCTAGCAAGAGAGACAGCCTTGAAAATGAATTCCAGTTTGGGGAAGGAGCACAGCATAAGGATATGTACATGCTGTGGAAGTAATGAGGACTTATGTACTTAGAGTAGCAAATACTACTCTAAGTGACACAGTAGTGGGAGGACGAGGAGGTGAAATTGGTCAAGGAAGGTCTCCTGGAGGAGATGTGATTTTAGTAGGGCTTTAGAGCTGGGGAGGTGGTGGTCTACCAGATAGGAAAGGGGAGTTCCAGACCAGAGGAAGGATGTGGGCAAAGGGCTGGCAGCGAGACAGATGAGATCGAGGTACAGTGAGTAGGCCCTTGGTGACCTCATTCGCTCCCACGGCTTCAACTATCATTTCTATGCTGATGACACCCAGATCTACATCTCTGCCCCTGCTCTCTCCCCCTCTCTCCAGGCTCGAATCTCCTCCTGCCTTCAGGACATCTCCATCTGGATGTCTGCCCGCCACCTAAGGCTCAACATGTCGAAGACTGAACTCCTTGTCTTCCCTCCCAAACCTTGTCCTCTCCCTGACTTTCCCATCTCTGTTGACGGCACTACCATCCTTCCCGTCTCACAAGCCCGCAACCTTGGTGTCATCCTCGACTCCGCTCTCTCATTCACCCCTCACATCCAAGCCATCACCAAAACCTGCCGGTCTCAGCTCCGCAACATTGCCAAGATCCGCCCTTTCCTCTCCATCCAAACTGCTACCCTGCTCATTCAAGCTCTCATCCTATCCCGTCTGGACTACTGCACCAGCCTTCTCTCTGATCTCCCATCCTCGTGTCTCTCTCCACTTCAATCCATACTTCATGCTGCTGCCCGGATTATCTTTGTCCAGAAACGCTCTGGGCATATTACTCCCCTCCTCAAAAACCTCCAATGGCTACCAATCAATCTGCGCATCAGGCAGAAACTCCTCACCCTGGGCTTCAAGGCTCTCCATCACCTCACCCCCTCCTACCTCACCTCCCTTCTCTCCTTCTACTGCCCAGCCCGCACCCTCCGCTCCTCCACCGCTAATCTCCTCACCGTACCTCGATCTCGCCTGTCCCGCCATCGACCCCCGGCCCACGTCATCCCCCGGGCCTGGAATGCCCTCCCTCTGCCCATCCGCCAAGCTAGCTCTCTTCCTCCCTTCAAGGCTCTGCTGACAGCTCACCTCCTCCAGGAGGCCTTCCCAGACTGAGCCCCTTCCTTTCTCTCCCCCTCGTCCCCCTCTCCATCCCCCCATCTTACCTCCTGCCCTTCCCCACAGCACCTGTATATATGTATATATGGTTGTACATATTTATTACTCTATTTATTCATTTATTTATTTTACTTGTACATATCTATCCTATTTATTTTGTTAGTATGTTTGGTTTTGTTCTCTGTTTCCCCCTTTTAGACTGTGAGCCCACTGCTGGGTAGGGACTGTCTCTATATGTTGCCAATTTGTACTTCCCAAGCGCCTAGTACAGTGCTCTGCACATAGTAAGCGCTCAATAAATACGATTGATGATGATATGAAGGGTGGCACCATAGCATGTTAAACATAGAGCTCATCCTTGAATTCACAAAGATACCCGCCTGTTTGCCTTCAAACCAGCATTCCATTTTTAGAAGTTGGCACAGCCAAAAGCAGCCATCACAACTACCAGCTAGGACTGGCATTTAAACAAGCTTCCTTAAACAAGGTAACAGACTGCCAGCAGGGGTTGGTTTTTTTGTTATTTTTAAGACTGCTATTCAGATTGTCAATGAACACTACTTTCACATCTCTAGTTCTGGGCTGGATGAGCAACTCTAATACATTCCATTAAATGTGACAAAAGTCATTACACTCTGACTTTGATCCTTAACACAGCAGTGAGGGAGCAGAAGGTGAAAAGTTCATCCAATAGACCTCATCAATGAGAACTTCAAGCAGACAAGATATTCAGCATTCTACTCTACTCTGTCCCCCTTTCCTCGATTCGTTGAAAAACAGTAAAAAACTAATTTCTTAATCAATCCATGAAAGTAAATGTTAACTGAATGCTTACTACAAGCCCTTGTACTAAGCGCTTCTTAAGCCTTCCCCAATTAAGCCCTCTTTTCCATGGCTCCTTCTTCCTTTTACGTGGTCTATGCACTTGGATCTGGGCTTTTTGGCATTTGATATTCTCTCCACTGAACTTATGTACATATCTCTAAATTATTTACATTCATGTTTGTCTTCCCCTCTGGACTCTAAGCTTGTTGTAGACAGGGAATGTATCTACCAACCCTGACGGTTGGTAGTACTCTCTCAAGCATTTAGTACAGTGCTCTGCACACAGAAAGCACTGAATAAATTCCACTGATGATGATTCACTTCCAGAGGCCTCCATAAAAGATGGTATTTGTTAAGTGCTTACTGTGTCCAAGCACTGTTCATTACTATGTTTTGACAGCAGATTGGACAGTGAAGCATCCAAGGTGGTGACAGGGAGGATGGTGGAGATAGAGAAGTTTTTTTTTGTTTTTGTTTTTTTTAAATGGCATTTATTAAGCGCTTACTATGTGCAAAGCACTGTTCTAAGCGCTGGAGGGACAAGAGTTTAGGAGGAGTTTAGGAGGAGAGATGAGAAGCTCAAAGTTGGACATGGTTCAGCTGGATGTG
The DNA here is from genome assembly GCF_015852505.1 of Tachyglossus aculeatus. Classification (NCBI taxonomy): domain Eukaryota; kingdom Metazoa; phylum Chordata; class Mammalia; order Monotremata; family Tachyglossidae; genus Tachyglossus; species Tachyglossus aculeatus. The sequence continues at coordinate 3,558,006 of NC_052094.1, read as the reverse complement.
TCAATATGTCTTTCATGTGGAGAAGCCCCAGAAGTGAGAAGAGTTGTTGGTCTCGATAGGTCAGGGCTAGAGAGGGAGATCTAAAAGTGGTCACTGAAGGCAGGCAGGTGGATGGGGTCCTCAAGAGAGCGAGTGTGGAGGGAGAAGAGAGAGGGGAGCTAGTAATAATAACATTTGTAACATACTTACTATGTGCCAAGCACGGTACTAAGCACTACAGTAGATTCAAGAAAATCAGGTCCCTCGTGGGGTTTACCAACTAAGTAGGAGAGAGAACAGTCACTGAATCCCCATTTTCCAGATGAGGGAACTGAGACACAGAGAAGTTAAGTGACTTGCCCAAGGTCACACAGCAGACAAGTGACAAAGCCAGAATTAGAAAACAGATCCTTCTGACTACCAGGCTTGTGTTTTTTCCATGAGGCCAGGATTGCTTCCTATGCATCCTATGCTTCACTCACAGTTTGGGGGATGAGAGGTGAGAGAGGAGCCAGTTGGGGAAACTGAGCAATCGGACAGGCAGGAGAGTATTGAGCTGGCCAAACCAAGGTCTGATAGTAGACTAAGGAGAACAGGATGGTCTGCGGTGTCAAGGGTGGCTCCAAGGTCAAAGAGCATTAGGACAGAGTAGGGTTCACTGGAGTTACCTCTGAGGAGGTCACTGACTGTGCATTAGGAAGAGAGTTAGTGGAGAGAAAGTGAAAGCAGTGGTCCACAGAACCCTTCTGGGGACTTGGGACAGAAGAGGGAGGGGTGAAATGGGGCAAGGCCTGGAGAGGGCTGGGGGAATCAAAAGAAGGTTTTTAGTATAGGGGTGACTTTAGCAAGTTTAAAGGCAGAGGGGAAAGAGGAGAGAGAGACTGAAGACAGCATTAAGGGTTTGGAAGAGGGCAAGAATAAAATTCTAGGTAGCTTGAAAGCAGGGATCAGGCCTACCAACTCTACTCTTCCAAGCATTTAGTACAGTCCTTTGCAGTGCTCAATTAATACTGTTGATTTAGCCCTGAGATGGGGAAACCAGGTTGGAGATTTAGATAGAGGGGCAGAGATTGAGAACAGACAGTTCTCTTCTTCAAAGGCAGCCGGGAAGGAGGGAAAAGAAAAGGAGGAGATAATGAAGCAATAAGAAGGTGATAGAGGGGCTGTGAAGTCATGACTGTTTGGGCTTCACTGGAAAAATAAAGTGCATGGTCATCAGAGATTAGGGAGCTTGAGAGAGGAATTAGAGGTTTGCATTAATTAGTGTGGGTAGTGGGCCTAGGAGTTGACAAGAGAGGAGTAGAAGAGCCTTGAAGCAGGAGAGAGATTAGAACTGGAGCAGGAAAGAATGAATTTGATGTGGCTGAAGTCAACTGAGTGCCTGGATTTCAGCCAGTTATGTTTAGATTAACATGAAAACCTTCCCTTCCGCAGCCCACTGCTAGCTACTTGAATCCTCTGCATCCTCCAATCAGTCAACCAATTGCATTTATTGAGCACTTACTGTGTACAGAGCACTGCACTAAGCACTTGGGAAAATACACTATAATAGACAGGATTCCTGTCCACAAGAAACTTACAGAAGAAAGAAACTTTTAGACTGTGAGCCCACTGTTGGGTAGGGACTGTCTCTATATGTTGCCAACTTGCACTTCCCAAGCACTTAGTACAGTGCTCTGCACACAGTAAGTGCTCAATAAATATGATTGATTGATTGATTGATTGATTACAGTCACTCTCCTGTAAGCCCCGTAAGTTTGGGAGGTACCCAAACTTGACTCTAGCTACTAATAGAAGATAGGTGCTCTAAGCAATAAATAGCCACTTCCAACTATGACTGAATCTTAAAAGAGTTCTGATGGTTAGGGCTTCATCAGCAGCAAGTGTACAGATCAGAAGACAAACAAGTTTCCCTCCTGTTTCAACCCCAAGTGAACATCCAGAAACCAGCGTGAACTGTTGAAGAATGAAAAGTTCTGTTTGGTCACCAGAAGCCAATGTCAATTATTAGCTTCCATGTTGACTGTTGCCAGCCAGCCAGCCACAGGCACAATTCTTCAGTTTCTTCAGAGGAATAGACCAGGTGCTATTCGCCTCCCCAACCCCAACCCCCGTGGCCCCACCCCCAGAGGGCTCGAAGGAGGATTGGGAAGCTTTGGCCCTGAGGGGCATTGGCAGCATTGGGGCGGCCTCCCTCAGGCAGAAGTCACAGCGGCCACGCTGCTTCCAGGTCTGTGGCTGCTGTGCCTTCCTCTCCCAAACCCCCTCACCCCCCTCACTTCTTCCCCATTGCCTGGGGCACTCATGGCAGTGGAGGAGCACGGGGACGGGGGCTGCCTTCCATGCAGAAGGGAAGAGAGGCCCACTGGGGGAGGCTGAGAGGAGGTGACATAATGGAGGGCACAGGACAGGGTGCAGAAGGGGTGTGTTCCCACAATTACAGAGGTAGTGGCTGAGTTGATGACAACAATACGTGTGTGTGTGTGTATGTGTGTGCATGCGTGTGCATGCACATGCACATATGTGGAGGCCCCTCAAACCACATAAGGGCCCTAGGAAAATTCATTCATTCATTCAATCATTTATTGAGCGCTTACTGTGTGCAGAGCACGGTACTAAGCACTTGGAAAGTACAATTCAGCAACAGAGAGACAATCCCTGCCCACACCAGGCTTAGACGGGGGCGGAGGAGGGGGGAAGACAAGTAAACAAGCATCAATATGAATAAGTAGAATTATAGAATAAATAGAATTATAGATATGTACATATATACACAAGGGCCGTGGAGCGGGGAGGGAATGAGTCAGGCTGATGTGGAGGGGAAGGGGAGCTGAGGAAATGGGGGCCTTAGAAAACGTGAGGCCACTTTGTGGAAAAGGTGTACAACTCAACTCGCACTGTGGACTATTAAAAAAAATTAACAGATGGAACGCTTTTTAATAATAATATTTGTTTACAGCTTGCTTTGCACCAAGCACTGGGTGGATTCGGGATAATCAGATTGGACACAGTCCCTGTCCTACAAGGGGCTCACGGTGTAAGTAGGAGGGAGGACAGGTAGGGAATCCCCATTTGACAGATGAGGAAACTGAGGCCCAGAAGTTACGTGACTTGCTCAATGTAAGTGGTGGGGTGGGGATTAGAACCCAGGTCTTCGGATATTCAGACCCAGGCTCTTTCCACTAGTGATTCTCTTATGGAAACACTGTTCTGCTCCTGCTCCCAGCTAACAGGCCTGAGTGAGTCCTAAATGACAAATGATGGTAATCGTACTATGTTAGGCTCTTACTATGTACCCAGAACTGGTATTAAGCACTGGGGAAGATGTAAGATAATCAGTCCCTGTCACACTCAGCCTTAAGTTTCTCCCCCTTCTAGACTGTGAGTCCACTGTCGGGTAGGGACCACCTCTATATGTTGCCAACTTGTACTTCCCAAGCGCTTAGTACAGTGCTCTACACACAGTAAGCACTCAACAAATACGACTGAATGAATGAATTAATTAATTACATAGGAGGTAGAATGAGTAATGCACCCCCATTTTACAAATGAGGAAACAGGCAGAGAAGTTGTGACTTCCCCAGGGTCACCCAACAGATCCAATCAATCAGTCAATTGTATTTATTGGGGGCTTACTGTTTGCAGAGCACTGTACTAAGCGCTTGGGGGCAGTACTAAGTATGGGGCCATGACCCATCTGAGAAGCTGCATGGCCTCGTGGACAGAGCCCAGGATTAGGAGTCATAGGACCTGAGTTCTAATCCCAGCTCTGCCTCTTGTCTGCTGAGTGACCTCAGGCAAGTTAATTCACTGGGCCTCAGTTCCCTCATCTGCAAAACGGGGGCTAAGACTGTGGGCCCAATGTAGGACAGATACTGTGTCCAAACAGATTTGCTTGTCTCTACCCCAATGCTTAGTACAGTGCCTGGAACATTATAAGTGCTTAAGACACATTATTATTATTGTTGTTATTGTTAGTATTATTATTATTATTATCTCCCAGCTCAGGTCCCAGAAGCACAGAAGTTTCTGGTGGTGAAGCCCATCCCTAAGTTGGGCAGGGTGTTGTGGTGGGAGGGGGGAGACCATTCAAGGATGTGAAACCCCGTGCTTCCAGGATATTCATTTTACAGGCAGTGTTCGCTCTCCGGCCACCACTGAACACCTCAAATGGGCCACAAGGAGTGGCCTGGTTTGTAAGCTGTGGGCTGTGAGTCCCTGCTTCAGAGAGATAACCTGGCTCTAACTCCGAAGGGAACTGTAAAGAACCACAACCACATTTTCAAAATTTTTAATTCACCAAGGATGTTCCTTATCAGAAACCCTGCACATACCAAGAGTTTCGGACCAATCGATAGCCGTCCTGCTGTTCCTCGCAACGAGACGAGAATGAGAGGTGGGCTGGGGGTGGCCTTCATTCACTCATTCATTCCATCAGTCATACTTACTGAGCACTTACAGTGTGCAAAGCACTGTACTAAGCGCTTGAGAAAGTGCAATACAACAATAAACAATGACATTCCCTGCCCACAACGAGCTCACAGCCTAGCCTTGAGGCTCAGCCAGGAATGGTGGGGGCCAGGGAGCTCGGGGCCAGGATGACGCTCCCTCCTGAAGCCAGTCTCATCATTGGCACACCTGCCACAGTTCTCTGAACGCTCCATTGCTCCTATTGTAGTGCTGCACCCCACCCCAACCTACCCATTTATTTTGACAAGTTTCCAACTATCAATCAATCAATCAACCAATCAATCGTATTTATTCCAACTAGTCACATTCTGCTCCCTGCTTGCCCCAGATTCTGATTCACAGATATCTCGGGAGCTGTTTTTTTAAGTAAATAGTACTCTTTAAAGTTCAGTGAGCTGATCTGGCAGTTTTGTGGCATTGCAGCTTGGAGATCAGACCGTACTAGGGACCTTCACCCAGAATCCAACAGTGGGGAGAAAGGGGGCAATCAGTCTCCAAAGGGGGGGGAAGTGAAGGGGGAAGGGGCCAGGCTCCTCCAGGAGATGTGGGGCCAAGGCTAAGAGGCACTACTTACCTCCCTTCCCACATTCAAGGAGCCGGAGCAAGAAACACATTGCCTAGAAACAGAGGTCATGTCAGGACCTTCCCTCCCACCTTTCACTCTCCTTCTCCAATATTAGTAAGAGCTTTTGATCCCAAGGACAACTTTCGGCTTTATTTAGAATTAAAAACAGATTTTCATTTCAGTTCCTGTGTGCTACAAAGTCTGCCAACATGCTGAAAGGCAGTGGTTTTGCTTTCATTAACACCCTCACCCAGCCTCTGCTTGTCTTCTGAAGTCACACAGGCAACCAAGTGAATATTTAAGCCTCTATGATCTTTATGTTTAGGAATTTCTAGTAGGCACAGAAGGGGCACACCATTAGGGAATGTCACTGTTTACTGCTATACTGTATTTTCCCAAGTGCTTAGTACAGTGCTCTGCACTCAGTAAGCACTCAATAAATACAATTGAATGATTGAATGAACATACACTACACTCAGAATAATGGCTGTAAATAGATGCACATTATCTTCAGAGTGCTCTTTGCAACTCCTGAAGGGCTCCAGTTGTCTACTCTGATCACTGGGAATTCAAAAGATAAAAGCAGAGCTATTAATTACAAAATTGTTGAGATTAATGTGTTTATTTGGAATGGTAGGAAGGAAGAAAGCACATATTCTTAGGTAACTATTCTTAGTTGCCTGTTTACTTGGTTTCTTTTGTTGTCTGTCTCCCCGCTTCTAGACTATGAGCCCACTGCTGGGTAGGGATGGTCTCTATTTGTTGCTGAATTGTACTTTCCAAGCGCTTAGTACAGTGTTCTGCACACAGTAAGGGCTTAATAAATGACTGAATTAATGAATGAGTAAATGACAGGGACAGACAAAGAACAACTCTGCGTGCTTTAATGTGAACCCCTATAGGCTGAGAAGCAAAGTCATCTTGCTCTTAAAATAGTCATAACAATTAATGCGGTGCTGGTATTGGCACTTGCTAGAGTAATTGTGGTACTTGTTAAGGACTTATTATGTGGCAAGTACTGTTCCAAGCACTGGAGTAAGACACAAGTAAATCAGGTTAGACAGAGTCTCTGTCCCAAAAGGGACTCACGGTAGCAGTAAGTAGGATTTAATCCCCATTTTACAGATGAGATAACTTAGGCCAACCCTAACCTAACTAATTAGGGTTAGGGTTAGTTAAGAACTGAGGCCAACCCTAACCTAATTAGGGTTAGGGTTAGTTAAGTGACTTGCACAAGGTCAGACAGCAGACATGTGCCAAACTGTACTAAACACTGGGCTAAATATGGGATGATAATCAGGTCCTCCATATTATTCTATTTTCAGTGAACTTTGGGTTTTTTTTTACCCCGTTTCCTTCGATCTGTGATGCATCATGTGCCTACGTGTACTAACTGACGCTAGGTGGTGGATTTCCGATAAAATTTAAAAAGGAAAAGAACTTAATAGCTCTATTTTTTTCAAATAATTTAGAAAGCCAAAAATCATTCTCCCAAGACTTGAACTTGTAACCGAAGAGGTCCTGGGCTCATGCTGCAGGAGACTTTATTATTATTATTATTATTAATAATAATAATAATGATAATAATAATAATAATCGTATTTGTTAAGCACTTACTATGTGCCAGGCACTGTACTAAGCGCTGGGGGGAGGTAGGCAAGCAAATCAGGATGGGCACAGTCCCTATCCCACATGGGGCTCACAGTCTCAATCCCCATTTTACAGATGAGGTAACAGGCAGAGAAGTGAAGTGACTTGCCCAAGGTAACACAGCAGACAAGTGGCGGGGCCAGGATTAAAACCCATGACCTTTTGACTCCCTGCCCTATGCTCTAACCACGAAGCCATGCCACTTGGCCATTAATACCTTATGTTCCCTATCTGTAATTCCCCTTTCTGTACTTTATTTGATCTTCTGTCTCCCCTACTAGATTACAAATCCCTTGAGGACAGAGATCATGTTTACAAACTCATGTTCTTTTTTCTTAATTATATTTGTTTAAGAACTTATTTCCTGCCAGGCACTGAACTAATGCTGGACACAGTCCCTGTATGGCTCACAGTCTTAATCCCTATTTTATAGTCGAGGTAACTGAGGCATAGAGAAGTGAATGAATGACCACATGTTTTGTTTTGTTGTCTGTCTCCCCATTCTAGACTATGGGCCCATTGTTGGGTAGGGACAGCCTCTATTTGTTGCCAACTTGTACTTCCTAAGCACACAGTGCTCTGCGCACAGTAAGCACTCAATAAATACAACTGAATAAATGACTTGCCCAAGGACACAAGGCAGACAAGCGGTAGAGCCAGCATTAGAACCCATGACCTTCTGACACCCAGGCCTGTGCTCTATCCACTGAGCCATTCTGCTTCTCTGCAGAGTAAGCACTCAATAAATAATCAGCCAATCAATCAATCGATGGATGCCTTACACCTGTAGCAGTGCACTGCTCAGAGATGACAGATGCTTCTAATTTCAAAATTGAGGGCCCTTAGGCTTAGAAAACCCCAGCAAAACCAGGCTCTACACTACCTTCAATCATCCCAACTTCACAGGAACAATTAACCTCAACAGTCAACATGTAAACAGGGTAGAATCTGTTAGGTGCATACTACGTGCCAGGCACTGGACTAAGCACTGAAGTAGATAAAAGGCCCAAGGAAAACAGAAGGGGAAATGTGAGGGGAATTTTGTGACTCATACCAAAAATATATTACAGTTACTTATGGTTCATTTCTTTAGGATGGGCTTTTCTTCTGTAATTCTCCTAAGCTATTAGAGTTTTCTGATTGGAATGACTGGACCCAATTTGAAACTACCAGTTTTCACTAAACACCTGAGCAAGCCACTGACTCCACTCAGTGTTATTCATGGAGAAACAACCATGTGAGATTTAAATTTAAAGAATAATCACCCAAATACTGCACAGAATTCAGATATACAGATCAGACACAGCCCCTGACCCCCAGAGTTCACAGTCTATGTGGGATGGGAACAGATATTTAATTTCCATTGTTCAGATGAGGAAACTGAGGCACAGAGAAGTTAAAGGACTTGCTCAAGGTCACACAGCAGGCAAGTGGCAGTGCCAGGATAAGAACCCAGCACCTCTGACTCCCAGACCTGTGCTTGCTCCCCTAAACCACACTTCTTCCCTGCTTCCTGAAAAGCAGGGAAACTCTCTCCCTTCCCTTTAGTATGGTACTTTTCTACCCTGCCTTGGCTGGGGGCACTCTTCCAGGCCTGCCAAAGTGCATGTCACTAAATATCATGGATATCCTGAACAACCAAGTTATGTTGCCAACTTGTACTTCCCAAGGGCTTAGTACAGTGCTCTGCACACAGTAAGTGCTCAATAAATACAACTGAATGAATGAATGAACCAAGAGATATATCATACATACAAAGTAAATGGTGTGACCCGTGGAACAGAGATCGTGAATCCTTCTTCTGCCAGTCCTTTCTTTTTCTTTTTGTTTATGCCTTTGTGTTGTCTTTTTGCTGTTTTCGTGTTTTGTTTTAGCCTGCCTTACTATCTGGCACCAAGCCCCTCTCCCCTTTTATATCTTTAGATTGGGAACTCCCTGAGGGACAGGAACCATATCTAATTCTCACCTTTGTATTCCCACCCAATGCTTAGTGCAGTGCTCTACACACAGTAAATACTTAATAGATACTATTATTATTACTAGTCCTAGCCCAAACACTGTTATATAAAGAGGGCTTTACCTATCATCCTGTTTAGGTTGGTATCATATAGAAAAGGCCATACAGTTCACTACTGACAATACTGGGGACAGAATTCACTGGAGAGACAACACCCAAAGGCTAAGTCCCACTTCACTGAACAAACTATTGAGAAGTAACTCCTTTCTAAGCAGAAGACCATTTTACTGAATGATGTGAAAACATATATGGATAGATGGATGTCAGATATGTGATGTGAAAGATATGCTATATAGAGACAAATGGTTGTGCTTCATTATTAATAACAATGATAATAATAGTAATGATAAACAATTGTGTTACTTGTTAAGAATTTATTAGTACTATTATGAATAATGGCATTTATTAAATGCCTACTATGTGCAAAGCACTGTTCAAAGCACGGGGGAGGGTACAAGGCAATCAGGATGTCCCACGGGGGGCTCACAGTCTTAATCTCCATTTTGCAGATGAGGTAACTGAGGCATAGAGAAGTTAAGTGACTTGCCCAAAGTCACACAGCTGACAATTGGCAGAGCTGAGATTCCAACCTATGACTTTGACTCCAAAGCCCATGCTCTTTCCACTGAGCCATGCTGCTTCTCTTGCTCTGTGCCATGCACTGGGGTAAATACAAGACAAACAGGTGCCTGTCCCCCCTCCATGGGGCTTATTCGAAGGGGGAGGGAGAACAGATATTGAATCTCCATTTTACAGATAAGCAAACCGAGACACAGAAAAATTAAGTGACTTGCCTTGATATTGGAATTCTGCTTATCTGACTTCCAGGCCCAATCTCTTTTCACTTGGTTAAGTAACATGGCCTAGTGGAACGAACACAGGCCTGGGAGTCAGAGGATCTGGCGTCTAATCCTAACTTGGCTGCTTACATGCTGTGTGACCTTGGGCAAGTCAATTCACTTCTTTGGGCTTCAGTTCCCTCAACTGTAAAATGGAGATTAAATACCTGTTCTCTCTCCTACTTAGACTGTGAGTCCCATGTGGAACGTAAATATCTTGTACCTACCCTAGTGTTCACATAGATCTTTGCACATAGTAAGCACTTTTTAAAAAAATATCACAATCCACTAGGTCACCACTGCTTTTCACTGTGTGTTCTTTCATTCTCTCTTTGAAAGACTTCGATGAATCTTTCAACATCTCTTATTGATCAACTTTAGAAATTAAAATGCCCAAGTGGCCAAATTTAATCATAACCTTAAACAAGGGATCAACATATGCTTAAAGGTAGTGTGGCCCAGTGGAAAGAACACAGAACTGGGAATCAGGAGACCTGGGTTCTAGTCCTGACCTGCTTGCTACTTGCCTGCTGGGTGACCTAAGCAAGTCATTTAACCTCTCTATGCTTCAGTTTCCTAATTTGCAAAATGGAGATTTATATACCTGCTCTCCCTCTCCCTTAGACTGACAGTCCCATGTGGAAAAGGCATTATATTTTTATTGTATCGAATCTACACCAGGACTTGGCACATAGGCTTTCCCCTTAACAGACACCTTAATTATCACCATCATCATCATCATCTTTATGCTGGGGGTAAATATGGTAACCCCCTCTCAGGGTCACACCTGGAGGGTTCCCAGTACTCTACCAGTTTCAATTACAGGAGGGAGGGTGAGGCAGAGTCATACCCATTCCATTCCTATCTTGGGCAGTGATTTGCGTGTGGAAGACAATCTGCTATAAGTCAAAACACTCCTGTGCTGGGCAGCAGCGGCACAGGAGAGAATCAAGGGCGGGGACTCAAGTTTACTGCGTGGAAGGAGGCGATGGAAAACCACGACCGCATTCTTCCCAAGGAAAGACTAGGGATACACTACCACAACATCCGCAGGTAGAAGCAAAGCATTCTGGGAGAGATGTGTCCAAGGCGTCCCTATGGGTCGAAGACAACTCGACGGCCTAATAAGACAAAGGACAGTGATGTCTGGTAGAGCCATCATGATATCTTGGTGGTAGCTATGACAGCTTTGGCCAGAAACAACTGGCCCATGTCTGTCTGTTTGTTTATGGTATTTGTTCAGTTCTTACTATGTGCCAGCTTTGCGCTTACCAAGCACTGGAGTAGATAAAAGTTAATCATATTGGACACCGTCCCTCTCCCACATGGGGGACTGTGAGTCCCAATCCCCCATTTTACAGATGAGGTAACTGAGGCACAGAGAAGTGAAGTGAATTGCCCAAGGACACACAGCAGACAGGGAAGAGAAGCAAGCACATGCTGGTTCTGGGAAGCAGTTTGCTTACCTACATTAGAGTCATAGCTAGAAGAGTTGTACTTACTGAGCACTGTATGCATAGCACTGTACTAAACACCTGGGAAAAATATACAGATGGAAATTCAACACTGGCTCCCTATAGTCAGGTCTGTCTCCAGTACTCCTTCTGTTCCTGCAATGGGGTGGTAACATGGACTTCTGATTGAATAGAAACTCCTGCGGCATACATAAGCCTTTGATATAATCAACCAACATCCATGACGCATTGACCTAGGAGAGCTGAGGGTGGAGGTCGGTTATTCATTTGACTCAGTCAATCAATGGTATTTATTAAATCCTTACTGTGTGGCAGAACACTGTACGAAGCATTTGGGGAAGTACAACATAAGAGAGTTAGTAGATGCGATTCTTCATTCATCCTCACCCACTAAGTCAGTAATAATGATGCACTTGCTCAAGAACTCATATAACTGAAACCAGAGTTGATCCTCTTCACTCCCTAGCCTGTGGAATAATAGTAATGATGGTGGTATTCATTAAGCACATACTATGCTTTGCTAAGCTCTGGAATGGGTAGAATGATAAGTGAAGGAAAATGTGGGCTATGTCTCGCTCACCTGTACTGAAGCTCAATCCCCTAAAGCCAATCCGTTCCTCTGACAGCACAGCTCGAATTGGGAGATGGTTCCCAAACTCCCTAGCCGTGTTCGAGCCAAAATGCCTACTGAAAGCACAGTCTAGGGAAGGACTGAATGGGCACTGAAATTGGTCTGCAAAGCATGTAACTATGCCTGTGATTAAATTGAATATTTAATTATGGCCAAGTGCTCCCTTCAAATGTCATACTAAATTTGCCAGCAAATGAACAACTAAAGCTTCTCATTTATGAGACAGAATTCTAAACATTAATTATAGTCTTGAAATCTACAAAACAAGTACATAAATTATAATGCTGATTTAATATGACCACTGGGATTCTTGTGGTTAAATTTCTTAGCCAGCCTCCCCTTTGTATTTATTTTTAATAGTCCTGAGTAATAAACTTCAGCTATTAGTTTGGAAATATATAAAGGGCTTTCTTCCCCACCCTCCTAATGACTGAGAGGTACTTAAACAGCAGGTCCTGCTATGACTCAGCTATTCATTCCAGGCTACCAGGGTATTCAGGACCAGTGATCACAAAAATGTACCCCAAAATGCAAGAACTAAATGGTCTAATAATAACAAAAATAATAGACACCAAAAAATATCACTGGATTAAACAGAAAGTAAGAACCACAAGATGTGCTTGCCTAACTCTGGCCAGAAGGAACTGAGAGAGTGCTTAAATGGGAGAAACAAAGGACTGAAAAGGATTTTGGTGGGGCTGGGTATATGTTCACTGCAAGCTCCTTATGGGCAGGGAACATGTCTACTGACTCTATCATCCTGTACTCTCCCAAGCGCTTTAATCCAGTGCTCTGCATGCTGTTAGTGCTCAATAAATACCAATGAATGATCAGTTGATTCAAGGAGAAATATTTTCTTCAATTATCAGGGCAACTCGGGCAGCAGATGATCCTATGTCCTGAAATGTCTGGATTGCTGCAAGCAAATACAACTGAGGACCTTCCAATATGACTTAGATTGCCATGAGCACAGAGTTGGAAATAGTTGAAATAGGGTACGTCTTTCTATCAGCTCTGGCAAAAAAAAAAAATGTTGGGTAGTGGGACTGCTTGAAACTCTTGACTGAAGTGCTGAAGTGAGGTTTTCAGGTGATACTTTATGATTAGCCATGATTTCCCTATCCATTTACCATTGAGATGGATGGTGGAACATGGAAGAGAGGTAAAGGGAGAGGGAGAAAGATTTGTGTGTGTACACACACACTCTCTCTCTCTCTCTCTCTCTCTCTCTCTCTCTCCCCCTCTCTCTCTCCCCACCACCACCCCCGCCCCCAACCTTAATGGTATTCACTAAGCACTTACTATGTGCCAGGCACTGTACTAAGTGCTAGGGCAGACACTGGCAAATCAGGTTGGACACAGTCCATGCCCCACAAGGGGCTCACAGTCTTAATCCCCATTTTACAGATGAGGCACCCGAGGCACAGAGACATGAAGTGACTTTCCCAAGGTCACAGAGCTGACAAGTAGCAGAGTTGGGATTAGAACCCAGGTCCTTCTGACTCCCACGCCTGTGCTCCATTCACTGAACCACGCTGCTTCTCCATGTATATGGAGATGATATCTCTGGAAGTGAAATTAATATATGGGTGTGATGATGCTGTTTTTGGGTTTGCCTGGTGATCCCCTAATAGCGTCAAACATTATGCAGTTACCACAAAGTTATCTGTCTAGTGGACTAATTTAGATAGTATAGCTATTTATATGTGTGTAGCCTTACACAATAGCCGGGATCACAGTAACCCTACTTGCACTGTGAGCCCCATGCAGGACGGGGGCTGTCCCTGATCTAATTAACTTGTACCTGCTCCACAGTTTAGAACAGTGTTGACACTTAGCTGTATATGCTTATTTTGAAAACAGTCATATGTATAAATGGAAAGGGGAGGAAAAAGAGCCCACGACTAAACTAGCCAACCTTACATAAAGGGAGAGAGGAATGGGAAGGATAGATGAGGACAGAAAACACACCAGAATTATGGAGGTCTTTTTTTTTCCTAGACAGACTTTAAACACATCAACACTCCCCACAGGGAAAACCTTACTTATTTAGCTCTGACTAGAGAAGGATGACTGTGAGGAATAGGGCTTCTTTTTGATGTTTTCAAAAATATATTCTGTCCTTCAAATCCCATAACTGAAATTGTACAGTATTACAGCTCAATTCCACTGCAGAGGAAGAGGTATGGCAAAACGGACACCTAAAATGCACTTAGGAAACAAGACTCTTTAAAAATATGTTATGAAATAAAACATTATGAAACCACACACTTTATTTAGCTCCTGTTTGCCCATTAAAAATCAATTTGCCCTTTCTTCTAAGGGTCTTACAAAAAACGTGTCCTTGGCAAAGTGTAATGTGTCTACCATCCTCGAAAGAGCAATGTCTTCTAGGTGATTCCATAGTGTGTCCACTATCGGGCTACTCTCGACTTTGGGTAATAAATTCAAAAGTCTTCTTCTGACTTTATTTTTGACATTAACAAAACACTACAGTGCTACAAGTTGGAGTAGATACAAGGTGTTGTAGGATCAAACATAGTCTCTGGGCTCATGATCTATCTTATCCCCATTCTGCAGATGAGGAAATTGACACCGAGGGGTTAAGTGTTTGCCCAAGGTCACACAGTAGACCAGTGGAGGAGTGGGATTCGATTCCATGGTATTCCTACTAGGCCACACTGTCTCCAGAGCAGGAATGTCTGTCAAACATGGGGTATGTGAACAGCAGGTAGCTGGTTATATAGCTTAAGACAGCTAGCCTATTACGAGCAGAGAAATAAGAGGGGAGAAAGAGATCTTAGTAGCAGAGCCTATCTTTTCCCACCTCCGCCACCACCTGGATGTGATGGATGGATCGATCAATCATTCCGTCGTATTTTATTGAGTGCTTACGGTGTGCGAAGCACTGTACTAAGCGCTTGGAAAATTACAATACAACAAAATTGGTAGTCACATTTCCTGCCCACAACGAGTTCACTGTCTACAGAGGGAGCTGTGATCCTTACATAAAAAACGATCACTCACTAAAATCCTTTTATTTGTAAAATCACTAGCATTATAATCAAAACCTTCACGCAGATCTTCAGTTCCCAAGTTCCCATGACTGGACAAGTGTGTCCATTGTTTACAATGAGAAATTCCAACATCACCATCATGCATCAGCTAGCTAATAATATAACAACTTGCACTTTCCCGCTTTTTAAAAGTGTGACCTGTGAACACATGCAGAACTGCACAAGCAGCCCACCTAGGGGAATGAGTCTGTCATGCCTGCTTTTGCTTATGATTCCAGAACCATTTTAGAATTGTCCTCCCACTATTTACAACTGAGCATGAATTGCTCTTTGAAAGATTCCAATAGTCACTTCAAGTTTATCCTTTCCTGCCTTAACTCAGCCCTCTCCTCTGTCAGACAAAACTATTTCTCCTCCCTTATTGACACCCATGCCCATCATCCCCATACATTCAACTCCCTTCTCAGGCCCCCGGTTCCTCCCCCTCCCCCAACCCCCAACAATCTGGTCTCCTACTTCATTAATAAAATTAAATCCATCAGGTCTGACCTCCCCAAAGTCACTCCCCCCACCACATTCTCCAACCCCCCGGCTCTCAACACTCTCTGCTACTCTCCCATCCTTCCCAGCAGTATCCTCAGAGGAGCTCTCCTCCCTCCTCTCAAATGCTACTCCAGCCACCTGTGCTTCTGCCCCCATTCCTTCTCATGAAATCTCTTGCTCCGTCCCTTCTCCCCTCAACTTCCATCTTCAACCGCTCACTCTCCACTGGTTCCTTCCCCGCTGCCTTCAAACATGCCCATGTCTCTCCCATCCTAAAAAACCCCTCTCTTGACCCCACCTCACCTTCTAGTTATCGCCCCATCTCCCTCCTACCATTCCTTTCCAAACTCCTTGAATGAGTCGTCTACACGCGCTGCCTCGAATTCCTCAACACCAACTCTCTCCTCGAACCTCTCCAGTCTGGCTTCCGTCCCCTACTTTTCACGGAAACTGCCCTCACAAAGGTCACCAATGTCCTCCTGCTTGCCAAATCCAACGGCTCATACTCTATCCTAATCCTCCTCAACCTCTCAGCTGCCTTCGACACTGTGGACCACCCCCTTCTCCTCAACACGCTATCCAACCTTGGCTTCACAGACTCTGTCCTCTCCTGGTTCTCCTCATCTCTCTGGTTGTTCACTCTCAGTCTCTTTTGCAGGTTCCTCCTCCCCCTCCCATCACTTACTGTGGGGGTTCCTCAAGGTTCAGTTCTTGGTCCCCTTCTGTTCTCGATCTACACTCACTCCCTTGGTGACCTCATACGCTCCCACGGCTTCAGCTATCATCTCTATGCTGATGACACCCAAATCTACATATCTGCCCCTGCTCTCTCCCCCTCCCTCCAGGCTCGCATCTCCTCCTGCCTTCAGGACATCTCCATCTGGATGTCTGCCCGCCACCTAAAAGTCAACATGTCCAAGACTGAACTCCTTGTCTTCCCTCCCAAATCTGCCCTCCCTAGGACTTTCCCATCACTGTTGATGGCACTACCATCCTTCCCATGCCACAAGCTGGCAACCTTGGTGTCATCCTCGACTCTGCTCTCTCGTTCACCCCTCACATCCAAGCCGTCACCATAACCTGCCAGTCTCACCTCCATAATATTGCCAAGATCAGCCCTTTCCTCTCCATCCAAACCGCTACCCTGCTCGTTCAAGCTCTCATCCTATCCTTTCTGGACTACTGTATCAGCCTACTCCCCAATCTCCTATCCTCTTCTCTCTCCCCACTTCAATCCATACTTCAGGCCGCTGCCCGGATTGTCTTTGTCCAGAAATGCTCTGGGCATGTTACTCCCCTCCTCAAAAATCTCCAGTGGCTACCAATCAACCTGCACATCAGGCAGAAACTTCTCACCCTCAGCTTCAAGGCTCTCCATCACCTCGCCCCCTCCTACCTCTCCTCCCTTCTCTCCTTCCACAGCCCAGCCCGCACCCTCCGCTCCTCTGCTGCTAATCTCCTCACCATGCCTCGTTCTCGCCTGTCCTGCCGTCAACCCCCTGCCCACGTCATCCCCCTGGCCTGGAAGGCCCTCCCTCCCAACATCCGCCAAGCTAGCTCTCTTCCTCCCTTCAAGGCCATACTGAGAGCTCACCTTCTCCAGGAGACCTTCCCAGACTGAGCCCCCTTCTCCCTCTCCCCCTCCTTCCCCTCTCCACTCCCCCAACTTACCTCCTTCCCTTCCCCACAGCACCTGTATATATGTATATGTTTGTACGTATTTATTAGTCTATTTATTTATTTATTTTACTTGTACATATCCATTCTATTTATTTTATTTTGTTAATATGTTTTGTTTTGTTCTCTGTCTCCCCCTTCTAGACTGTGAGCCCACTGCTGGGTAGTGACCGTCTCTATATGTTGCCAACTTGTACTTCCCAAGTGCCTCGTACAGTGCTCTGCACACAGTAAGTGCTCAATAAATACGACTGATTGATTGAGGAATTGATTGATTGAATAGTCAAGACTGCTTAAGTGAAGCTGTTCCTCTGTTTGGGTTGGTGTGTGACAGATATTTAGCTCTCACTACTTTTGCCATTCAACCCCCTCTGGAGAAATTTACCCATGTCACTGGAGATTTATGGCACGCACTGCATTGTGGGGATGGATACAGCCTCCCCACAGGAACTGTGGATGAGAACAGTAACATTTCAGGACTTGGAACAAGGCTGGAGGAATGGAAGATGGTGCTAATGACCTGCAAGACACTACTCATGCTTCCTCAACTCCTGCCAATCATGCTGCTCCCCACAGGAGTGGGGGTAGGTGGAGAATGTGCAGGTGCGAGCTCCATCTACTTCAGCTGTTTCCACAACCAGGTTTCCTGATTCTCAGAGAAGTGCTCTGTACACTGGACTGACAGGGAATAGTCAGAGCATGATAGGCCTGTACTAATGGCACATTGCGTAAAACATGCACTTGAAAATAATAAAAAAAATGACATCAACCATAGGGGGTCCAGAGAGACCAAGAGGCCCTCTTACCCCGTCCCCTGTCCCCCAAACCCCCAAGAACGGGCACTGGGCCATTAAGAAAAACTGAAATAATTTAATAGACTGTTTTCTTTGCTAGAACCCAGCTGCCCCACAGAAAAGATACACCATGCTGCAAATGCCTTCTTAATTACTAAGTGAAGTGGCAAGGCAGTACGTACAGTTAATCTAAATACAGGATTCCCACAGGAAGAGCCTTTTCTGCTGAGCTCTGCAGGTATGAAATTAAGGGAACTGTTTTAATGATGTAAGAGTTTCCATGAGCTACTATTATTTACTCCCACCCAAATAATTACTATAATAATAATAATAATATTATTATTATCTCCTCACCATGCCTCATTCTCACCTGTCCCACCGTCGACCCCTGGCCCACGTCATCCCCCAAGCTAGCTCTCTTCCTCCCTTCAAGGCCCTACTGAGAGCTCACCTCCTCGAGGAGGCCTTCCCAGACTGAGCCCCCTCCTTCCTCTCCCCCTCTTCCCCCTCTCTACCCCCCCCCGCCTTACCTCCTTCCCTTCCCCACGGCACCTGTATATATGTATATATGTTTGTACGTATTTATTAGTCTATTTATTTATTTATTTTACTTGTACATATCTATTCTATTTATTTTATTTTGTTAATATGTTTTGTTTTGTTCTCTGTCTCCCCCTTCTAGACTGTGAGCCCACTGTTGGGTAGGGACCATCTCTATACGTTGCCAACTTGTACTTCCCAAGAGCTTAGTACAGTGCTCTGCACACAGTAAGTGCTCAATAAATACGATTGATTGATTGATTGATTTACTAACATTGGAGAGAATATAAAACGATATGAATTTCATTCTGTCATCTGGATGGAGCTCTTAAATAAATAAGTTGAGCTTTACCACTAATTATATATATGTACACATGTACATATATGATATAATAAAATTATATCATCATCATCATCAATCGTATTTATTGAGCACTTACTATGTGCAGAGAACTGTACTAAGCGCTTGGGAAGTACAAATTGGCAAAATATAGAGACAGTCCCTACCCAACAGTGGGCTCACAGTCTAAAAGGGGGAGACAGAGAACAAAACCAAACATACTAACAAAATAAAATAAAATAAAATAAAATAAAATAAAAAATAAAATAAAATAAAATAATAAAATAAAATAAAATAAAATAAAATAAAAAATATATATATATAATATCTTATATAAACCAATTATTAACTGGGAAACTAAGTAGGAAATTTGGAAATAACATTCCCCTTCTTTCAGGCGTCTCTCTACCGGTCTATGGGAACATCCTCCAGTTTCTACACAAAACCCGGGGCAAAATCACACACTCTCTCTCTCCCTCCCTCCCTCCATCCCTCCGTCCCTCTCTCTTCCTCCCTTCCTCTCCTATCACTGTTCTCCTTCCTCCTAAATTACAGATCTCCAGCAAACAGATGCCAGCCTCGGCTGATCGTACCACCTGTGAGGATGGAAAAGTGTAGGGAAGAAGACAAAAATACCATTTCTGGCGGCCGGAAATTTTTCCAGATTTTCCATTTGAGCGCCGGCTCTGCTTCTCCGATGCTAAGGTGTCTCTTTACCATCTCTTTACCCTAGTTAAACGAAGGGGTGAGGGTGGGGAAGCACGTTTGGAAACTCCAAATCCGCCAGCGCAATGAGGCCGAGGTAGATGACCGTTTTTCAGGGAATGCTGCCTGCCACCTAGTCTTCGCCGAGTTTGGAAACACGAATGTAGTTTTAGCCAAGCGGCTGATCCCACGAAGGGGGATCCGGGGAGGTGATGTGCAGCCAAGGGCAGGGCGGAGGGGCAGATGGACTGGCTCTGGTTTCGGAGAGTAGGGGAGTTAGGTCAAAGGTCCCAAAAGAAGTGGGAGAGCAGGGTCCAGGGTCCTCGGGCTCTGGGCGGCACTACCATCCTTCCCATCTCACAAGCCCACAACCTTGGTGTCATCCTCGACTCCGCTCTTTCGTTCACCCCCACATCCAGGCCGTCACCAAAACCTGCCGGTCTCTACACCATACCATTGCCAAGATCCGCCCTTTCCTCTCCATCCAAACCGCTACCCTGCTCGTTCAAGCTCTCATCCTATACCGTCGGGACTACTGCATCAGCCTCCTCTCCGATCTCCCATCCTCCTGTCTCTCCCCACTTCAATCCATACTTCACGCCGCTGCCCGGATTTTCTTTGTCCAGAAACGCTCTAGGCATGTTACTCCCCTCCTCAAATATCTCCAGTGGCTACCAATCAACCTACGCATCAGGCAGAAACTCCTCACCCTCGGCTTCAAGACTCTCCGTCACCTCGCCCCTTCCTACCTCACCTCCCTTCTCTCCTTCTACAGCCCAGCCCGCACCCTCCGCTCCTCTGCCGCTAATCTCCTCACCGTGCCTCGTTCCGCCTGCCCCGCCGTCGACCCCCGGCCCACGTCATCCCCCTGGCCTGGAATGCCATCCGTCTCTTCCTCCTTCAAAGCCCTACTGAGAACTCACCTCCTCCAGGAGGCCTTCCCAGACTGAGCCCCCTCCTTCCTCTCCCCATTCCCCCCGCCTTACCTCCTTCCCCTCCCCACAGCACCTGTATATATGCTTGTATATATTACTCTATTTATTTATTTATTTTATTTGTACATGTTTATTCTATTTATTGTATTTTGTTAATATGTTTTCTTTTGTTCTCTGTCTCCCCCTTTAAGACTGTGAGCCCACTGTTGGGTAGGGACTGTCTCTAGATGTTGCCAACTTGCACTTCTCAAGCGCGTAGTACAGTGCTCTGCATACAGTAGGCGCTCAATACGATTCAATGAATGAATGGGCGTTCTCTAAAGGAGGGTGGGGGCGCCAGGGGGCGGCCCCGGCCGGTTCGCT
The DNA here is from genome assembly GCF_015852505.1 of Tachyglossus aculeatus. Taxonomy (NCBI): domain Eukaryota; kingdom Metazoa; phylum Chordata; class Mammalia; order Monotremata; family Tachyglossidae; genus Tachyglossus; species Tachyglossus aculeatus. The sequence goes on along the minus strand of NC_052094.1, from coordinate 3,537,466 downwards.
CCGGGGATGCGGGGACCCACCGCCGCCTGTCCGGTCAATATCGGGCGGGGGCAGGCCCACCTGCAGATCCACCCGGACGATGAATGGAGGCAGGAAGCAGAGGAAGCCCGCGGATGGGGGCCCGGGGGGCGGGGACGGTGCAGGAGGCCAACCCCTCACTTTGGCGGGGCCGAGGTCCCTTGCATCGCGGCTCCCAGGTGGAACTGGAGGTCGGCTCCGGGACGCATTTGGAACGCGACCCTAGATTCAAGGACGGGGTGCGCGCCACCCTAGATTCAAGGACGGAGTGCGCGCACGCGGGGGCGGACGGACACACACACACACACACCCATCCCACCCCCACCCCCACCCCCCCCGTGGTGGGGTAGAGAAGGAAGGCTGAGGGCCGGGTTCCGCGTGTGGGGGGCCGCCTTACCTTGCTGACCACATGTTGGACGAAGCCGGCTCGGATCCGGTAGTGCCAATGGTGGCACTGGCAGTTGGAGGAGTTGGCGGCGGTGTCGTCGTCCGCGGGGGGGTTGCAGGGGCACCGTGTCGCCCGCGGGGAGCCTGCCGTCGGTGGGCGGAGGCCCCCAGTACGGGGTGGGGGAGAAGGGCGGGGGCGGTCCGGTCCAGTTCCCGGGGACGGCGGTGAGCTTGGGCGCCCCGGGCCCGGCCCCCTGGCGGGCCCCCCGGTACCAGTAGTGCGGCTGGTCCAGCAGGAAGGAGTCCGAGTACTGGCTGAAGCCGATGAAGAGCGCGGGGATCCAGGTGAGCAGCACGAGCGTCTTCTGGTAGCCGCCGCCCAGCCCGCCGAGCAGGGGCAGCACGGACGCGTCGTAGTCCACGAGCAGTGCGCTGGGCGCCGCGCCGCCGCCGCCCCCCGGGAGGGCCGGGGCCGCCGCCGACGACGACTGGGCCGGCACGGACTGGATCTCCCCTCCGTCGACGCCCGCCGCGGCCCCGGGGATGACGGCCGCCGCCGCCGCCGCCGCCTCCTCGGCCTCCCCGGGCGGCAGGGACCCATTCTCCCCCGGCGGGGGCTGACGCCGTCCCCCGCCGCCGGCCTCGCGCCGCCGGTCTATCGCCATCCCCGGGCCCCGCCGCCCGCGCGGCTGCTCATAGAGAGCGGGGCCGGGAGCGCCTCCTCCGCCCTTCCCGCGGGGTCTTCACGGCCGCTCCTGCGAGGTGGGCTCCGCTCCCCCCCGCGGGGGATCCGCACCGCCGCAGCCCGGAGAGCGGGGCCGCGCGCACCGAGCGAGCCGCGACGGCCTCCGACGGGGGATGATTCCAATGGCCAAAGCCGCGGCAGGGGAACGGGTTCGTCCGCCCGCCCGTCCGCCTCCCTCCCGCCGCGATCGCTGCAAGATTCCGGGAAAGGAGGAGCTGAGCTGCCGCCGCCCCTTGGGTCCTACCCCCGCGCTCGGGCCGTCAGGCTGCGCCCATGACCGTCCCCGGCCGGGCTCCCCGGCCGCATAGAGCCGGGGGCGCCGCACGCTCGCCGGGCCCGCGCCGGTGCGGGCTGCTTGGTCCTCGCCTCCTGCTCGGGCCGCCCCACGGGAGACGCGCCCGCACCCGGCTTCGGCCCGTCCTCAACCGCCACCGCCGCGCATCGGTTTCCCCGGGCGGGTCTCCTCCGCCCGGTCCGGTCCCGCCCCGCCCCGCCGCCTGCCCCTGGCCCGGCCTGGCTGCGGGGGTTTCTTCTTCGGGGCTGCGGGACGCGCCGTGGGCTGCGGCAGCCCGAGCCCGGGGCCGAGGAGCCGAACCCCTCCCGGCCGGTCGCGGCGCTGCAACCCGGAGCAGCCGATGCCACTACTGCCTCTCGCAGCTTTGGCGATGGCGGAGGGAGGGAGAAAGAGCACCGGGAGGAGGGGGAGTGTCGCCGCCGGTGAGCGGAGGGGCGGGGACGGCTCAGGCTGGGAGGGCACCTCCTCTTCCTGGTCGTCGTCCTCGCCCGCCCCTCTTTATCGATTGGGCTCGGCTCTGGCGCGGAGGCGGGGAGCGTGGCTGCCCACCTGCGTACCCGCCCCGCCCCCGCAGCGTCCCTCCCGAGGTGGAGGTGACGGCCCCTGACCCTGCAGGCCTGCTGTCTGGAGCGCAGCGCTGCCTCCTGCCCGCTCCCCACGCCCCGCACCCCGTACCCCGCTGCCGCCTGCACGTCCCGCCCCATCCTAAGGACAGACGAGCCCCCGGATCTCGGTAGCCCCTCTCCTTATTAAGATTGTACTGTTACCACATGTGGTCTGTCAGAGTCCAAAAGGAAAAAGATGACCTTCTGGCCAAATTGTGCCCAGCTTTTTATGGTTGTAGAAAGCTTTTCTTTCTCATCAAGTCTCTCAAGGCTATTTTCTAACACTCAGCTAGAGGCAGGATGGCTCATTGAGTGAAACGGACTGAAAACTTAGATTGGGAGCTCTCTCAACTGTGGCTTACTGTGTGATCCGGGCAAGTTACTTCGCTTATCTGGGCAGCATTGTTGCCATCTGTAAAATGGGGTAATAGTTTTAAGAGGATAGTTTATAGGGCTTAATGCTATCAAAAGCATTAGGGGACAATTTCATACAAAGGGCAACACACTTGCTAAATAATCATATTCTGTTTGTGTACCTTTAATGTAAAGCTAATGTGATGAAAATTATCTTCAACATTCATGAGTATCTATTTTAAAGACACACAAAACCCTCACAAAGCAACCCAACCCAGCACGCATTCAACTCGGCTTCAAGACTCTCCATCACCTCGCCCCCCTCTTACCTCACCTCCCTTCTCTCCTTCTACAGCCCAGCCCACACCCTCCGCTCCTCTGCCGCTAATCTCCTCACCGGGCCTCCTTCTTGCCCGTCCCACCGTCGACCCCCGACCCACGTCATCCCCCTGGCCTGGGATGCCCTCCCTCCGCATATCTCCCAAACTAGCTCTGTTCCTCCCTTCAAAGCCCTACTGAGAACTCACCTCCTCCAGGAGGCCTTCCCAGACTGAACACCCTCCTTCCTCTCCCCACATCCCCCTCCCCATTCCCCCCGCCTTACCTCCTTCCCCTCCCCACAGCACCTGTATATATTTATATATGTTTGTACGTATTTATTACTCTATTTATTTATTTTATTTGCACATATTCTATTTATTTTATTTTGTTAATGTGTTTTGTTTTGTTGTGTGTATCCCCCTTATAGACAGTGAGCCCACTGTTGGTTAGGGACTGTCTCTATATGTTGCCAACTTGTCCTTCCCAAGCGCTTAGTACAGTGCTCTGCACACAGGAAGCGCTGAATGAATGAATGAATGAATGAATGAATGAATGAATGAATGATTGACTGATTGATTGATTGATTGATTCCCCAGCAGCCGGCCGTCGCGCCGGGACCGCTAAGGGGAGCTCTGCGGGGCAGCGGCCGTCGAGGGAGCCGGGGATTCCCCTAGCCGGGGGTGAGCCTTCAGCGCTTTGAAGTCCATTTGACACATAGTGAGTGCTTAACGAATCCCACCTGGAAAACCAAACCAAAAAAAAGCCTTGGCCCAGGACAGGGTGACGTCCGGGCGCCTTCCGCCACCGGCCACTGCACCGGGGAGAGACAGAGACAGAGACAGAGACAGAGAAAGCTGTCCCTGCATTCTGTTGGTCGCCCGGGGCCACCAGGCCGTGGAGCGAAACGGGCTTGGGCGAGTTCCGGGCGGTCCAGACCCCCACTCGGGCGGACCCCTCCCCTCGCTCTCTTCCCCCCTCAGGCAGCAGCCATAGCCTTCCTCCAAAGGAAAGCCGATTTGAAAATGACCAATAGCCCTACTCCCAAGTGTTAAATTTCTTCCCCGAAGTAACATGTTGTGATCTTATTTTTAAGCCTTTCTTCCGAAAGGAAGCCTCGGGATATCATCAGTATGTGTGCACGTGACCGAGTGGAAAGAGCCCGGGCTGGAAGGCAGAAGGTCCGGGGTTCTAATTCTGAGCCCCACCATTTCATTCACTCATTTATTTATTCAATTGTATTTATTGAGCGCTTACTGTGTGCAGAGCACTGTACTAAGCGCTTGGGAGGTACAAATTGGCAACATAGAGAGGGTCCCTACCCAACAACGGGCTCACAGTCTAGAAGGGGGAGGGGACATGTGGACAGTTGTCGAGCCATCAGAATAAATAGAAGAAACGCTAGATGCACATCATTAACAAAATAAATAGAATAGTAAATATGTACAAGTAAAATAAATAGAGTAGTAAATCTGTACAAACATATATACAGGTGCAGTGGTGAGGGGAAGGAGGTAGGGCGGGGGGTGGAGAGGATTTGCATATTCTTTTGAAGGTGTGCAAATGCTATTTTGCGTAGCTGGTTCAAAAAGCCTAATGCTGAATAAATATTACTATAGTATCTACTGCAATTGTATATGAACTAGATTTTTCAGAACTAGATCATCATGAAATATTCAACAGATTCTTGGCTAATCAATCCGATCACATCACAGATCAGCCACACACAGAAGCTGACAGAGGGAAAGTAAACAATTTGCAGAGTATCCTTACCAATAAGAGCCAGGGAAGGATGGGGGAACACAGACAAAGAAACAATCCTACATCCCCCTCTATCGACATAGGCAAGATAATATGCCCATAAAGGTAATCCTTGATTTATAACATTTTTAATAATAAAGAATTGCACTCAAAACATTTCTAAATTTGCACCATTTGAAGTTCAGAACACTACATTTTTATATTGCAATGCTAACGTCATTATAACTAACTCTGTTTACACTTCAGTACAATCAATCAATCAGTGGTATTTATCAAATCCCTTATGAACAAAGTACTGTCAATAAATCAATTGTATTTATTGAGCACTTACTGTGTACTGAGCAAACTGTACTAAGTGCTTTGGACACTACTACAGAAAAAGTTGTTTGCCCACAAGGAACTTATAATCTACAGGGGAAGACTGACATGACCCGTTTTTGGGTAGGGACCATCTGTTTGTTGCCCACTTGTACTTCCCAAGCAATTAGTAAAGTGCTCTGCACACAGTAAGAGCTCAATAAATATGATTGAATGAATGAAAATAACTTACAGATAGGGGAAATAGTTGAGTATAAGGATATGTATATAATCCCTCCTATGATCAGTGCCTTACTGTTACAGGAGAGTTTGCATATGCCAGTGAAACTTAGAGCTATGCCACAGAGAGATGCTCTCTCTTTAGAGTTACCCATAATGGAAAGGTCTAAGCAGAAGCATCAAAGTTGATCAAAGACAATGGCAGAGGCTTAACTTTTTGCTGCATGGAACAAGGCAATGGTAAACCTCTCCTGTACTTTTTACCTGGAAAACTCTATGGATATGGATACCAGAATGATGCCAAAGATCGGACGTTCTAGAGACAATATGTCCATAAGGTCACTATTAATTGGAAACAACTAGACGGCATATGAAGTAGACATAATGGACAAGTAAACCCTACCTTGTGACCCCCTTAATACTCCACCTGGTAATTTGGAAATTCACCACCCTCTCCACACCTTTGTGCCTCTTGCCTCTCCTGCTCTACCCTTAACATTTCAATCAATCAATCAATTGTATTTATTGAGTGCTTACTATGTTCTGAGCACTGTTCTAAGCACTTAAGAGAGTATGGAACAACAAAGTTAGCAGACACATTCCATGTCCATAATGATCTTACAGTCTAGAGAGGGAGACAGCCATTAATGTGACTATAAAAGTAATATATAAAAAATAATTTAATGATATGTACATAAAGGCTATGGGATTGGGGGTGGGGCAAATAAATGCTCAAAGATCACAGATCTTGCAGTCAGTTATTCATTCATTCAGTTGTGCTTATTAAGCATTTAATGTGTGCAGAGCACTGTACTAAGCACTTGGGATAGTACAATACAATAAACAGGCACATTTCCTGCCCACAATGAGCTTATGGTCTAGAGGATGGGGGACAGATATTAATATAAATAAATAAATTACAGTTATGTACATAAGTGCTGTGGGGGTGGGAGGGGGAGAAGATGAAATGGAGAAAGTCAGGGTGATGCAAGAGGAAAGTGGGGGCTTAGTAAGGGAAGGCCTTTTGGAGGATCTGTGTCTTCGATAAGGCTTTGAAGTGGCGGAGAGTAATTGTCTGTCAGATATTAAGAGGGAGGGTGGAGGCCAAAGACAGTATGTGCACGGGGGGACGGTGGCGAGAAGGATGAGATCAAGACATAGTGAGAAGATTAGCACTACGGGAGCAAAATATATGGCTTGGGTTGTAGAAGGAGGGTAATGAGGTGGGGTAGGAGAGGGCAAGATGGTGGACTGCTTTAAAGGCAATGGTGAGGAGTTTTTCTTTTATGTGGAGGTGGATGGGCAATTACTGGAGTTTTTCGAGGAGTGGGGTGACATGTCCCGAAGGTTAATGAAGAAAAATGATCTGAGCAACAGAGTGAAGTATGGACTGGAGTGGGGAGAGACAGGAGGCTGGGATGTCAGCAAAGAGGCTGATGCAGTAATCCAGGTGGGATAGGATGAGTGATTGCATTAATATGGTAGCAGGTTGGATGGAGAGGAAAGGGCAGGTTTTAACAATGCTGTGAAGGTGGGACCGACAGGATTTAAGTGGGATGAAAGAGAGAGGAGTCAAGGATAATGCCAAGTTTATGAGCTTGTGAGACAGGAAGGATGGTAGTGCCATCTACAGTGATGGGAAAGTCATGGAGAGGACACGGTTTGAGCGGGAAGATAAGGAGTTCTGTTTTGGACATATTAAGCTTGAGGTGATAGGAGGACATCCAAGTAAAGATGTCTTGAAGGCAAGAGGAAATGCAAGACTGCAGAGAAGGGAGAGAGATCAGGGCTGGAGAAGTAGACTTGGGTATCATCCACACAGTGATGGCAGTTGCAGCCAAAGGAGTAAATGAGTTCTCCAAGGAAGTGGGGTAGATAGAAAATAGAAGGGGACCCAGAACTGAGCCTTGAGGGATTCCCCACAGTTAGGGGGTGGGAGGCAGAGAAGTAGCCTTTGAAGGAGCCTGAAAATGAACTGCCAGAGAGATCAGAGGAGAACCAGGAGTGGACAATATCAGTGAAGTGAAAGTTGGAAAACATTTTCAAGAGAAGGAAGTGATATTGATGGCAGCTGAGGGGTCGAGGATGGAGTAGAGACCATTGAATATGGCACAGAAGGGACAGCGAGCCAGGAAAAAGAGGGCTTAATCAGGGAAGTCCCCATGGAGAAAATGAGCTTTGATGGTGGAGAGAGTGGTGGTGTGGTGTAATGGAGGGAAAAGGAGTTCCAGGCTAGGGGGAGGATGTGGGAAAGAAATTGTCATAGGCAAGATAGATGAAATTGGGGCACAGTGAGGAAGAGGAGTGTGCGATCTGGGCTTTAGTAACAGATTAGTGAGTTGAGGTAGGAGGGGCCAAGCTGATTAACTGCTTTAAAGTCAGTGGTAAGGATTTCTGTTTGTTGCAGAGGAGGATGGGCAGCCACTGAATGTTGTTGAGGCGAGAGGAGACATGGATCGAATATTTTTGTTGATAGGTGATCCATACAACACAGTGAAGTATGGATTGGAGTGGGGCAGTGGGACAAAACACAGAAGCTACTGGAAAATGGAGGCGGAATTTTGTAAGCTTTTATGTAACAGGAGGAAGAAGAAAAAATTTGAATTAGGGTGGTAACATGGGTTCAGAAGCCAATTTCCTATTTAAACCATTGTTGTTATGAGAAGGTACATTCCTATTTCCATTTCAATTTATGACGGTTTTCAGGAACTAAATGTATCAGATTCAAGGATGGCTTCGACTGGCTAGAGTAAAGTCTATTGATGTATCCACTGCAGAAACCCTGAGGGAAGTCAACTACTTTGTCTGAGAGGCAGTGACATTTGAGAATACCTTTAGACTGTGAGCCCATTGTTGGGTAGGGACCATTTCTATATGTTGCCGATTTGTACTTCCCAAGCGCTTAGTACTGTCCTTTGCACACAGTAAACACTCTTCTACACTGTGAGCCAGTTGTTGGGCAGGGACTGTCACTATATCTTGCCAACTTGTACTTCCCAAGCTCTTAGTACAGTGCTCTGCACACAGTAAGTGCTCAATAAGTACAACTGAATGAATGAATAAAGGGGGCTTAGTCTGGGAAGGCCTCCTGGGGGAGGTAAGCTTTCAGTAGGGCTTTGAAGAGAGGAAGAGAGCTAGCTTAGCAGATGTGAGGAGGGAGGGCATTCCAGGCCAGGGGGAGGACGTGGGCTGGGGGTCAATGGTGGGACAGGCAAGAACGAGGTACAGTGAGGAGGTTAGCGGTAGAGGAGCAGAGAGTGCAGGCTGGGCTACAGGCTGGGCTGGAAGGAGAGAAGGGAGGTGAGGTAGGAGGGGGTGAGGTGATGGAGAGCCTTGAAGCTGAGAGTGAGGAGTTTTTGCTTGATACATAGGTTGACAGGCAGACACTGGAGATTTTTGAGGAGGGGAGTAACATGCCCAGAGCATTTCTGCACAAAGATGATCCGGGCAGCAGTGTGAAGTATAGACTGAAGTGGGGAGAGACAGGAGGATGGGAGATCAGAGAGGAGGTTGATGCAGTAATCCATTCAGGATAGGATGAGAGGTTGAACCAGCAAGGTAGTGGTTTGGATGGAGAAGGAAGGGCAGATCTTGGTGATGTTGTGGAGATGAGACTGGCAGGTTTTGGTGACAGATTGGGTGTGTGGAGTGAACAAGAGAGCAGAGTCGAGGATGACTCCAAGGTTGCAGGCTTGTGAGATAGGGAGAATGGTAGTGCCATCTACAGTGACGGGAAAGTCACAGAGAGGGCAGGGTTTGGGAGGGAAGATAAAGATAAGTAGTTCAGTCTTGGACATATTGAGTTTTAGATGGTGGGCATACATCCAGATGGAGATGTCCTGAAGGCAGGAGGAGACCGGAGCCTGAAGGAAGGGAGAGAGAGCAGGGGCAGAGATGTAGATTTGGGTGTCATCAGTGTAGAGATGATAGTTGAAGCTGTGTGAGCGAATGAGTTCACTAAGGGAGTGAATGTAGATAGAGAACAGAAGGGGACCAAGAACTGACCCTTGAGGAACTCCTACCGAAAGGGGATGGGAGGGGGAGGAGGAGCCCATGAAGGAGACTGAGAATGAACGGCCGGAGAGATAAGAGGAGAACCAGGAGAGGACGGAGTCTGTGAAGCCAAGGTTGGATAGTGTGTTGAGGAGAAGGGGGTGGTCCACAGTGTTGAAGGCAGCTGAGAGGTCGAGGAGGGTTAGGATAGAGTAGGAGCCATTGGATTTGGCAAGAAAGAGATCATTGGTGACCTTTGAGAGGGCAGTTTTGGTGTAGTGTAGGGGTCAGAAGCCAGATTGGAGGGGGTCGAGGAGAGAGTTGGCGTTGAGAAATTCGAGGCGGCAGGTGTAGATGACACGTTCAAGGAGTTTGGAAAGGAATGGTAGGAGGGAGATAGGATGATAACTAGAAGAGGAGGTGGGGTCAAGAGAGGGTGTTTTTTTTAGGATGGGGAAGACCGGGCATGTCTGAAGGCAGATGGGAGGGAACCAGTGGAGAGTGAGCGGTTGAAGATGGAAGTTAAGGAGGGAAGGAGGGAAGGGGTGAGAGATTTCATAGGATGAGGTGGAATGGGGTCAGAAGCACAGGTGGCTGGAGTAGCACTTGAGAGGAGGGAGGAGATCTCATCTGAAGATACTGCTGGGAAGGATGGGAGAGTAGCAGAGAGGGTTGAGAGCTGGGGTGTTGGAGAAAGGGGAGGAGTGACTTTGGGGAGCTCAGAACTGATGGAGTTAATTTTAGTAATGAAGTGGGAGGCCAGATCGTTGGGGGTGAGAAACGGAGTAGGGGGAAGAAAAGGGGGCCTGAGAAGGGAGTTAAATGTACTGAGAAGCTGACGGGGATGATGGGCATGGACGTAAGGGAGGAGAAATAGTTTTGCCTGGCAGAGGAGAGGGCAGAGTTAAGGCAGGAAAGGATAAACTTGAAGTGAACAAGGTTGGCTTGGTGTTTAGACTTTCGCCAGCAGCATTCAGCAGCTTAAGCATAAGAGCAAGGGAGGTGGACAGTGGCAGTGATCCAGGGCTGTGGGTTAGTGGTACGAGAGCAGCGAAGGGAAGGGGGAGTGAGTGAGTCGAGCTGAGTAGAGAGGGCAGAATTGAGAGCAGTAATCTGATCATCAAGATTGGGTAGAAAAGAAAGGGGGGTGAGGTGAGGCCCTCAGAAAGATGGATGGGATCAAGAGAGTGGAGGTCTCTGTGAGGTACTAATATAGATTTACAGGAGAGAGAGTGTGAGGAGGCAAGTGAGAAGGTTATGATCAGATAGAGGGATTTCAAAGTTGGTGAGGGTGGAGATAGAGCAGCAGTAGGGGATGATAAGGCCGAGGTTGTGACCAAGTTGGTGAGTGTGCAAGGTGGGGTGGAGCAGGAGGTTGGCAGTGTCAAGGTGAGATAGAAAGCAGGCAGCAGAGGAATCACCAGGGACATCCATGTGGATGTTGAAGTCTCCAAGAGTCAGAATGGGACTGGAAAAGGTGAGAAGGAAGGTGAGAATGGGGTCAAAATCATTTAAGAAGTTGGAGGTGGGGCTGAGGGGGGCGGTATATGATGGCTACAAGAATCTGGAGGGGGTGGGAGAGGCGAATAATGTAGGCCTCAAAGAAGGGGAAGGAAAAAGAAGGGGAAGGAGGGATAGTGCAAAAGCGACGTTAGGGAGCGAGAAGGAAACCAACACCTCCTCCTTTGCTGGTTTGGGGGAGTGGGAGAAGAAGAGGCCTCCACTGGAGAGAGCAGCAGAAGAGACTGTGTCGTCCGGAGACAGCCGTGTTTCAGTTAGGGCGAGGAGGAGTAGTGAGTTGTAAGGGAATAGGTCCAGGATGAAAGGGAACTTACCTATAATGGAGCGGGGGTTCCAAAGGCCACTCTTGGCAGCAGCTGTGGAGGGAGGGGAGAGAGGGGAAAAGGTGCAAGGTGTGGGGAACGTTTGGATTGGGATGAGTTGGCGAATGCCTGGGCGGGGAGAGTGGGAAGAGCGATGGCGATGAGAAAGGAGAACTGGGATGGGGTGGGGGTGGGGAGGAGGGGAGGGAGGGGGCTGGGAGGGAGGAGTTGAGGATTGGCGCAGGTACAGAAGGATCCTGGGGAGGGGGGGGGAGGGGGAGTGGTGGGGGAAAGGGAGGGAAAGAGCTGGGTGGGAGAGAGGAAGGGGGGAAGGGGAGAAAGAGAGGAGGTCGAGGGTGGTGACGCTAGGTCGGCCCCATTCCTGCACCAGCGCTGCCCCACCAACGCCTTTCGTCATGCTGTTGACCCCACCTGACAGGCCTCCCGAGGGAGAACTTGGTGAATAAGACAACATTGGTGTCGAAGCGAGCAGAGAGACAGGCCGCGGGTAGGATGGCTAAGGCATCTGTTTGATTCTGGGCAAGTCACTTGACTTCTCTGTGCCTCAGTTACCTCATGTGTAAAATGGGGATTAGAAGTGTGAGCCCCACGTGGGACAACCTGATTACCTTGTACCTACCCCAGCACTTAGAACAGTGCTTGGCACACAGTAAGTGCCTAACAAAATACCACCATTGTTATTATTATTATTATAGACATAAGCTTGGGCATAGATATAAGCTTGGGCTTTATAGAGTTCACAAGCCCTAAGCATCAAATAAAAAGATGTCCATAGGACAGGGCAACTCATTCCTCTTCTCCTCAACCCCCGGTGGAAGGCTTTGGGTAGGTGACCGTCTTCACTTCAGATCGGATAAGTTCACCCCATGACACACGATAATTACATGGCACGTTTCACCCAAGAATATCCACCTGCTGAAAAAACGTCCATGTCCTTCTAAGGGTTTACAGGTGGAAATTTCAGGTGCAGCTGTACAACTCTAGACCCGCTTAAAGAGGAGAAAAAAAATACTTCCCTCATCCTGGAGGAACATCTTTTAATTTATTTGTGTATTTTTAAGTCCTTGCTTTATTTTATATTTACAGGAAATGTGTCCTTGCTGGGTATGTTTCATGTGCACTATCCTTTCTTGGCTATATGGCAATCATCAGCAATGTGAAAGATTTCCAAAGCCTGCCAGCTGGGTCTTTACTGCTGGGGAAAGTAGTCAAGAGACTGCCTTGAGTGGTGGAAGAAAAGAGGTTAGATAACCAGAAAATGGAAGGGGCCATGAGGAGATGGAAGAAGCTTAGAGGCTAAAGAAGATCTCACCACGACCTGGAAACACAAAACCTCCGGAAAAGGGGGTTGAAATTTCAGACAACTGAAGACCTATTTAGGATTCTTTTTCATGTACCCTTCATCAAAAGGTGCTGGTCTTTTCTTTTCCAGTGATAATATGTCTTATTCTATATAAAAGCCAGCTCTCTTCCTCCCTTCAAGGCCCTACTGAGAGCTCACCTCGTTCAGGAGTCCTTCCCAGACTGAGCCCCTTCCTTCCTCTTCCCCTCATCTCCCTCTCCATCTCCCCATCTTACCTCCTTCCCTTCCCCACAGCACCTCATCATCATCATCATCATCAATCGTATTTATTGAGCGCTTACTGTGTGCAGAGCACTGTACTAAGTGCTTGGGAAGTACAAGTTGGCAACATATAGAGACAGTCCCTACCCAATAGTGGGCTCACAGTCTAAAAGGGGAGACAGAGAACAAAACCAAACATACTAACAGAATAAGATAAATAGAATAGATATGTACAAGTAAAATAAATAAATGAATAAATAGAGTAATAAATATGTACAAGCATATATACATATATACAGGTGCTGTGGGGAAGGGAAGGAGGTAAGATGGGGTGATGGAAAGGGGGACAAGGGGAAGAGGAAGGAAGGGGCTCAGTCTGGGAAGGCCTCCTGGAAGAAGTGAGCTCTCAGTAGGGCCTTGAAGAGAGGAAGAGAGCGAGCTTGGCGGATAGGCAGAGGGAGGGCATTCCAGGCCAGGGGGATAACGTGGGCTGGGGGTCAATGGCGGGACAGGCGAGAATGAGGCACGGTGAGGAGATTAGCGGCAGAGGAGTGGAGGGTGCGGGCTGGGCTGTAGAAGGAGAGAAGGGATGTGAGGTAGGAGGGGGCAAGGTGATGGAGAGCCTTGAAGCCCAGGGTGAGGAGTTTCTGCCTGATGCGCAGATTGATTGGTAGCCACTGGAGATTTTTGAGGAGGGGAGTAACATGCCCAGAGCGCTTCTGGACAAAGACAATCCGGGCAGCAGTATGAAGTATGGATTGAAGTGGAGAGAGACACGAGGATGGGAGATCAGAGAGAAGGCTGATGCAGTAGTCGAGACGGGATAGGATGAGAGCTTGAATGAGCAGGGTAGCAGTATGGATGGAGAGGAAAGGGTGGATCTTGGCAATGTTGCGGAGCTGAGACCGGCAGGTTTTGGAGACGGCTTGGATGTGAGGGGTGAACGAGAGAGCGGAGTTGAGGATGACACCAAGGTTGCGGGCTTGTGAGATGGGAAGGATGGTAGTGCCGTCAACAGAGATGGGAAAGTCAGGGAGAGGGCAGGGTTTGGGAGGGAAGACAAGGAGTTCAGTCTTGGACATGTTGAGTTTTAGGTGGCGGGCAGACAGCCAGATGGAGATGTCCTGAAGGCAGGAGGAGATGCGAGGCTGGAGAGAGGGGGAGAGAGCAGGGGCAGAGATGTAGATCTGGGTGTCATCAGCGTACAGATGATAGTTGAAGCCGTGGGAGCGAATGAGGTCACCAAGGGAGTGAGTGTAGATCGAGAACAGAAGGGGACCAAGCACTGAACCTTGGGGAACCCCCACAGTAAGGGGATGGGAGGGGGAGGAGGAGCCTGCGAAAGAGACTGAGAATGAACGACCAGAGAGATAAGAGGAGAACCAGGAGAGGAGAGAGTCTGTGAAGCCTAGGTTGGATAGCGTGTTGAGGAGAAGGTGGTGGTCCACAGTGTCGAAGGCAGCTGAGAGGTCGAGGAGGATTAGGACAGAGTATGAGCCGTTGGATTTGGCAAGCAGGAGGTCATTGGTGACCTTTGAGAGGGCAGTTTCCGTGGAATGTAGGGGACGGAAGCCAAACTGGAGTGGGTCGAGGTGAGAGTTGTTGTTGAGGAATTCTAGGCAGCGCATGTAGATAACTCGTTCAAGAAGTTTGGAAAGGAATGGTAGGAGGGATATGGGGTGATAACTAGAAGGTGAGGTGGGGTCAAGAGAGGGTTTTTTTAGGATGAGAGAGACATGGGCATGTTTAAAGGCAGAGGGGAAGGAACCAGTGGAGAGTGAGCGGTTGAAGATGGAAGTTAAGCCAAGTTAAGCCCATCCACCAAGCTAGCTCTCTTCCTCCCTTCAAGGCCCTACTGAGAGCTCACCTCCTCCAGAAGACCTTCCCAGAATGAGCACCTTCCTTCCTCTCTCCCTCGTCCCCTTCTCCATCTCCCCCATCTTACCTCCTTCCCTTCCCCACAGCACCTGTATATATGTATATCTGTTTGTACATATTTATTACTCTATTTATTTATTTATTTATTTATTTACTGGTACATATCTATTCTATTTATTTTATTCTGTTAGTATGTTTGGTTTTGTTCCCTGTCTCCCCGTTTTAGACTGTGAGCCCACTGTTGGGTAGGGACTGTCTCTATATGTTGCCAACTTGTACTTCCCAAGCGCTTAGTACAGTGCTCTGCACACAGTAAGCACTCAATAAATATAATTGATTGATTGATTGATTGATTGATTTTCCCAGCAAACCGCTTTTAGCCCTCATCGACTCATCCTACTTCATGTCTTCTTCCAAACATTTCTTTGTGCTCCAAGAAAAATGAAACATGAATTTGAGCAGAAGTGGAAACCAATCATAATAACGGTGTTTATTAAGCACTTCTCCAGTGCCAAGCACTGTAGTAAGAAGTGAGACACAGAGGAGTAAAGTGACTGATGTAAGGTCGCACATCAGGCAAGTGACAGAGCTAGGACATTTAGACCTGTGCTCTAACCATTAAGCCAAGCCATTTCTCTATACAAACACACAAACAAGAAGCCCAATCTTAGCACTTATGTACATATCCTTAATTTATTTTAATGTCTGTTCCTCCTCTAGACTTTAAGCGAACTGTGGGAAGGGAACATGTCTACAAACACTGTTGTAGTGTACTCTCCCAAGTGCCTAGAACGGTCCTCTGTACACAGTAAGGGCTCAATAAATATAATTGGTTGAATGACTGATTGTTCAGGGAGGGGGTACTTCTACTTGATGCTTATCTAGTCTGAGAGTTTTCACTTCACACTGAAGATCTTGTGAGGGGGAGGGAAGGGGAGTAAAAGGGAAGGCAAAGGAGGTGGGAGGGGCCACATCTAATTTAGCTTAACTTTAACATCGTTTCCTCCCATCTGGGGGCTCACTCAAATCTAGTGAGCTGTGGAGCATATTGGGAAGGCAGAAGTACCATAGACCACAAAAACCTGTGCTACATTAAGGAGGGATTCAGCGCACTGGGCTTTTGTCTTAGGGTAGGGAGAGAATTGCAGAGGAGGGGAGAGGAGAGAACAGGGATCACAGAAGTTTCCAAGGGGGCCATGGGCCCAGAGAACTTTTCAAATACATATAATAATAATAACTGGTATTTTTAACAACTTACTATGTGCTAAGCACTGTGCTAAGGTGCTGGGGGTAGATAGAATATAATCAGGTAGAACACAGTCCCTCTCCCACATAGATAATCAATCAATCCATGATGTTCATTGAGGGTTTATTGTAAGCAGAGTATTAAGTGCTTGGAAGAGTATAATATGATAAGAGTACGCATGATTTCTCCCCAAAATGAGCCTGGAAGGCTGGAGGGACATGATTGGTTCTAGGGGGCACGCTGAGTGGGTAAGTGTGGGTAGCAATTAGCATTTAAAAAATCATTTACTTCCAGACTGGAGAAATCGCATCACCACACTTGAAACCTTTATTTTTCTTCCATAAAACACACAAAAAATTATAAATTATCAACCCAGAGAGTTTGTATTAAAGTGTTAAAAAAATAAACCTAGCAACTTGTCACCAAGTGTCATGCAGTACTTTGCACAAAGTAAGTGCTCAGTGTATATGATTGAATGAATGTTGGCTGGTGTGTTGGGGAGAGAAATGACTATTATTCAAAACAAAGGCAACGGAAGCCAAGACCTAGCAGGGTACAGTGAGCTAAGAAGAGTCTGCACTGAGTTTGGAATAAAGATGGGGAAAAGCAGTTCATTTATGTGACATCGAGAAAGACTACTAACAGAAAGGACAAACATTGAGGACATTTCCTGTGAAGTGAAAAAGGAACAAACTACAAAAAAAATCCATATTGAATCGGCAGAAAACAAAAACTTTCCAAAAATTATTGATTTAAACCATCTGTTTTGTTTTTTGTATTTGTTGAGCACTTAATATGTGCCAAGACTTTAGTAAGTGTTGGGTAGATAAAAGATGATAAGGTTGGACACAGTCCCTATTTCACCCGAGGTTCACAGTATGAGAAGTATGAGAGAGTAGGATTTAATCCCCATTTTATGGATGAGGAAGCTGAGGCACAGAGAAGCTAAGTGACTTGCCCAAGGTCACAGAGGAGACAAGTGGCAGACTACAGATTAGAACGCAGGTCTTCTGACTCTCAGGCCATGCTTTTTTCCCTAGATCATACTACTTCTCTTAATAGAGGAAAAGTCACTTAACTTTCCAGTGCCTCAGTTATCTCATCTTTAAAATGGTGATTGACTGTCCAGCATCTAAGTGAGTCCTATGTGGGACAGGGACCGTGTCTAACTGATTTTCTTGTATCTATCCCATTGCTTAGTATGGTGTCTGGCATATAGTTAACACTTAACAAATACCTTAACTAGAAAAAAAAAAGGGTAGTTTTCCTGGAGAGCAGCTTCAGATAAAGCTCCTGAAATTAGTCATTCTATACTTGAGATTTGTTTCTTTTCTTTTCTGACAGATAATTACTCAGCTTACCTAACTGATTTTTTTTTCCTGTGGAATCAACAATGGCTTCCCAAGAGGAGGAAGGCTCAGACAGTGAGGAAATGAGGAAAGAAGACCAAGATGATGATTGAAAGAACAAATCAGTGTAGTTAATTGTCATCCCTTTGCATAATCAGTCACTGAAAACATGTCAGCAAGCCCAAGGCCATCTTAAACTGGCAACAATACAGCTGAAATGAATTGTTCATCAGCAAAGACAGAAGCCCAATTTGAACTATTGCAAGGATTAATTATGAAGTAATAATGATAATAATAATGAGAATGATGGCATTTATTATGCACTTAATATGTTCAAAGCACTGTTCTAAACCCTGAGGAGGTTACAAGGTAATCAGGTTGTCCCATGGGGGAGCTCACAGTCTTAAACCCCATTTTTACAGATGAGGTAACTGAGACACAGAGAAGTTAAGTGACTTGTCCAAAGTCACATAGCTGACAATTGGTGGAGCTGGGATTTGAACCCGTGACCTCTGACTCCAAAGCCTGTGTTCTTTTTCACTGAGCCATGCTGCTTCTCGTAACTAGAACCATCTGAGGTGCCAGAATGGAGCACAACTGAAGTCTGTCAGTGATGTGTTATTTGGCAAAACCTTTTGTATTTTGGTTATTAGCATACCGGATATTAAAGAGAAGTAACCTGAAGGATTTTTCCTACAGTACCATTCTCTTTCAAGAAAATATAATATTAAATTAATATTAATATAAATTAATATTTCTGCCACCCTCTGCTGCATCAGTCTATCATCCATTCTAAGCCTCTTGCAGCGCGATGTCTAATGCCTAGGTTCTGGATAGTTGAAGCCGTGGGAGCGAATGAGGTCACCAAGGGAGTGCATGTAGATCGAGAACAGAAGGGGACCAAGCACTGAACCTTGGGGAACCCCCACAGTAAGAGGATGGGAGGGGGAGGAGGAGCCTGCAAAAGAGACTGAGAAAGAACGACCGGAGAGGTAGGAGGAGAACCAGGAGAGGACGGAGTCTGTGAAGCCAAGGTCAGATAGCCTGTTGAGAAGAAGGGGGTGGTCCACAGTGTCAAAGGCAGCTGAGAGGTCGAGGAGGATTAGGACAGAATATGAGCTGTTGGATTTGGCAAGCAGGAGGTCATTGGTGACCTTTGAGAGGGCAGTTTCCATGGAATGTAGGGGACAGAAGCCAGACTGGAGGGGGTCGAGGAGAGAGTTGTTGTTGAGGAATTCTAGGCAGCGAGTGTAGACAACTCGTTCACGGAGTTTGGAAAGGAATGGTAGGAGGGATATGGGGCGATAACTAGAAGGTGAGGTGGGGTCAAGAGAGGGTTTTTTAGGATGGGAGAGACATGGGCATGTTTGAAGGCAGAGGGGAAGGAACTAGTGGAGAGTGAGCAGTTGAAGATGGAAGTTAAGGAGGGGAGAAGGGATGGAGCGAGAGATTTCATGAGATGAGAGGGAATGGGGTCAGAAGCACAGGTGGCCGGAGTAGCACTTGAGAGGAGGGAGGAGAGCTCCTCTGAGGATACCGCTGGGAAAGATGGGAGAGTAGCAGAGAGTGTTGAGAGCCGGGGGGATGGAGAAAGGGGGGAAGAGACTTTGGGGAGGTCGGACCTGATGGATTTAATTTTGTTAACGAAGTAGGAGGCCAGATCGTTGGGAGTGAGGGAAGGAGGAGGGGGAGGAACCGAGGGCCTGAGAAGGGAGTTGAGTGTACAGAAGAGCTGGCAGGGGTGATGGGCATGGGTGTCGATAAGGGAAGAGAAATAGTTTTGTCTGGCAGAAGAGAGGGCTGAGTTAAGGCAGGAAAGGATAAACTTGAAGTGAACGAGGTTGGCATGGTGTTTAGACTTTCGCCAGCAGCGTTCGGCAGCTCAAGCATAAGAGCGAAGGAGGCGGACAGTGGCAGTGATCCAGGGTTGTGGGTTAGTGGTGCGAGAACAGCGAAGGGAAAGGGGAGTGAGTGAGTCTAGCTGAGTAGAAAGGGTAGAGTTGAGAGCAGTAATCTGATCATCAAGACTGGATAGAGAGGAGAGGGCGGCGAGGTGGGGTGTGAGGCGCTCCGAAAGATGGGTGGGGTCCAGAGAGCAGAGATCTCTGTGACTGAGTAATACGAATTTACAGGGGAAAGGAGTGTGAGTGAGGAGGCAGGTGAGAAGATTATGATCAGAGAGAGGGATTTCAGAGTTGGTGAGGGTGGACACAGTGCAGCAGTAGGAGATGATGAGGTCGAGGGTATGACCAAGTTGGTGAGTGGGTGAGGTGGGGTGGAGGAAGAGGTTGGCAGCGTCAAGGAGAGATAGAAGGCGGGTGGCAGAGGAGTCGTTAGGGATATCCATGTGGATATTGAAGTCTCTGAGGATCAGAGTGGGCATGGAGAAGGAGAGAAGGAAGGTGAGGAAGGGGTCAAAGTCGTTAAAGAAGTCGGAAGTGGGGCCGGGAGGGCAATAGATGACCGCTACAAGAATCTGGAGGGGGTGGTAGAGGCGAATAATCTGGGCTTCAAAGGAAGGGAAGGAAAGGGAAGGGGGAGGAGGGATAGTGCGAAAGCGACATTGGGGGGCGAGAAGGAAACTGACACCTCCTCCTTTTCCGGTGAGTCTGGGGGAGTGGGAGAAGAAGAGGCCTGCACTGCAGAGAGCAGCAGAAGAGACCGTGTCGTCTGGAGATAGTCAAGTTTCAGTTAGGGCGAGGAGGAGTAGGGAGCTGGAAAGGAATAGGTCCAGGATGAAAGGGATCTTACTTAAAACGGAGCGGGGGTTCCAGAGGCCACACTTGGCAGCAGCTGTCGAGGGAGGGGAGGGAGGGGGAAGGGTGCGAGGGGTGGGGAGGGTTTGGATTGGGATGAGTTTGCGGGGGCCTGGGAGGGGAGAGTGGGAAGGGGGGTGGCGGTGGGAAAGGAGAACTGGAATGGGGTGGGGGCGGGGAGAAGGGGAGGGAGGGGGCTGGGAGGGAGGAGCGGAGGACCTGCGCTGGTACAGAGGAATCCTTGGTAGGGGGTGAGAGGGAATGGTCTTGGTGGGGGAGAGGGAGGGAAAAAGCTGGGTGGGAGAGGGGAAGGGGAAGGTGAGGAATGGGAATGGCAGTTGGGAGCAAGGGAATTGAAAGTTCATGGTGAGGTCAGCAGGGCGAGTGACAGTATGGCGGGAGGTTAACAATTGAGATGCAGAAGCAATAAAAGTAGCAATGATATAAGTAGGCGATGGCATCACAGGGTGTAGTTAAACAATCAATATGCTATGGCAATAATAAAATTGGTGGATAATAATGTCACAGAGAGCAGATACAAAATATTAAGTGCTGGAGTAGGGTGGGTCTGTTAAGGAGGGACAGGGAGCAGAGATACCTGGGGAGAGGAGCGAACAGTCAACTAGCATGGGAGGGCTGAGGAGGTGCGAATGAGGTTGTCGTTAATGTAACATGGTGCTAACATGGTGCTTAGATGGTGAGCCCTAGGTGGGATAGGTACTGCATCTAAATCCGCTTGTATCATACCTACTCCAGCTCTTTGTACAAAGTTTACTTAGCACAAATTGAGTATTTAGCCAAACTGCAATTATTAAAATTAAGTAGAAACCTAGATCTTTAATACTTGATGCAATATCTGTGTCAGTCAATCATATTTATTGAGCACTTACTGTGTGCCAAGCACTGTACTAAGCTACTAAGGGAGAGAGTATAATAGAACTATATAACAGACACATTCTGTGAAGTCTGCGGTCTGGCTTGTTTTAGCAGAGAAGTGAGGCGAGGTGAGAAGGGCAAGTTGACTGGCTTTAAAGCCAAGTGTGAGGAGTTTCTTTTTGATGAGGATGTGGATGGGCAACCACTGGAGGTTCTTGAGGAGTGGGGAAACCTGGCCTGAACATTTCTGTAGGTAGATGATTTGGGCAGCAGAGTGAAATGTAGACTGGAGCAGAGAGAGACAGGAAGCTGGGAGGTCAGCAAGGAGTTTGATACAGTAATAGAGGCAGGGTAAGATAAGTGATTGGATTAATATGGTAGCAGTTTGGATGGCCCCCTCTCAGAATGTCATCTGGAGAGTTTCCACTAATCTACCAGCCTCAGCTCTGGGAGGGAGAGTCAAGTTGAGGCATACTGTCCCAACGTGACATCTCAAAGTCAATGCCATTCAGTGGTCACCTGAGCCGGCAGGCAGAACTCAGAAGTGAAGAGGGATACCACCCCCAAAAACAAAACTGCTAGATTGACAGACAAAGCTGGGAATACAGAAGGTGTATTCTTGCCCCCATGCCAATCAAATTAGTTATGGATGAGGAGGGAGGGCAGAGATTGGATAAATGGAGAAGCAATGTGGCTCAGTGGAAAGACCACAGGCTTAGAAGTCAGAGGTCATGGGTTCTAATCCCAGCTCTGCCACATGTCTGCTGTGTGACGTTGGGCAAGTCACATAACTTCTCTGAACCTCAGTTACATCATCTGTAAAATGGGGATTAAGACTGGGAAACCCAAGTGGGACAATCAGATCACCTCGTATCCTCCCCAGCACTTAAAACAGTGTTTCACACATAGTAAGCACTTAACAAATGCCAACATCATTATTATTATTATTATTATTATTATTATAAACTGAGGCCAGAAGCTGGACTGGCCTAGGAGCACAGGTGATAAATACCTGCAGCTTCTGACCCTCTGGACAGAGGATCAAGACTTTCAGCAGATGGCCGCTCTGCCTGCCCTCAATGAAGAGCCCTGGGATAGGGGCATGTCCCGACCCACTGGACGCTCATGAGGCTGGAAGCCAGTTGCTTCGCCATGGGTATGTAATGCATGAATGGATTCCTCCCAAGTGGAAAATACTTGTGGGTGGGAGCTAGGGGCTTCCCCACAGGTGTGTAACTCAAGTGGATTCCTCCTGAATGGGAAGTGCACATGGGTGAGAGCTAGTTGCAAACAAAGGGTAAGGGTATTCTGCTTGGGTGGGACCTGGGTGTTTTGCCATGTGTTAGTAATGTATGAGTGCCTAAAGGGAAGTTCAGTTCTTTGTGCCTAAAAATTAAATAATTCAATTCACCTAGTGGAATAAATTTTGTATAAAAATTCAGGCTTTCTGTCCCTGGCCTCTCCGTCGCTGTGCCGATTCCCAAACGAGCCCATTTCTGGTGACAGGTGACATTCCATTCCTAGCTTGGGCAGTGGCTAGAGAGTGGAAGGCATCTGCTACAAGTCAAAACTCACCTGTGCTGGGGAGCAGCGGCATGGGAGAGAGTTGAGGACGGAGAGTCAAGTTTACTGTGCTGAAGAAGACAATGTAAACCACTTCCATATTTTTACCAAGAAAACTCAATGGATACACTATCAGAACGACTGCAATGAAGGTGACAGAGATGAGTCCATGGAGTCTCTAGGGGTAGGAGTCAATGTGACAGCATAAGACACGTGGAGAGGAAAGTGTGAATTTTAGCGATGTTGTAGAGTTTGAAAAGGCAAGATGTGGGATGAATGAGAGAGAGGGTTAGGGTCAAGGATAATGCCAAGGTTATGGGCTTATGAGGCAGGAAGGATGGTGGTGGCTGATGATGGTGAAAAAGTGAGAGGGAGGATAGGATTTGGTGGGGAAGATAACAAGTTTTGTTTCAGACATGTTAAGTTTGAGGTGATGGCAGAACATCCAAGTAGAGATGTCTTGAAGGCAGGAGGAAATGTGAGACTGCAGAAAGGGAGAGAGATCAGGGCTGGAAATGTAGATTGGGGTATCATGTGTAAAGGTGGTGGACGAAGCCATGTAAGCAAATGAGTTCTCCAAGGAAGTGGGTGTAAATGGAGAATCGAAGGGGATCCAGAACTGTACCTTGAAGGATCCTTACAGTTAGGCAGTGGGAAGCAGAGGAGGAGCCCATGAAAGAAACTGAGATTGAGCAGCCAGAGAGGGAAGAGGAGAACAAGGACAAAGAACCAGTGTCAGTGAAACCAAGGTTGGACAATGTTTCCAGGAGAAGGGGATGATTGACAGCATCAAAGGCAGCTGAAAGGTCAAGGAGGATTAGAAGGGAGTTAGAAGGAAGGCTGTTGGATTTGGCAAGGAGATCATTTGTGACCTTTGAGAGGGTGATTTCTGTGAATTGAATGCGACAGAAAGCTAGATTGGAGGGGGTCAAGGAGAACTGGAGAAGAGGAACTTGAGACAGTGGGTGCAGACAACTTGCTCAAGGAGTTTGGAGAGGAATGGTAGGAGAGAGACGGGGCAATAACTGGAGGGAGCCTTGAGGTCAAGGGAGGGTTTTTTTTTAGGTTGAAGGAGACATGGGCAACACACAAAGACACTTTTAAGTTTTTATCCCATTGTGTCATCCAGACCCCAGCTAGCCAGTCAGGCTTCCTTTTTCCCATTTAACCTCACTCACCTTGACTCTACCTTCAGCCCAGCATGGGGAACAGGATGAGGCAGGGGTGGGGAGGGGATGAGTGGACAGAGAAGAGCTGTGGGCAGGGCTTGTGGTCCAAAGGGAAAGAGAATGAGGATGAAAGAAGGAGATCCAGGATGAGGTGGAGGTCACAACGCAGGGAGAAGTTGAGAAGCAGCAAATCCTAGTCGAACGAGAAGTTAAGTGAACTGAGTTCTTATCCCAGTTCCACCACTTGTCTGCTTGGTCAAATCATTCAATTCCTCTGAGCCTCAGTTTCCTCACCTGTAAAATGAGAATAAAATACCGGCTTTTCCTTAGACTGCACACCCTGTGTGGGACAGAAACAGCTTTTCTTGTATCTACTCCAATCTTTGGCATACAGTAAGCACCTAACAAATACTAGTACTTCCCAAGCGCTTAGTACAGTGCTCTGCACACAGTAAGTGCTCAATAAATACGATTGATTGATTGATTAGTATTATTATTACCATCATCATCACCATCGCCAAATACCACAATCATTATTAGTTGTATTCCCAAATCTTGGGATTTATATTTATCATTATTATTTAAACCTTTTATTACCCTCAGTCTGCTTTCTTTTAAATCCTTCCTGGAACTTTCTCCCCTCTGAACTCCCTCCCCTTTAACATCTGGCAGACCCCTGGTTTTCCCATCTTCAAAGCTGTTCTAATGACCAATTTTCCCCAGAAGGCCTTCTCTGATTAATCTCTCATCTCCCCAACATATTTACCCCACCCTCTCCACACACTTCTGCCACTTCGGCTCTTCTGCATCAGTTGTGCGCTGGAGTTCTCATGCCTTAAGCATTTAGATAGTCCCCCCCGCCCCCCTCCAGCATTTATGTACATATCTTTAAATGCCCTTGCTTTCTCCTACCTGTAAATGCCTGTCTTTCTTGCTAAGTAAAATACCTGGGGGTGTGAGTTATGTCTACTGATTTTATTGCATTCTTTCAAGTACTTAGAGCAGAAAGAGTTAGCTCTCAGTAAAAACCATTAATTGACTGATTGATTGAAAAACACTTTTATACAGATGATGCCCAAACAGATCTCTAGCCCCATCCTCTCATCTACTTGCAATCTCCTCTTGCCTCTAGGGACTCTCTGTATGGATGTCCCACCAGCTCCTAATTTATTTTATTTTATTTTTGGGGTATTAAGCCTTTGGTTAGTTAAAACTTGATCAGGTTGGACATAGTCCCTGTCCTATATGTGGCTCACAAGCCTAAATTGGAGGCGGAAAGATTTAATTTCCATTTTAAAGCTGAGGTAACAGAGAAGTTAAGTGACTTACCCAAGGTCACATGGCAAGCAATTGAAAGAGTGGGATTAGAACCCAGCTCCACCAATTCCCAGGCCTGTGCTCTTTCCTCTAGGCCATGATCCTTCAAATTAATATGTAGGAAACTGAACTCACCTTCTCTCTCAAATCCACTCCTCCATCCAACTTTCCCATCCTAGTTTAAATGCCCATTATTCTCCCTGTTAATGAAATCTACCATCCTGTTAATATTAATTTTGACTATTAAGTCTCTTTCAACTGTCACACTGTCTGTCACTAAATCTAATCATTCTTTTCTACTCAGTATTTCTTGGCTCAAGCCCTTCCACTCCATTCTAATCGCCACTACACAGTGCATGCTCTTGTCACCTCCCAGCTCAATTATTACATCATCCTGTACATTTGCTTCCAGTGCCCCCAATCTCTCCCCTTCCTAATCCAGTCTCTGTTGCCCAGATCATTTTTCCTAAAACATTCATCACGTGTCTCTCTTCTTCCTCTGTCTCTGACTCCAAGGTCTCAACTTCTTTGGAAACACAAGATCTACTGGAACAATCCATCAATCAATCCATCAGTCTGTATTTATTGAGTGTTTACAATATGCAGAGCACTGGACGAAGCACAGGCTTTGGAGTCAGAGGTCATGGGTTCAAATCCATGGGCTTATGGGGTCATGAGTTCAAATCATGACTCCACCAATTGTCAGCTGTGTGACTTTGGGCAAAACACTTCTCTGTGCCTCAGTTACCTCATCTGTAAAATGGGGATGAAGACTGTGAACCACCCAAGGGACAACCTGATCACCTTGTAACCTCCGCAGTGCTTAGAACAGTGCTTTGCACATAGTAAGTGCTGAATACATGCCATCATTATTATTATTATTTGGGAGAGTACAATAGAACCAACTTGGTAGACAGGTTCCCAGCTCAGGAGCTTTCATTGCAGAGGAGGAGACAGACATTGAAATAAACATATGGATAGTTAGTCACACATCAGTTACATAGAGGGTGGAGTGAATAAAGAGTACAAATCCAAGTGAAGGTTGAGAGAGTAGGGAAAATGAGGGCTTATCCAGGGAAGGTCTACTGGTGGAAATGGGCTTTGAAGATGAAGAGAGTAATTGTTTGTCTTATATGATGGGGGAGGGCGTTTCAGGCCAAAGTGAGAAGTGGGAGAGGGGTTGACAGTGGGATTAGACAAATTCGAGGTGCAGCAAGTTGGTGTTTGAGGAGTGAAATGTATGTGGAACTGGGTTGTAGTAGGAAATTAGCCAGGTAAGAAAGAAGGGGGTAAGCTGATTGACTCCTTTAAGGCCAATGATCAGGAGCTTTTCTGTTTGATGAGGAGATCGATGGGTCTTGAGGAGTGGCAAAACATGGATTGAACAGTTTTGTAGAAAATGACCTATAAAAAAAATCAGAGTGAAGTATGAACTGGAATGGGGAGAGACAGGAGTCAGGGAGGTCAGCGAAGACGTCGATGCCATAGTCTAGGCGGGGATAGGATAACTGCTTAGATAAGCGAATGTAGCAGCAGTTAGGATGGAAAGGAAAGGGTAGATTTTAACAATACTGTGTGCTCCACAATACAATAGCACTAAGTGGGAATAAAATTATGAGCTTCCCTGGAGTGACCTCAGATTTCCGGTGACCATGTGTGACCACGGAACTAGGAATTCTGACCTCAATGAGCATCCCGGCTGAAGAAATGTACTAACACTAAAGCCAAGGCAACAGGAAGCAAACTCTATTCTTTCCAGTTTCACCCCCAGGGACTGAGAAGTAGTGGGGTCATGTGGAAAGAGCTCAGGACCAGGAAGCAGGAAATCTGGTTTTTAATCCTGGTTCTGCCACGTACCAGTTTTGTGACCCTGGGCAAGTACTGTTTCCATTTCATTTGTCTCCTTGACACCCTTCAGTCTGGTTTCCATCCTCTACACTCCCCCCGAAATTGCCCTCTCAAAGATCACCAATGACCTCCTTCTTGCCAAATCCAACGGCTCATATGCTATCCTAATCCTTCTCAACCTCTCAGCTGCCTTCAACACTGTGCACCACCCCCTTCTCCTCAACACGCTATCCAACCTTGGCTTCACAGAATCTGTCCTCTCCTGGTTCTCCTCTTATCTCTCTGTCCGTTCATTTTCAGTCTTCTTTGCGGTCTCCTCCTCCCCCTCCATCCCCTTACTGTAGGAGTTCCTCAAGGGTCAGTTCTTAGTCCCCTTCTGTTCTCTATCTACACTCACTCCCTTGGTGAACTCATTCGCTCCCATGGCTTCAACTATCATCTCTACGCTGATGATGCCCAAATCTACATCTCTGCCCCTGCTCTCTCTCCCTCCCTCCAGGCTCGTGTCTCTTCCTGCCTTCAGGACATTGCCATCTGAATGTCTGACTGCCAACTAAAACTCAATATGTCCAAGACTGAACTCCTTATCTTCCCTCCCAAACCTTGCCCTCTCCCTGACTTTCCCATCACTGTAGATGATACTACCATCCTTCCTGTCCCGCAAGCCCTCAACCTTGGTGTCATCCTCGAGTCTGCTCTCTCGTTCACCCCTCACAACCAATCCACCAACAAAACCTGCCGGTCTCACCTCCACAACATCGCCAAGATCTGCTCTTTCCTCTCCATCCAAACCACTATCTTGCTGGTTCAATCTCTTATCCTATCCCGACTGGATTAATGCATCAGCCTCCTCTTTGATCTCCCATCCTCCTGCCTCTCCTCACTTCAGTCTATATTTCACTCTGCTGTCCAGGTCATCTTTGTGCAGAAATGCTCTGGACAAGTTACTCCCCTCAAAAATCTCCAGTAGCTGCCTGTCAACCTATGAATCAGGCAAAAACTCACTCTCATCTTCAAGGCTCTTCATCACCTCACCCCCTCCTACCTCACCTCTCTTCTCTCCTTCTATAGCTCAGCCCACACCTTCTTCTCCTCTGCTGCTAACCTCCTCACTGTGCCTCATTCTTGTCTGTCCCACTATCCCCTGGCCCACGTCCTTCCCATTAATACATCAGGAGGCCGATGCAGTAATCCATGCCCTCCCTCCACACATCCGCCAAGCTAGCTCTCTTCCTCCCTCCAAAGCCCTACGGAGAGCTCACCTCCTCCAGGAGGCCTTCCCAGACTGAGTCCCCATTTTCCTCCTCCTATCATCCTACCTCCTTCCCCTCCCCACAGCACTTGTATATATATTTGTACAGATTTATTACTCCATTTATTTTACTTGTACATATCTACTATTCTATTTATTTCATTAATGATGTGAATATAGCTTTAATTCTATTTGTTCTGACCATTTTGACACTTGTCTACATGTTTTGTTTTGTTGTCTGTCTCCCCCTTCTAGACTGTGAGCCCGTTGTTGGGTAGGGACCATCTCTATATGCTGCTGACTTGTGCTTCCCAAGCATTTAGTACAGTGTTCTGCACACAGTAAGTGCTCAATAAATATGATTGAATGAATGAATGAATGAATTTGGTAGAAATGAATTTGGAGTAGAGTTTGCTGAGTCTTCTTTCTAAATGGAAATGAACCTATATTAGTAATTGAGGAAAAGCTAACATTTGGCTGTATTTCTGCATTATCATTTAATAATAATAATAATAATAGTATTTGTTCAGTGCTTACTCTGTGCCAGGCAGTGTACTAAGCACTGGACTGGATACAAGGAAATCAGGTTGGACACTGTCCCTGTCCCATGTGAGGCTCACAGCCTCAATCCCCATTTTACAGATGAGGTAACTGAGGCCCAAAGAGAAGTGTCTTGCCCAAGATCATAAAGCAGACAAGGGGCAAATCCGTTATTAGAACCCCATGACCATCTGACTCCCAGATCTACGCTCTACCCCACTATGCCACAGGTTTGTTGGAGAGAGGAAAAGAGAAATTTGGGATCATTTTGAGATTAAAAACAACTAAAAATTGGACCAAATTTAATCCATTTGGAAATTTAACAGATATGATTTTCTGAAGGAAAGGAACATGCTTTCTTTTACAGCCAATTTGAAAAAAAGATTCTGGTCGTGAACTTAGCTCAGAAAAAGCCCAGAGTTGTGATCTGGGCCAATGAGGATGGAGAGCAAAGAACTCAAAATTGAGGTCTTGCAGGTTCCAGTTGTATGAAAGTTGATTTTGCATGAATTTTTATGGTTTTGTTTGGTTCTGATTTTAAACACAGTGAGTACTACCCCAAGAGGCTAGTGACATTGAAATGTCCATTACAGGGCAGCATTGGCTCTGACACTCATTAGGGGAAAATGACTAAGAAAAGTAAATCAATCAAGGTATTCATTGAACGCTTGCTAAGAGCTTGGGAGAGTACAATATAACAGAGTTGGTAGACACGTTCCCTGCCCCGAGGAAGCTCACGGACCAGTTCAAGCTTATGGATCAAACAATTAATAAATGAGTCATCTTGTTTGAGAACTTACTATGTGCACAGCACAGTTCTAAGTGCTTGGGAGAGTACAGAGGTGGTAAACGTGTTCCTGCCCAGTTTGTGTCCCCAGAGACAGGCCAGGGTTGCAGAGCTGGTGGAGATGGTGAGGATGGTGTCCAACTTGAAAATCTCGATTCTACTCCAGTGTGTAGCAAAGTGTCTGACACATAGTAAGCGTTCAGTAAATGCTACAATGATTAAATCTCAAATAAAAATTAGGGACAGGACATCTTTGTGTCTAAAGAAAAGATGTTTGATAAAGAAAAGTGTATTTCTTCTTTCATTTCATTTGAAGACTATACATCTTAACTTCAAGAATGTTCATCCCCAGAGTTGGGATGATAAATAAGGAATAATATTATTGGAGGCATGATTTTTCAACGCAAAGGGCAATGCCCCAGATATATTTAGAGCAGAATATTAATATCTCAGGGGTATGTAACACCGAGAATCACATCTCTTATTCAGGGCTTTAATGTCAGTAATAAAGAAAGGTCACCAGATTCTAGAACTTAGCATCATTCATTCAGTCACATTTATTGAGCACTTACTGTGTGCAGAGCACTGTACTAAGCGCTTGGGGAGTAAATTTGGCAACAGATAGAGACAGTCACTACCCAACAATGTGCTCACAGTCAAGAAAGGGGACACAAACAACAAAACAAATAGACATCTTCGGCTGAACTAAGGAGTTAGTTTTTTTACCAGCGAAACCCAAAATACAGGTGGATTGACTGTGGGCTGAGTCAGTGCAGACTATGTTCTTGCAGTTTAGGGTTCCTGGGGGCTGGTGGGAGCTGGTCCAGTACAGTCACAGATCTGTGTTTGCCTCAGGACCCCAAGGGGATGACCACATATGCATGACTTCATCAAGCATACTTGCATTTATATATGACAGTCCCAGTCTTCAGACCCAGAAACAAGGTGTAGGGGCCAGGTCTACAGGTTTTCTTCCATTCTGGCAGGTTGGGACTGGAATGGAGGTATGTAAGGGTTACTCTATAACTTCTGGACCATTCCTTTTTTAAAAAAATTAGCATTTGTTAAGGGCTTACAAAGTGCCAGGCACTGTTCTAAGAGCTGGAGTATATACAAGTTAATGAGGTTAGACACAATCTCTGTGCCTTATGGAGTCTTAATCTCCATTTTACAGATGAGGGAACTGAGGCACAGAGAAGTTAAGCGGCTTGCCCAAAGTCACACAGCAGACTGTGTGGAGCCGGAGTTAGAACTCAGGTCCTTCTGACTTCTCCCTGGGCCTGTGCTCTATCCACTAGGCCATGCTGATCATCCCCCTCCAACACAGCACCAACTCAAGATGATCTAGAGGACTTAGTACAGTGTTCTGCATGCAGTAAGCCCTGAATAAATATCAGTGATTAACTGTTCCTCAGCATTTTTGTATTAAATATGTTCAACTATACATTCAATCATGTGTTATGATTTATTCTAACATTAATTTCATTTTGGTATATGCGATCTACTACGGACCTGTTGCTTATTCTTACTCCTCTCATTCTGTGCTGCTAATAATCATAATATTTGTTAATGCTGTGTGAAGCATTGTACACATTGTGCTGGGTAGACACAAGATATCCACATCAGATATAGTTCTTGTCCCACATGGAGCTTTCAGTCTAAGTAGAAGGGAGAGCAGATATTGAGTTTCCATTTTAAAGATGATGAAACAGGCACAGAGAAGTTAAGCAACTTATCCTTTGTCACAGAGCAGGCAAATGACAGAGGTGGGAATAAAATACAAGGGCTCTGACTCCCAGGTCTATTCTCCTTCCACACCACCATGTGACTTCTGTCATTAATTTCGACAGTTGCCATTTTGTGGAGGCCCCAGGATGGAATGGAGGGGCCCCAGCCAGGGTTATAGGTAGTATAAGTTAGAAGTCTGGTTGATAAGGGAAGTTCCTTGTTAAAAAGAAATCTGTCTTTTTGTTGCATTTGTACTTTCCCAAGTGCTTACTATGTGTGTGGCACACATTTCTTCCAAGAGGCCTTCTCTGACTTAAGCCCTCCATTCCTTCTCTCCCACTCCCTTCTGCGGTACCCTGACTTGCTCCCTTTATTCATCCCCACTGCCTGCCCCTTAGTACTTATGTACATATCTTTCATTACTTATATTAATGTCTCTCTCCCTTTCTAGACCGTAAGCTTGTGATCAGGGAACTTGTCTATTAAATGGTTATATTGTTCTCTCCCAAGCTCTGCACAAAATAAGTGTTCAATAAATATGATTCACTGATTGGCTGACTCAATAAATGTCATTATTATTACTTCACTTGCTAATAATTATGCTAATGACAATAAGTAATGGTAGAATTTCTTAAGCACTTTTTGTGTGTCAAGCACTCTACTAAACACTGGGGTACATGCAAAATATTCAGGCTGGACACAGTCCATGTCCCTCATTGGGCTCACGGAAGAGAGTCAGGTGGTGGGACTCAAAATGTTAATTAATTCAATCGTACTTGTTGATTGCTTTTTGAGTGCAGAGCACTGTATTAAAATGCTTGAGGAAGTACAGTACAATGATAAACACACTCATTCCCCACCCACAATGAGTTTACAGTCTAGAGAGGGAAGACAGACTAATGCAAATAAATAAATTACAGATACTGGGGGCATACCCCCTAAAAGTAGGAAAGTGGTTAGATTTGGCTGAGCTATTCCAATGGTGATTTTCAAACCATGAGGAAGGCTTAATATCAAGCTCCTGGTGAATCAAGGGGACTACTAAACATTCTCAGACTACATCAGAGCAACCATCCTGGAACAAGGACTTGGCTAAAAGTATCAACTTGGACAGCAATGGAGGCTTCTCCAGAGCTACTGTTCATCAGGTCTATGGTGTAGCAAAGAGACACCACTAAGAGTAGCTTCACAAAAATCACTTCAAGATTAAATATCTACATGAAGCAAAACAGAAATACATCAACAGCTCCTCACAAGTTGTATTTTTTAAATAGTATTTGAGAAGCACACACTATGTGCCAGGCATTCTACTAAGAGCTGGGATAAAGAGAAAAACCAATCAATCATTCAATTGCATTTATTAAGCCCTTACTGTGTGCAGAGCACTTTACTAAGCACTTGGGAGAGCACAGTGTAATAGAGTTGGTAGTCATGTTCTCTGCCCACAACAAGCTTACAAGCTTACGGTTCTAGAGGGGGAGATAAACATTAATATAAATAAATAAATTGTACATACCTAACTGCCATAGGGCCAAGGAAGGGTACAAATCCAAGTGCAAGAGTGGTGCAGAAGGGAGTCGGAGAAGGGGAAATGAGGGTTTGGACAGGAAAGGCCTCTTGGAGGAAATGACTTCAATAAAGCCTTGAAAGCAGGGAGACTTATTGCCTACCGGATATGAAAAAGAAAGACATTCCAGGCCAGAGGCAGGGCCATGTGTGAGAGGTCATTGTGGAGATAGATGAGATCGAGGTACAGTGGGAAGGTTAGTATTAGGAAAGCAAAGTTTAGGGGCTGGGTTGTAGTAGGAGAGCAGCTACGTAAGGTCTTGTCTTATAACTGTTGAGTCATCTGTGACCCACAGCACGTACACAGCTGTGACTGCTCTGGCAGTATACCCACTGAGTTTTCTTGGTAAAAATGTCATTGTCTTCTTCCACTCAGTAAACCTGAATCTCCACCCTCAAATCTCTCCCATGCTGTTGCTGCCCAGCACAGGTGAGTTTTGACTTGTTGCAGATTGGTTTTCACTCGCAAGCCACTGCCCAAGCTAAGAATGGAATGGATATGCCTCTGCTTGTCTCCCTCCCATAGTTGAGACTGGTAGAGTACTGGAAATCCTCCAGGTGCAACCCTGAGAGGGGTAGGTAAGGAAGAGGAGGCAAAGTAATGGCAAAGCCGATGGTGAAGAGTTTCTTTTTGACATGGAGGTTGATGGACAAACACTGGAGGTTCTTGAAGAGTGAGGAAACATGGACTGAGCATTTTTGTAGAAAAATGATCTGGGCAGCAGAATGAAGTAAGGACTGGAATGGGGAGAGACAGGGAGGTCAGCATGGAGGCTGATAGAGTAATCAAGGTAGAAAAGGATAAGTGCTTGATTAGCATTGTAGCAGTTTGAATGGAGAGCAAAGGGAAGCTTTTGGAGATGTTGGGAAGGTTGAACTGTCAGGATTTAGTGATGGATTGAATATGTGGGTTGAATGAGAGAGATGAGTCAAGGATAATGCTAAGGTTATGGCTTGAGACAGGAGACAGGATTGCTGGTTCAATCTCTCATCCTATCCTGACTGGATTACTGCATCAGCCTCTTCTCTGATCTCTCATCCTCCTGTTTCTCCCCACTTCAGTCTTTACTTCACACTGCTGCCTGGATCATTTTTGTGCAGAAATGCTCTGGGCATGTCACTCCCCTCCTCAAAAATCTCCAGTGGCTGCCAGTCAACCTACGCATCAAGGAAAAATTCACTTTCGGCTTCAAGGCTCTCCATCACCTCACCCACTCCTACCTCACCTTCCTTCTCTCCTTCTGCTGCCCAGCCCATACCCTCCATTCCTCTGCCTCCTCACTATACCTCGTTCTCACCTGTCCCGCCATCGACCCCTGGCTGACATACTCTCCCTGGCCTGGAATGCCCTTCCTCCTCACATTCCCCAAGCTAGCTCTCTTCCTCCCTTCAAAGCCCTACTGAGAGCTCACTCCTCCAGAAGGCCTTCCCAGACTGACCCCCCTTTTTCCTCTCTTCCTCCCCATTCCCCCTACCCTACCTCCTTCCCCCCCACCACAGCACCTGTATATATGTTTGTACAAATTTATTACTCTATTTATTTTACTTGTACATATTTACTATTCTATTTATTTTGTTAATGATGTGCATTTAGCTTTATCTCTATTTATTCTGATAACTTGACACCTGTCCACATGTTTTGTTTTGTTGTCTGTCTACCCCTTCTAGACTGTGAGCCCATTGTTGGGTAGGGACCGTCTCTATGTTGCCAACTTGTACTTCCTAAGCGCTTAGTAGGGTGCTGTGCACACAGTAAGCGTTCAATAAATACGATTGAATTGAATGAATGAACGAATGAACGAATGAATGAACGAATGAATGAATGAATGAATGAATGAATGAATGAATGAATGAATGAATGAATGAATGAATGAATGAATGAATGAATGAAGTAAAGTGGTACGGTCTACAGTGATGGGAAAATCATAGAAAGGAAAGGGTTTGGGTGCAAGATAAGGAATTCTGTTGGGACATGTTAAGTCTAGAAGGGGATTCCTACATGTGTCTGTCCTGCTTTTTATCCTTATCTTTAATCCCCAAACTTGGATTAATATGAAACCAAAGATCAAGGCTAATTTCCTGCATTTTCCCAAATTCCTAAACTTCGGAGATTAAATGCTTATTATCTCAACGTCCATTCATCCAACTGGCAGCTACATGCTGTCCCTTCTTTTATGCAATATTCCACCCCTCTCTCTTCCCCTCTGTCCTCACTACCACCATCTTTGTCCACATTCTGGTCCTTTCCTTCCTAAGTTAGAAGGAGCAATGGCCTAGTGGATAGAGCATGAGCCTGGGAGGCAGAAGGACCTGGGTTCTAATTCCAGCTCCTCCACTTGTCTGCTGTGTGACCTTGGACAAGTCACTTCACTTCTTTGTGCCTCAGTGACCTCGTCTGTATAGTGGGATTGAGACTGTGGAGCCCCATGTGGAACAGAGACTGTGTTCTACCTGACTGTTTGCCATTTTGTAACAAATGTAATGACAATAATAATAATAATAAACCACAGCAGGCAGCACGGTGTATTGGATAGAGCGCAGGCCTGGAAGTCAGACGGTCATGGGTTCTAATCCTGGCTCTACCACCTGTGTGCTCTGTGCCTCAGATACCTCTTACCTCATCTATAAAATAGGGATTGAGTCTGTGAGCCCCACAACAGTAGGGACAGTGTCCAACTTTATTTGCTTGTATCCACCCACATGTTTAGTACAGTGCCTAGCAGAGAGTAAGCGCTTACAGACTGATTTCAGGAAAACACACTGTTCAGTCATCCATTCTGAAGCTCCACACAACCACACCAGTGGTTAATTCTGTTAACATAGCACACCGAGCCCAAACATGTTTGACATTGTTGGAAAATAAAATTCTAATTCCTTATCAGTAGTCTAGTCAAAATGCTGAGCAAAAACCTGCGTTTTTACTGAGTGTATTTATAAGTAATTGGTGTCTGGTGCCTCCCCACCCTACCCAACCCCCTTTGATTATAAGATCCTTGAGGAAAAGGACCTCGATTTATTTCATATTCTACTTATTTGCTGTGTGACCTTGGGTAAATCACTTCACTTTTCTGTGCCTCAGTTACTTTGTCTATAAAATGGGGATTAAGACCATGAGCCCTATGGGGGACAAGGACTATGTTCAACCCAATTATCTTGTATCTACCATAGACCTTAGTACAGTACCTGGTACATAGTAAGTACTTAACAAATATGACAATTATTATTATAATTGTATTATATTCACCCAAGCACTTGGTACAATCCCCTGTTTAATCCTCTGCACAAAGTGAATACTCTATAAATACTGATGATGTTGATGGTTAACCTACTTCTTCTGCACCAATTCCAGCACTAGTGAGGTTTTCACTGAGAGTGTTTT
Organism: Tachyglossus aculeatus; assembly: GCF_015852505.1. Taxonomy (NCBI): domain Eukaryota; kingdom Metazoa; phylum Chordata; class Mammalia; order Monotremata; family Tachyglossidae; genus Tachyglossus; species Tachyglossus aculeatus. Next base: position 3,501,791 of record NC_052094.1, on the reverse strand, counting down.
TAATCAATTAAGCAAGCAATGGTATTTATTGGATGTTCACATGTGGGAGAGTACAATACAGATAGTAGAAAAAGTCCATGCCCTCAAGGAGTTTACAGTCTAGGTTTCTCTGATCAGATAAGACATTTCACCACTGTCTAGGATTTATGGTATTTGTTATGTATTTACTATGTGCAAAATATTGTTTAAGTGCTGGGGTAGATACAAATTAATCCCTGTCACATATTCATTCACTCAGTCTTATTATTGAGCACTTACTGTGTGCACAGCAGTGTATTAAGTGCTTGGGAGATTATAATACAACAATAAGCAGACACATTGACTTCCCACGATGAGGATTGTAATACATATTTATAAGGGGTAGAAGAGGCACTGAATTCCCATGTCACAGAAGAGGAAACTGAAGTACCAAAAAGTTAAGTGATTTGATAACTGTTCTTCCTGTTACTTAGACTAAGAGACCCCTGTGGGTCAGGGACTATGTCCAACCTCGAAATTCCCCTGAATTCCCATGTCACAGAAGAGGAAACTGAAGTACCAAAAAGTTAAGTGATTTGATAACTGTTCTTCCTGTTACTTAGACTAAGAGACCCCTGTGGGTCAGGGACTATGTCCAACCTCGAAAGTTATCTCGAAAGTTGGCCTTGGTCCATTGCATTCTGAGTAGCCAAGCTTTACACCACTTCTGTAAATCCCCACAGGGCCTAACATGGTGATCTGCAGGAAAAGGAAGCATGGAAGTATTACTGAGTAAAATATCATATATTTGCAAACTTCTCATTCAATCTTTTAACTAATCTAATTAACTTCTATGCACCCCAGGGCTTACATTAATGTTTGACACTTAATAAACGCTTAACAAATACCATAAAAATGTATGGTTCACCTAGGAGTATCATTCTCCACTCTCTCTGGGTTGCTTTTGAGAATACTGTGTCATCGATAATATCATTATTTTTCTAAATTAATTGATTCAGTGCGGCATTCACTGGGTACATCTCCATCTTGGTTTCCTCAATTGGATAGTTCTTGATTTATAACAAAAACAATAATAATGTTATTACTAGTACTGGTAATACCAGTTGTATTATTTATTAAGTGCTTACTATTTACCAAGCACTATAGTGAGTCCTGGGGTAGATACTATAAAATCAGATAGGACACTGTTACTGCCTCCTATGGGGCTCACAGAGAAGCAGCATGGTATAAGGGATATAGCTCAGGCCTGGGGGTCAGAAGGACATGTGTTCTAATCCAGGCTCCATCCCTTGTCTGCTGTGTGGCCTTGGGCAAGTCACTTCACTTCTCTGTGCCTCAGTCACCTCACCTATAAAATGGGGATTAAGACTGTGGGAAAGGTGAGATCCCTTTCTCACCTTCCTTCTCTCCTTTACCATGCCCACTCTGATCCTCGGAGACGTCAGCATCCACATAAATGTCCCCAGTGACTCTTCTGCCACCCGCCTTCTATCTCTCCTTGACATTGCCAACCTCCTGCTTCACCCCGCCTCGCCCAATTATCAACCTGGTTACACCCTCGACCTCATCATCTCCAATCACCGCACTATCTCCACCCTCGCCAACTCTGAAATCCCTCTCTCTGATCATAACCTTCTCACCTGCCTCCTCACTCACACTTCTCCCCCCATAAATCCATATCACTCCCCCAAAGAGACCTCCACTCTCTCAACTCCAACCATATATCTCAGCGACTCACACCCACCTTGCCTCCCTATCCTCTCTACCCACTCTTGATGACCAGATTTCTGCTCTCAACTCCATTCTCTCTACTCAACTTGAATCACTTAATCCCCTTTCCTTCCCTTCACTGCTCTCACACCACTAACCCAGAGCCTTAGATCACTGCCACTGTCTGCCACTGCTCCTATGCTAGAGCTGCTGAATGCTACCGCCAAAAGTCTAAACACCAAGCCAAACTTGTTCACTATAAAATTATTCTTTCCTGCTTTAACTTTGCCGTCTCTCCACCAGGCAAAACTATTTTTCCTCCCTCATTGACATCAATGCCAATCCTCCCCATCAGATGTTCTGTATATTTAATTCCCTCCTCAGACCACCTGTTCCTCCCCCTCCTCCATCCCTCACCCACAATGATCTGCCCTCTTACTTCATTAGTAAAATTAACACCATCAGGTGTGAGCTCCCCAAAGTCTCCCCTCCCTCTTCTCCACCCCGACCCCCAGCTCTCAACCTTCTCCGCTACTCTCCCATCCTTCCCAGCAGTATCTTCAGACAAGATCTTCTCCCTCCTTTCAAATGCAACTCCTTCCATCTGTGCTTCGGACCCCATTCCATCTCATCTTATGAAAACTCTAGCCCCTTTCCTACTCCCCTCCTTAACTTCCATCTTCAACCTCTCACTCTCCACTGGTTCCTTCCTCTCTGCCTTCAAACATGCCCACAACTCCTCCATCCTAAAAAACCCCCTCTCTTGACCCCACTGCCCCTTCTAGTTATCACCTTGTCTTCCTCCTACCCTTCCTTTCCAAACTCTTAGAATGAGTCATCTGCACTCGCTGCTACTAATTCCTCAATGCCAACTCTCTCCTAGACACCCCCCCACCCCAATCTAGCTTTTGTCCCCTACACTCCACCAAAACTGCCCTCTCAAAGGTCACCAATAACCTTCTGTTTACCAACTCAAATGGCTCCTACTCTATCCTAATCCTCCTCGACCTTTCAGCTGCCTTGGACACTGTGGACCACCCCCTTCTCCTCAACATGCTATCCAACCTTGGCTTCACGGACTCTGTCCTCTCCTGGTTCTCCTCTTATCTTTCTGGTCGTTCATTCTCAGTCTCCTCTGTGGGCTCCTCTTCCCCCTCCCATCCCCTTACTTTAGGGGTTCCTCAAGGGTCAGTTCTTGGTCCCGTCCTGTTCTCTATCTATACTCACTCCCTTGATGAACACATTCACTCCCACAGCTTCAACTATCAACTCTAAGCTGATGACACCCAAATCTACATCTCTGCCCCTGCTCTCTCTCCCTCCCTCCAGGCTAGTATCTCCTCCTGCCTTCAGGACATCTCCACCTGGATATCTGACCACCATCTAAAACTCAGCAATTCCAAGACTGATCTCCTTATCTTCCCTCCCAAACTCTACTCTCTCCATGACTTTCCCATCACTGGAGATGGCACTTCTATTTATTCCCCATCTCACAAGCCCGCAACCTAGGTGTCATCCTCGACTCCTCTCTCTCTTTCACCCCACACATCCAATCTGTCATCAAAAACTGCCGGTCTTACCTCCACATTATTGCCAAGATCCATCCTTTCCTATCCCTACCGCTGCCTTGCTGATTCAATCTCTCCTCCTATCCCGATTGGATTACTGCATCAGCCTCCTCTCTGATCTCCCATCCTCCTGTCTCTCCCCACTTCAGTCTATACTCTGCTACCCAGATTATTTTTCTACAGAAACACTCTGGGCATATCACTTCCCTCCTCAAAAATCTCCAGTGGTTGCCTGTCAACCTACGAATCAAAACTCCGAAACAAAAACTCCTCACTCTCGGCTTCAAGGCTCTCCATCGCCTCACCCTCCCTTCCCTCCTTCTAGAGCCAGCCTGCATCCTCCACTCCTCTGCCACGAAAATCCTCACTATTCCTTGTTCTCGCCTGTTCCACCATCGACCCCCAGCCCACGTCCTTCCCATGGCCGGGAATGCCCTCCCTCCACACATCTGCCAAACTAGCTCTCTTCCTCCCTTCAAAGCCCTACCTCCTCCAGGAGGCTTTTCCAGACTGAGCCCCCTTTTTCCTCTCCTCTTCCCCATCCTTCCACTCTGCCCTACCTCCTTCCCTTCCCCACAGCACTTATATATATTTGTACAGATTTATTACTTCTCTCTATATTTTACTTGTAATATTTACTATTCTATTTATTTTGTTGATGATGTGCATATAGCTATAATTCTATTTATTCTGACAGTTTTGATACCTGTCCAAATGTTTTGTTATGTTGTCTGTCTCCCCCTTCTAGACTGTGAGCCCGTTGGTGGGTAGGGACTGTCCTTACATGTTGCTGACTTGTACTTCCCAACTGCTTAGTACAGTGTGCTGCACACAGTAAGTGCTCATTAAATACAATTGAATGAAAAAAATGAATGAATGAATGAATGAATTTGGGATAAGGACTGTACCAATATGATCATCTTGATCACCTCATCACCCCAGTACTTAGAACAGTGCTTGGCACCTGGGAAGTGCTTAGCAAATACCATATTTATTATTATTGTTATTATGTTACAAATGAGGGAACCGAGGCCCAGAGAAGTGAAGGTCAAAGAACTGCTTTTCCCACTAGGTCATGATGCTTTCTGTATGAAGTTCCAGGTTCATTCCATTGTACCCCCACCTCTGGTTCCCCCTGTAGAATGTAGGCTCTATGTGGGTAGGGAACATGTCTATCATCAGCCTGGCCTAGTGAATCTGATAATATCATATCTATCCCACCACTTAGAATGGCACTTGGCACACAGTAAGTGCTTAACGTACATCAAAATTGTTAGCATTATCGGGAATCCATTTGCAGAGCATCCCTGGAACTTAGGGTGGACAGGACTTCTCCCAAGGCAGGAGAAACTGGAGGCAATGCTAGCTGTGGTGCCTCTCTGGGACCTGGCCCTGGTTCTTCTCAGCAGCAGCGAGGGGACCCCATCCTGTTTTGCCTTCCATCACCCTGCAGAAAAAAGAAAAATCTCTGCATCATGAGGGCGGAAAAAATCCTGTGACTGTGTTAGTGGTCTCTGTGACCATGGCTGTGCCTTGGACTCTGAGTTGCAAAGAGCCTGAAATTCTCCTCTTGACCCAGAGTCCTGCTGATTTTTGTTTTAATTTTGTGTCTCTATCCTTGTGTTTTATAATGTTTGAATGTTTTATTGTTTCATCTTCTGACTCCAGTTTCTCCTCCCCTCTTATATTCTTAGATTTTGAGCCCTCCAAAAGGGCAGGGACCACTGTCTAATTCCCACCTGTGTATTTTCTCTTATTGCTTAGTAAAGTGCCCTATATATAGTAAAAGCCTAAAAATGCTATTACTGCTGCTACCACTACATTGTGAGTTCCTTGAGGGACAGGGACTGAGACTAATTCCCACCTATGTATTCCTTCCCAGCACTTAGTACAGCGCTCTGCACCTTGTATGCACTTAATAAATATTACTACTACTACTGCTACTACTACTACTGCTGCTACTGCTGCTGCTGCTGCTGCTGCTGCTGCTGCTACTACTACTACTACTACTACTACTACTACTACTGCTGCTGCTACTGCTACTACTACTACTACTACTACTACTACTACTACTGAGAAAGTACATCATATTACTTTCCAAATCCAAATCCCCAACAAACCAATGGCAGATGTGGAAAATCTCCCCTTTCAAGTCTCTAGGATGACTTTTTGGTCCATCATGAGGCCCTGCAGCAACCTCCCCCTACAGAAGAGATTTTCCTGCAGGAAGAGGTCAGCGGAGAACAAAATAAGAACTGTAAGAAATAGAATAGCTGTTGGATGGTGGTAGGAGCAAGCTGCAAAACCTATAGGCTAACAATACACCTTCCTGGCCCTTGTTCTTTCCAGTTCAGAATGAAATCTTACCCACAGCCAGGCCGACTTATTGTGGAGGTTTGTGGGAGCCCTCAGGTGGGAAATGAGGTATTTAAGGACTGTGGCCCTTGAGGTTGAAATTCCCCAAACTCTCAAAGCCAAGTGACCATGAAGTGGAGATGGGGAATTGGATATACTCGGACAGAAAGAACATTGACCAGACAATATTTCCTGGATTTTAGTTTCACCCACTTTGAAGAAGTAACTTCTGCTACTTTTGTTTTAACGCTGTTCTTCTCAATAATGACGGCAATATTATTAGGTACTTACTATATGCCAAACACTGTGCTAAGCACTGGGCTAGATACAAGATATTCAGATCGGACACAGTTCCTGTACCATGTCATAGTCATAATCCATGAGGGAGGTAGAGCAGATATTTTATCTTCATTTTTCAATTGAAAACCTTTTTTAACTTTTACCTGAGAAAGTTAAGTGATATGCCCATGTGCACAGCAGACAAGTGGTCAGCAGACAAGTGGTGGAGCCAGGACTAGAATGCAGGTCTCATGACTCCCAGGCCACACCACCTGGGATGACTTCGCTGCTGAAGCGATGAAGTACAAAAGTGGGAGTCTCTAGGTCATAAAAGTTGTGTCTGTTCCCAGTACTACAGAGACATTTTCAGCCTGGAACATTTAGCTCATACAAACAGACTCTTTTATTTGAGCTCAACTCAGGTGCTGTTCACATTCTGGCTCAGAACACTTAACTTTCTCTGGAGGGTTAGAGGTCCCCTTGCCTATCACTTTCCGGAGTGGTCTGGAGAGAAGTAGTCTCATTACTACAAATATGTGACCACACCACTCTTAGCTGACACCTATTGCTCTGCAGCTTTAAAGAAAATGTTGATTTGAGCTCCAATTTTAATTCTGGGAAGGCAGTTCATTTGATTTAATCCACAGTAAATCAATCAATCAATGATCTTTATTGAGCACTTTTTGTGCGAAAAACATTGTCTTAAGCCTATGGGAAAGTACAATAACAATTGAGTTGGGTGACAAGATTCCCGCCTGCAAGCAAGAAGCAGTGTGTCTTGGTGGGAAGAGCAAAGGCCTAGGAGTCAGAGGACCTGGCTTCTAGTCCCAGCTTCTCCACTTATGTACTGGGTGACCTTGGGCAAGTCACTTAACTTCTCTGTGCCTCAGTTACCTCATATGTAAAAATGGAAGAGTCTCATTTCCTCTTTTCCCGTTCCCTTCTGAATCATCCGACTTGCTCCTTTTCCCTCTGCTCCAGAGCAATATATTTATTTATTTATATTTAATGTCTGTATGTCTGACTGCAAGGTCATTATGGAAAGGAAATATGTCTGATGTCTTATTGTGTTGAACAGTACAGTAAGCACTCAATACAGTAAGCCCTCAATATGATCGATCGATCAATTAATGCGGGAGTTGGACTGTGTCTAATCCTGATTATCTTGTATCTACCCTAGCAGTTAGTACTGTGCCTGGCAAATAGTAAGCACTTAACAAATACCATTAAAAAAAGAGCCTACAGTCTAATGGGGAGAAAGAAATCAAAATAAATTAAAAATAGGGGAATTCACTGGGAAGCTGAAAGCTTCCCCTCCATCCTTACCTTCTTTAGTGTCACGGGAGCACGTGAGCAAGATGATGCTGCCACCTACAACTGCCAAATTCTGCCAGTTTTCCCTTTTCTCTCTGCCAAAACAGTGCCCCTAATATGAGTTCTGATCATATTGCAGCCGGCCTATTAAATTAGCCTCCCTTTAGCTTCTCTACTTCAATCAACATCTTCTCCTGCTGTATGGTTCATATTCCTGAAGCTTCTCTCTGCCAACATCTCTCCCCTCATCCAAATCATCTCCTGGTTTTCCAACACCTATTGCCTCAAGCAAAAACTCTTCCCAGTATCTACTTCAAAGCTTTACAACCCATTTATACCAATTAATTCATAATAATGAGAATAATTTTTATAATAATCATATTTATTAAGCACTTACTATTTTCCAAGTACTATACTCAACTAAATGATCAGTTGTGATATGCAGTGCATAAATATCATTAAATACAGCGCTACTGAACTAATGAATGAGATGCTACACTGATTTTTTTCTAGCCTCATTAGCCCAACAGTTCCAGTACGTTACTTCTACTGAGGGTCCGCTGAGGGAAGGGGGTTGTACAGACTGGATATGTGACAGGAAAAGAGCAGCATGACCTATTGCACTGAGCACGGGCTTGGGAATCAGAGATCATGGGTTCAAATCCTAGCTCCTTCACTGGTCTGTTGTGTGACCTAGGGACAGTCATTACAGCCCACCCCGCACCCTCCGCTCCTCTGCCACTAATCTCCTCACCATGCCTTGTTCTCGCCCATCCCGCCACGACCCTCCGGCCCAGGTCATCCCCCGGGCCTGGAATGCCCTCCCTCTGCCCATCCGCCAAGCTAACTCTCTTCCTCCCTTCAAGGCCCTGCTGAGAGCTCACCTCCTCCAGGAGGCCTTCCCAGACTGAGCCCCTTCCTTCCTCTCCCCCTCGTCCCCCTCTCCATCCCCCTCATCTTACCTCCTTCCCTTCCCCACAGCACCTGTATATATGTATATATGTTTGTACATATTTATTACTCTATTTATTTATTTATTTATTTTACTTGTACATATCTATTCTATTTATTTTATTTTGTTAGTATGTTTGGTTTTGTTCTCTGTCTCCCCCTTTTAGACTGTGAGCCCACTGTTGGGTAGGGACTGTCTCTATATGTTGCCAACTTGTACTTGCCAAGTGCTTAGTGCAGTGCTCTGCACACAGTAAGCGCTCAATAAATACGATTGATTGATTGATTGATTTAACATCTCTGTGCTCATCATCTGTTAAATGGGGATTCAGATGGTGAGCCCCACCAGAGACAACCTTGATTGTCTTGTATCTACTTCAGCATTTATAACACCACTTGACACAAAGTTAGCACTTAATATAATAATAATACTATGTGTATAAATGAGTTTTGTCACCCTGGCTAACTCGGAATATTCCTTTACCAAAAGACTGCTACAGAAAAGTACCAATTCAATTGCTAATTCAATCAGTGCTAACCAGTACTTAGTACAATGGGTTTGACTTAATGTTTCATGTATTGTATGACAGTACATACTTGGGAGAAACAATGAAAGAGTTGGTAAGCATGTTCCGTGTTGACAATGGAAGTCTACTTGCAGATAGGTACTATGGTATATTAAAGTGCTTAGAGGGTACAGACCCAAGTGCATAGGCTATGTAGAAGGGAGGTAGAAAAGGGTGGGAAAATGAGAGTTCATCAGGGAAAGCTTCCTGGTAGAGGTGAGCCCTCCACATCACCAGCCCAGAGCATCACCCTCTCATCTGGGGCTTACTCACACTCGCCTTCCAATTATAAAGGTTCTGGTTAGCTTGAGACAGCAAAGCAGTTGGAGTGGAGGAGTGCAACAGCAACAACGATAATGCCTTGCTTTTTCTTCATTTCTTTTATTTTTTCTAAATGCATTCCTCTGCATTTATCTTATCCTCAACCATCCTTAGATCATTATCATCATCATCATCAATCATATTTATTGAGCGCTTACAATGTGCAGAGCATTGTACTAAGCGCTTGGGAAGTACAAGTTGGCAACATATAGAGACAGTCCCTACCCAACAGTGGGCTCACAGTCTAAAAGGGGGAGACAGAGAACAAAACCAAACATACTAACAAAATAAAATAAATAGAATAGACATGTACAAATAAAATAAATAAATAAATAGAGTAATAAATATGTACAAACATATATACATATATACAGGTGCTGTGGGGAAGGGAAGGAGGTAAGATGGGGGGAATGGAGAGGGGGACGAGGGGGAGAGGAAGGAAGGGGCTCAGTCTGGGAAGGCCTCCTGGAGGAGGTGAGCTCTCAGCAGGGCCTTGAAGGGAGGAAGAGAGCTAGCTTGGCGGATGGGCAGAGGGAGGGCATTCCAGGCCTGGGGGATGACGTGGGCCGGGGGTCGATGGCGGGACAGGCAAGAGCGAGGTACTGTGAGGAGATTAGCGGCGGAGGAGCGGAGGGTGCAGGCTGGGCTGTAGAAGGAGAGAAGGGAGGTGAGGTAGGAGGGGGCGAGGTGATGGAGAGCCTTGAAGCCCAGGGTGAGGAGTTTCTGCCTGATGCGCAGATGTAGGGAGAGGAAAGAATGTATTATTCCCATTTGACGGATGAGGAAATGGAGAGACAGAGACATTTAGTGACCTGCCCAAGATCACACAGACTAGAAGAGCTAAGTCTCCCAAAACCCAGATCTCTTTCCATGTTCTTTCCAAGGGGGTGGTGTATAATAAATACCATTGATTGATTGATCAGTTGATTGATCTTATCTAGGTGCCATTAATTCCAGAACCAACTGTGGCATTAGAAGTCTTCAGGGATTTCCTTAATAATGATGGCATTTATTAAGCGCTTACTATGTGCAAGGCACTGTTCTAAGCGCTGGGGAGGTTACAAGGTGATCAGGTTGTCCCACAGTGGGCTCATAGTCTTAATCCCCATTTTACAGATGAGGGAACTGAGGCACAGAGAAGTGAAGTGACTTGACCAAAGTCACACAGCTGACAATTGGTGGAGCTGGGATTTGAACCCATGACCTCTGACTCCAAAGCCCGTGCTCTTTCCACTGAGCCATGCTGCTTCCTTGTATTTCTAGCCCCAGAGCCTCAGTGATTGGAATATACTAAGCACTTCATAAATTTCCAGAACAATGATCACTCTGAATGTGAATGCTCTATAATAATGTTAACTGGGTTTTTTGTTGAACACTTACTATGTGTGAAACACTAGCACAGGCCTGTAAATCAGAAGGATCTATATTCTAATCTTGGCTCTGTCCCTTGACTGTGACAGAAAAAGTCATTTAACTTCAGGGTGCCTCTGAAAAATTTGGATTAAGTGCTGGGGAAGATAGAAAGTAATCACATAGGATTATTGCAGAACACTTGACTTTTCCTCTCCAGTCCCGATATCCAATGATCAGACCACATACTTCCTCCAAAGGGGATTCGTAGTTTAGCAAATAGAGCACAGACCTTGGAGTCAGAGGGAACTGTGTTCTAATTCTGCTCTGCCACACACCTATTGTGTGATCTTGAAGAAGTCACTTAACTTCTCTGTGCCTCAGTTACCTCATCTGTAAAATGCAGATATGAGTGTGAGCCCCATGTGGGAAAGGGACCGTGTCCAAACTAAGTAGCCTCTAATATCCCCAGCACTTAAAACAGAGCTTGCATACAGTAAATGTTTAACCTAACATTTCTAACCAAAGAAGGAGTGTTAAGCTCTTTGTTGGCAGAGACTGTGTCTGTTTCTTGTATTATTTCACTCTTCCAAGTGCTGAGTGCAGTTCTTTGCCCATAGTAAGGTATCAGTAAATATGACTGAGAGAATAATAAGTACTGAATCTGCATTTTACAGATTGGAAAATTAACTCCCAGGGAAGTTAAGTGACTTTTCCAGGGTTACAGTTGCAGAACGAGTCTCCCAAAACCCAGACCCATCTTCTTTCCACTAAGACCATGCTGATTCCTGTTTTGGCGTGTTTTGAAATTTAGGCTGCACAAGGGAAGCTGGAAGGAGAGCCACCCTCCAGCTTAAGGATATTCAATCAATCATATGAATTGGGAACTTACTATAGGCAGAGCACTTTATTAAGGGCTTGGGAGAATACAATATAACAGCCACAATGATGATGATGATGATGGTATTTGTTAAGTGCTTACTACGTGCAAAGAACTGTTCTAGGTGCTGGATCCATGCAGGCAAAGAGTTTACCGTCTAGAGGGAAGATGTTCAGTGTAGATGTTCACAGTCTCGTGTACATTCACACATATCCCACAGTGAAAGGAAAAAAATCATCCTGATTCACAAGGTACTGAGGCTAAACTGTCTCAAATTTGTGGGCCCAATCTGGACTTTTGAAGTGGTTGACTGAGCACTTATTATTAGCCTAGAGCATTACCAAGATCCTTTGTTGGTGGTTCACATTTCATAGAAAGCCCTTCACATATACCAAGGAACGGGCCAAAAATGGAAAGTAAACACCTGTTCTCCATTCCCACTTTAACAGGGACTGGGTTCCATCTGATTATCCTGCATCTATCCCATCACTTAGCACAGTGCTTGACAAAAAATAAGCACTTAAAAATACAAGCATTTGGGTTTATCTGCTGCTCAACCCCTTGAACCTCTGTAACTCCATGGGATCAGACATGCTCAGATATGGCCCAACGTGAGGTCCTGCAGAGGCAGTGATGCAACATTGTTATGCACAGCATCATGACTGCCCCCACACCAAGTGAAATTTATTATCTCAGTAAAGAAGCCAACTTTGCAGAAGGTGGACACAAGCTTCAGGGACATCGCGACACAGTTTTCCACTGAAGTTGGTTGAGCTAGTTTTCCTTCCATCCTCCTTACTCAGAGTCTTCAGATGGAAAGCCAGAAGCTAAAGCCAGACAGGAGGAAAGAGATCAGGTTAACCATTCATTCATTCATTCATTCATTCATTCAATCCCTGTCCACTTGGGACTCACAGCTGTAGTAGGAGGGAGAATTCCCCATTTTGCAGATGAGGTTACTGAGAACACAAGAATTTTAAATGACTTACCCAAGGTTACCCAGCTGGATAATGGTGGAATCAGGATTAGAACTCAGTTCCTCTGACTCCTAGGCTAATGCTCTTTTCCATTAGGCCACACTATAATTCCCTTTAATAATAAAAATTAAGGTATTTGTTAAGGGATCTGGGGTAGACCCAAATCAATCAATCAACCAATCAATCAATTGTATTTATTGAGCGCTTACTGTGTGCAGAGCACTGTACTACACGCTTGGGAAGTACAAGTTGGCAACATATAGAGACAGTCCCTACACAACAGTGGGCTCACAGTCTGGAAGGGGGAGACAGAGAACAAAACCAAAAATACTAACAAAATAAAATAAATAGAATAGATATGTACAAGTAAAATAAATAAATAAATAAATAGAGTAATAAATATGTACAAACAGATATACATATATACAGGTGCTGTGGGGAAGGGGAGGAGGTAAGATGGGGGAGATGGAGAGGGGGACGAGGGGGAGAGGAATGGAGGGGCTCAGTCTGGGAAGGCCTCCTGGAGGAGGTGAGCTCTCAGTAAGGCCTTGAAGGGAGGAAGAGAGCTAGCTTGGCGGATGGGCAGAGCGAGGGCATTCCAGGCCCGGGGGATGAAGTGGGCCGGGGGTCGATGGCGGGACAGGTGAGAACGAGGTACGGTGAGGAGATTAGCGGCAGAGGATCAGAGGGTGTGGGCTGGGCTGTAGAAGGAGAGAAGGGAGGTGAGGTAGGAGGGGGCAAAGTGATGGAGAGCCTTGAAGCCCAGGGTGAGGAGTTTCTGCCTGATGTGCAGATTGATTGGTAGCCACTGGAGATTTTTGAGGAGGGGAGTAACATGCCCAGAGCGTTTCTGGACAAAGACAGTCTGGGCAGCAGCATGAAGTATGGATTGAAGTGGGGAGAGACAAGAGGATGCGAGATCAGAGAGAAGGCTGATGCAGTAGTCCAGGCAGGATAGGATGAGAGCTTGAACGAGCAGGGAAGCGGTTTGGATGGAAAGGAAAGGGTGGATCTTGGCAATGCTGCGGAGCTGAGACCGGCAGGTTTTGGTGAAGGCTTGGATGTGAGGGGTGAATGAGAGAGCAGAGTCGAGGATGACACCAAGGTTGCGGGCTTGTGAGACGGGAAGGATTGTAGTGCCGTCAACAATGATGGGAAAGTCAGGGAAAGGGCAGGGTTTGGGAGGGAACACAAGGAGTTCAGTCTTGGACATGCTGAGTTTTAGGTGGTGGGCAGACATCCAGATGGAGATGTCCTGAAGGCAGGAGGAGATGCGAGCCTGGAGGGAGGGGGAGAGAGCAGGGGCAGAGATGTAGATCTGGGTGTCATCAGCGTAGAGATGATAGTTGAAGCCGTGGGAGCGAATGAGGTTACCAAGGGACTAAGTGTAGATCAATCAATCAATCAATCAATCGTATTTATTGAGCACTTACTGTGTGCAGAGCACTGTACTAAGTGCTTGGGAAGTACAAGTTGGCAACATATAGAGACAGTCCCTACCCAGCAGTGGGCTCACAGTCTAAAAGGGGGAGATGAAGAACAAAACCAAACATACTAACAAAATAAAATAAATAGAATAGATATGTACAATTAAAATAATTAAATAAATAGAGTAAGAAATATGTATAAACATATGTAAAAATATACAGGTGCTGTGCGGAAGGGAAGGAGGTAAGATGGGGGGATGGAGAGGGGGACGAGGGGGAGAGGAAGGAAGGGGCTCAGTCTGGAAAGGCCTCCTGGAGGAGGTGAGCTCTCAGTAGGGCTTTGAAGGGAGGAAGAGAGCTAGCTTGGCGGATGGGCAGAGGGAGGGCATTCCAGGCCCAGGGGATGACGTGGGTCGGGGGTCGATGGCGGGACAGGCGAGAAGAAGGAGAGAAAGGAGGTGAGGTAGGAGGGGGCGAGGTGATGGAGAGCCTTGAAGCCCAGGGTGAGTAGTTTCTGCCTGATGCGCAGATTGATTGGTAGCCATTGGAGATTTTTGAGGGGAGTAACATGCCCAGAGTGTTTCTGGACAAAGACAATCTGGGCAGCAGCATGAAGTCTGGATTGAAGTGGGGAGAGACACGAGGATGGGAGATCAGAGAGATGGCAGATGCAGTAGTCCAGATGGGATAGGATGAGAGCTTGAACGAGCAGGGTAGCGGTATGGATGGAAAGGAAAGGGCAGATCTTGGCAATGTTGTGGAGCTGAGACCGGTAGGTTTTGGTGACAGCTTGGATGTGAGGGGTGAATGAGAGAGCAGAGTCGAGGATGACACCAAGGTTGCAGGCTTGTGAGACGGGAAGGATGGTAGTGCCGTCAACAGAGATGGGAAAGTTAGGGAGAGGGCAGGGTTTGGGAGGGAAGACAAGGAGTTCAGTCTTGGACATGTTGAGTTTTAGGTGGCGGGCAGACATCCAGATGGAGATGTCCTGAAGGCAGGAGGAGATGCGAGCCTGGAGAGAGGGGGAGAGAGCAGGGGCAGAGATGTAGATCTGGGTGTCATCAGCGTAGAGATGATAGTTGAAGCCGTGGGAGTGAATGAGGTCACCAAGCGAGTGCATGTAGATCGAGAACAGAAGGGGACCAAGCACTGAACCTTGGGGAACCCCCACAGTAAGGGGATGAGGGGGAAGAGGAGCCTACAAAAGAGACTGAGAATGAACGACCAGAGAGGTAAGAGGAGAACCAGGAGAAGACAGAGTCTGTGAAGCTAAGGTCAGATAGCATTTTGAGGAGAAGGGGGTGGTCCACCGTGTCAAAAGCAGCTGAGAGGTCGAGGAGGATTAGGATGGTGTATGAGCCATTGGATTTGGCAAGCAGGAGGTCATTGGTGACCTTTGAGAGGGCAGTTTCCGTAGAATGTAGGGGACGGAAGCCAGACTGGAGGGTCTCGAGGAGAGAGTTGGTGCTGAGGAATTCGAGGCAGAGTGTGTAAACAACTCATTCAAAGAGTTTGGAAAGGAATGGTAGGAGGGATATGGGGCAATAACTAGAATGTGAGGTGGGGTCAAGAGAGGGTTTTTTTAGGATGGGAGAGACATGGGCATGTTTGAAGGCAGAGGGGAAGGAACCAATGGAGAGTGAGCTGTAGAAGATGGAAGTTAAGGAGGGGAGAAGGGATGGAGCGAGAGATTTTATGAGATGAGAGGGAATGGGGTCAGAAGCACAGGTGGCCGGAGTACCACTTGAGAGCAGGGAGGAGAGCTCCTCTGAGGGTACTGCTGGGAAGGATGGGAGAGTAGCAGAGAGTGTTGATCGAGAACAGAAGGGGACCAAGCACTGAACCTTGGGGAACCCCCACAGTAAGGGGATAGGAGGGGGAGGAGGAGCCTGCAAAAGAGACTGAGAATGAATGATCGGAGAGATAAGAGTATGACCAGGAGAGGGCGGAGTCTGTGAAGCCAAGGTCGGATAGTGTGCTGAGGAGAAGGGGGTGGTCCACAGTGTCGAAGGCAGCTGAGAGGTCGAGGAGGATTAGGATAGAGTATGAGCTGTTGGATTTGGCAAGCAGGAGGTCATTAGTGACCTTTGAGAGGGCAGTTTCCATAGAATGTAGGGGATGGAAGCCAGACTGGAGGGGGTCGAGGAGAGAGTTGGTGCTGAGGAATTCGAGGCAGCGTGTGTAGATGACTTGTTCAAGGAGTTTGGAAAGGAATAGTAGGAGGGAGATGGGGCAATAACTAGAAGGTGAGGTGGGGTCAAGAGAGGGTTTTTTTAGGATGGGAGAGACATGGGCATGTTTGAAGGCAGAGGAACCAATGGAGAGTGAGCTGTAGAAGATGGAAGTTAAGGAGGGGAGAAGGGACGGAGCAAGAGATTTCATGAGATAAGAAGGAATGGGGTCAGAAGCACAGGTGGCTGGAGTAGCACTTAAGAGGAGGGAGGAGAGCTCCTCTGAGGATACTGCTGGGAAGAATGGGAGAGTAGTAGAGAGTGTTGAGAGCCAGGGGGTTGGAGAATGCGAGGGGGGGGAGTGACTTTGGGGAGGTCAGATCAGACCTGATGGATTTAATTTTATTAATGAAGTAGGAGGCCAGATCGTTGGGGGTGAGGGAAGGGGGAGGGGGAGGAGCCGGGGGCCTGAGAAGAGAGTTGTATGTACGGGGATGATGGGCATGGGTGTCAATAAGGGAGGAGGAATAGTTTTGTCTGGCAGAGGAGAGGGCTGAGTTAAGGCAGGAAAGGATAAACTTGAAGTGAACAAAATGAACAGTTTTGTCCCAAGTGGCACTCACAGTCTTCACCCCGATTTTACAGATGAAGTAATTGAGGCACAGAGGAGTTAAGTGGCTTGCCCAAGGTTACACAGCAGACAAATGTTACAGCTGGAATTAGAACCCATGTCCTCTACTCCCAAACAACACTTCTTCTCTAGACTGCACACTTGTCTCTTTGGGCTAGGGATTACATCTACCAACTCTGTTACTTTGCTATATTGTGCTCTCCAAAGCTCTGTTCACACAGTAAATGCTGAATAAATATGACTGATTGATTGATTGACTGATTGCTTCTGTGGTTGATTTCAAAGCAAGTAGTGTGGTACTACTTTTAGAGTAGTACCTTTTAGACTGTGAGCCCACTGTTGGGTAGGGACTCTCTCTATATGTTGCCAATTTGTACTTCCCAAGCACTTAGTACAGTGCTCTGCACATAGTAAGTGCTCAATAAATATGATTGATGATTGATGACGTGGTACTGGACTATATAAAGGCTAAGGGAACATGCACCAGCCACCAGCCTCTGGGGTCAAAGAAAAAAAATTAACGCTGGTTCTCTACCTTCCCATTTTGTATGGGGAGCCATGGGCCAGGAACTGGCTACCTTAAATCTGCAACTGAATTCCTTCTACAGAAAAGGTCCCCCGGAATGGAGACAATAAAATGGAAAAATTCCCACTAAGAGAATTCAATGGAATCCAATTAATAATAAAAATAATTGTGTTATTTGTAAAATCCTTACTATCAATCAATCGTATTTATTGAGCGCTTACTGTGTGCAGAGCACTGTACTAAGCACTTGGGAAGTACAAGTTGGCAACATATACAGACAGTCCCTACCCAACAGTGGGCTCACAGTCTAAAAGGGGGAGACAGAGAACAAAACCAAACATACTAACAAAATAAAATAAATAGACTAGATATGTACAATTAAAATAATTAAATAAATAGAGTAATAAATATGTATAAACATATGTAAAAATATACAGGTGCTGTGGGGAAGGGAAGGAGGTAAGATGGGGGGATGGGGAGGGGGACGAGGGGGAGAGGGAGGAAGGGGCTCAGTCTGGGAAGGCCTCCTGGAGGAAGTGAGCTCTCAGTAGGGCCTTGAAGGGAGGAAGAGAGCTATCTTGGCGGATGGGCAGAGGGAGGGCATTCCAGACCCGGGGGATGACGTGGGCTGGGGGTCGACAGCGGGACAGGCGAGAACGAGGCACGGTGAGGAGATTAGCGGCAGAGGAGTGGAGGGTGCGGGGTGGGCTATAGAAAGAGAGATGTGAGGTGAGGTAGGAGGGGGCGAGGTGATGGAGAGCCTTGAAGCTGAGGGTGAGGAGTTTCTGCCTGATGCGCAGACTGATTGGTAGGCACAAACAATGTTCTCAGCACTGGCAAGGATATAAGGTAATCAGGTTTGACACAGTCCCTATCCCACATGTGGTTCAGTCTTAATTTTACAGATGAGGGAACTGAAGCACAGAGAAGATAAGTGCTCTGCACACAGTAAGCGCTCAATAAATACGATTGAATGAATAAGTAATTTGCTCAAGCGCAGATACAGTAGACAAGTGGTGGAGCTGGGATTAGAACCCATGTCCTCTGACTACTGTTGGGAGAGGGCAGTACGGTAAAATAGGTAGACACGATTCTTGACTTGCAAGGAAGCGGATATTAAAATAAATTTCAAATAAGGGAAGCCTTAGAGTAGGAGGATATGTATAAAAATGTTGGGTCTGGGATGAGTATCAACATGCTTAAGGCGTTCACAGCCTTGGATAATGCAAAAGGGGAAACAAATAGAACAAATAAGAGCTTAGTCCGGAAAAGCCTCTCAGTTTCTATGTTATTTTAGGAAGTGTCCATTAATGCATACGATTAAAGATTAAAGATCCCATTATGTAGATGACCGAGAAGCAGCAACGCCTAGTGCACAGGCCTGGGAGTCAAAAGGACCCAGGTTCTACTTGTATGCTGTGTGACATTGGGCAAGCCACTTAACATCTCTTTGCCTCAGTTCCCTCATCTACAAAATGGTGAGACATGCAGAACAAAGACTTTGCCCAACCTCACAACCTTATAGCTATCCGAGCACTCAATACCTGTGCCTGTCACTTAATGAGCACTTAACAAATACCAATTAAAAAAAGAGTAAACTGAAACCCAAAGGTTAACTGACTTGGCCAAGGTCATACAGCAGGTCAATGGCAGAGCTGGGGCTGGAACACGAGTTCTTTCTGTGTTCTTTCTACTGTATTCCTTCTACTAGGCTATGTTATCTCCATTCTCCAAAGGAGGTGATGATGGAGTCTATGGAGTCTAGCTGGGAAAATGATCAAGAACCAGTAAGAAGGAAAGGATTATAGGATGAGCAGTTTGTGCAAGGCTACTTGTGCTCCCTTTCTGGAGGAAAGCCCTCTAGGAGCTGCATATCTTAGCTATTTAATTGCTAGATTTATGCTATTTCGTCAAAAATCTGGGTAAATGATCTGTTCTTTCTGAGGGTAACCAGTAAGACTGTGATAAGTTTAGGAATGAGATTTGTATCATTGACAGGCTTTCCTTCAAATACAGCGTGGCCCAGACAAAATGTCTCCTTGTCCTCATCTCCCACTCATTTCTGGGGAGCCAAGACATGCTCCCTTTGTTTGTCCCCCCTCCAAGCCCCACAACACTCATATACATATCTTCAAGTTTTTTGCTCTATGTGGGCAGGGAATGTGTCTATTTATTGTTGTATTTTACTCTCCCAAGTGCTTAGTATGGTGATATGCACTCAGTAAGCTTTCAATAAATAGGATTGAATGAATGAATGAATTACGTCAGTTAAGATGAAAAACCTGTTTCGTCGGAAGGAGTTTAACTGCTTTCTTTTGTGACATGGCAACAACCTTTTTCCCACTCCTCTTTGTTTTTCAGGAAAAAAAGACAGCCCACTTTCCTTTCTGTTACATCGGTGCCCAGGTTTACAAGTTTCCATGAAAATGTGTCATGGAAAAGAGTTCCTGAACAAAGCCAGTCCCTAGTGTCTTGCAAACCATTCCGCTGGAATGGACTGAGGAAGTGTGAGAGCAAAAAGGACCTAGAGGATACAAGCGGGAAGTCCGACCACAATCAAGGAATCTGAAATTGATCAAAAATGCTGGCAGATTCAGAGGCAAAGAACCCTAAAACATCCACAGGTAATGTGCTATGTGGCCACATTGAAAAATCCCCTCGATTTCTTCAACCAGAGCCTCACCCTTCATTTATTCATTCAATCAATCATATTTATTGAGTGCTTACTGTATGTGGAACACTCTACTAAGTTCTAGGGAAGAGTTCACTCTAACAATAAAAAGACATGATCCCTGCCCACAGTAGACTTACAGTCTTTAAACAACCTGTATTTTATTTTAAAGTTTGGATCCTTTACTCGTTGTATGGGCAGGAATCATGCAAATATACTCTCTTGAATTTTAGTTTCCCAAGTGCAGAGCACTGTAAGTACTCAATAAATACCACTGATTGATGGATTGAAGGTCAAGGACAATCTTCAAGGGAACATGTTGTCCAATGGAATATGACAGCACAGCACACTCCTAGATTGTTCACCAAACCTCACCTCAACAGTTGGTGTCAATATATGGAATTTGTCATGGGAAGTTGTATAGGACAAAAATATCAGTTGGTTCAAGCTTGGCTTAAATCATGTTTGTGGGATCCAAATACAGAGAAATTTTGCAAAGTGGGGAGAATTTTGGGAGTTAGATGACCCATCCTTTATTATGACTGGATTTTTTAAAATGGTATTTGTAATGGCTTGTCAAACACTGTTTGAAATGCTGGGGTAGATATAAGTTAATCAAGTCGGACCCACTTTCTGTTCCACATTGGGTTTTCAGTCTAAAAGGAGGGGGAACCATTCATTCATTCATTCATCCAATTGTATTTATTGAAAGCTTACTGTGTGCAGAACACTGCATTAAGAGCTTGGAAAGTACAATTCAGCAACAGAGACAATCGCTAGCAGACAATGAGCACAGTCCAGGAGGGGGGATACAGACAACAAAACCAAACAAGTAGACAGATATCATTAGCACTAAAATCAATAAAATATTAGATAAACACATGTCATTGATAAAATATATAGAATAATAAATACGTACAAATATACACAAGTGTTGTGGGGCGGGAAGTGGGGTAGAGCAGAGGGAGAGAGTGATGGGGAGGAGAGGGGGAGCAGAGGAAAAGGTGGGGGGCTCCGACTGGGAAAGCCTCCTGCAGGATACACAAGCAGCTGGGGCCTCCTTCCGGCAGTTTGGAACTGAAGTGTGAGTAGCATTCAGAACGAGCAGAATAGGCTAGAAATATATCAGCTCAGCAGCATTACCAAGAAGCCTCAGAGACAAATGTGATCCCCCTGCAGCCTGGGCCCACATTTACTAGCCAGCACTGAGGCCATGGTGAGTAGATGATCAGTTTACTAGGCTGCTGGACCTGTGATTGGAGTATTAGTTTGGTGGTTTTCTAAAGTAAGTAGGCACTCACCCTTACGCCACTTAAGTTCAAATGTTTATACTGTTACTTCCTCTTGCTATAGTTTATTTTAGTGTACTTTTCC
Organism: Tachyglossus aculeatus; assembly: GCF_015852505.1. Classification (NCBI taxonomy): domain Eukaryota; kingdom Metazoa; phylum Chordata; class Mammalia; order Monotremata; family Tachyglossidae; genus Tachyglossus; species Tachyglossus aculeatus. The sequence goes on along the minus strand of NC_052094.1, from coordinate 3,480,741 downwards.
AAGCACTTAGTTCTACTCTCTGAACACAAAGTGCTGTCAACAAAAACCATTAATTGATTTATTAGCATCTGCCTACTCTGCTGGACTGAAATCTCTTGGAAAGAAGCTTGCTCCAGTTCTTCTAACATTGAGCCTAGTGCAGGACAGGGAATGTGCCTGATCTGATTATCTTGCATTTACCCCAGTTCTTAGAACATACTAACAGCTTAAATAATAACAATAATAATGGTATTTGTTAAGTGCTTTCTCTGTGCCAAGCAATTAGGTTGTCCCATGTAGGATTCAGTGTTAATACCCACTTTACAGATGAGGTAACTGAGGCAAAGAGAAGTTACATGACTTGCCCAAGGTTACACAGCTCAAAAGTGGTGGAGCCGGGATGAGAACCTCTGACCTCTGACTGCCTAGCCCGTGCTCTTTACCCTGAGCCACTCTGCTACCATTATTATTGTGAATTGTTAAGGAGAAACTGCTTTGGTTCTATTTCCAACCCTACATGGAGAGCTTCTTATTATAACAAGCTACTTTTCATTCCTTAAAAATTTTGGTTCTGTCATTAAATATATTAGGAGAAGAGAGTGAAGGGGAGGAGGAGGAGGAGGAAGTGGAAAGGGGGGAGAAAGAGGAAAAAAGAAGAGGAGGAGAGGGGAGAAAAGGAGTTAGAGAATTGGTACTAGCATAATGAGCTTCTAGTTTATTATAGTGTTTCCAGTTTGTCTCTGATGTTTGGAAATGATTTGTAAATCTGGACTAAATCACCTCAGAGGGTTTCCCCAGCTCTAGTTTTCAGTGATTCAGGGACCATATTCTAAATTCCCAGAGGCTTATAAGTTACAACCTAAAACAGAATGCCTAGATCAGGCTGAGAGTTTTCTGAAAAGGTTATGTTCTTCAGACATTTAGAAGATCAATCGCAACCATAATTCCTCCCACAAGACAGAATAGATAAGCTGGGAAATGAACAAGGTCACACAGCAGACAAGTGGTGGCAGCTGAATTAGAACCCAGGTCCTTCTTCTTTGAATTCCCAGTTCTACCCACTAGACCAGTTTCTACAACCTGGTTCTGCCATCCCTTCTTGGTTATACACATAAAGCATTTTCTTTTCCCGGTCTTCAGATGCAGAGCAGGTCTCCTTGCTATGTGAATAATATTCTGTTTCTGGAGTCGGCCCACCTGTCTACTCCGGCATAACCACAGTGAGTTGGTCCTGTCCTGCAGAAACTGTCTCATTGGTCATTACCTCTTGTCTTTTTGACTTTCCCTGATAAATGGCCCTGTCCCAAAGTTTCACAAGTTTCTGCTGTGACTCCTGACTGCCAGAAAAACCCAAAATTCCTCCCCTGAAGACAGGCCTGCCATAGCAGGCCCAAAAAACCACAAAGCTCCTCTGCCTACATCAAGCCTTCCTTAGAATGAAGGAGGAAATCCAAAGGATTTTTTAAAGGTTTTTTAAATCATTTACTATGTGCCTGGCACTGTACTAAGTACCGGGAAAACTACCAGCTAACCAAATTAGATCCAATATATGTTCCACCAGGGACTCGTAATATTAATGCCCATTTTACAGATGAGGGAACTGAGGCACAGAGAAGTCAAGTGATTTGCTGAAGGTCACAAAGCAGACAAATCGAGGAGCCAGTATTAGGAACCAGGTCCATCTGACATCCAGTCACATACTCTATCAGCTAGGCAACACTTCTTCTCATTTCTGACTCCTAATGACTTCCCAGCTCCTAAATTGACATGAGAGGAACAAAGTTTTGGGATAAACTTTAATCTCTCACCCTTCTTTTAGAGAATGGAACTACAGGTAAATTTGTCCTGGTTAGGTTGATTCAGTCCCGCTCAGGTTTCTTTGGGCATCTACCAAATCTCTCCATGCAGATGTTTCTGCATGGCTCTGCCTCTAGGTTGGAAAGCCAAGGCTCTGAGGTTGGTATTGACAGACTGTAATTTCTCTCCATTCTCCTTACAATAAAAAACAAACCGAACTTGGTATGTATTAAGTGCTTGATAGGAAACAAGGCCTGTAGTGCTAGTGCTACTAAGCTAATCAGGTCAGACACAGTTTCTGTTCCACAAGAGACACAGTCCTAGGAGAAGGGAGAATACGTATTACCCCACCACTTTGCAGATGAGGAAACTGAGGCCAAAGAAGTAAAGCGATTTACTCCGTCAGCTAAGATTAAAAGCTATGTCCCTTGAATTGCAGTCCCATGCTTTTTCCACTGATCCTAGCTGCTTCTCAATGGAGAAAGATGAATTCCAAGGCAGTCCTGCCAGGAAATTTTCCCTTTTCTATTGCTGAACGGGCAGAGGAATCAGCATTGACAGTACTGCCAGGGCCTGGAGGGAAGGAAATATGATTTCTCATATTTTCTCCTCCCTTATTGACACCCATGCCCATCACCCCCGCCAGCTCTTCCGTACATTCAACTCCCTTCTCAGGCCCCCGGTTCCTCCCCCTCCTCCTTCCCTCACCCCCAACGATCTGGCCTCCTACTTCATTAACAAAATTAAATCCATCAGGTCCGACCTCCCCAAAGTCTCTTCCCCCCTTTCTCCAACCCCCCGGCTCTCAACACTCTCTGCTACTCTCCCATCCTTCCCAGCGGTATCCTCAGAGGAACTCTCCTCCCTCCTCTCAAGTGCTACTCCGGCCACCTGTGCTTCTGACCCCATTCCCTCTCATCTTATGAAATCTCTCGCTCCATCCCTTCTCCCCTCCTTAACTTCCATCTTCAACCGCTCACTCTCCACTGGTTCCTTCCCCTCTGCCTTCAAACATGCCCATGTCTCTCCCATCCTAAAAAAACCCTCTCTTGACCCCACCTCACCTTCTAGTTATCGTCCCATATCCCTCCTACCATTCCTTTCCAAAGTCCTTGAACAAGTTGTCTACACGCGCTGCCTAGAATTCCTCAACAACAACTCTCTCCTCGACCCCCTCCAGTCTGGCTTCCGTCCCCTTCATTCCACGGAAACTGCGCTCTCAAAGGTCACCAATGACCTCCTGCTTGCCAAATCCAACGGCTCATACTCTGTCCTAATCCTCCTCGACCTCTCAGCTGCCTTTGACACTGTGGACCACCCCCTTCTCCTCAACACGTTATCTGACCTTGGCTTCACAGACTCCGTCCTCTCCTGGTTCTCCTCTTATCTCTCCGGTCGTTCTTTCTCAGTCTCTTTTGCAGGCTCCTCCTCCCCCTCCCATCCTCTTACTGTGGGGGTTCCCCAAGGTTCAGTGCTTGGTCCCCTTCTGTTCTCAATATACACTCACTCCCTTGGTGACCTCATTCGCTCCCACGGCTTCAACTATCATCTCTACGCTGATGACACCCAGATCTACATCTCTGCCCCTGCTCTCTCCCCCTCCCTCCAGGCTCGCATCTCCTCCTGCCTTCAGGACATCTCCATCTGGATGTCCGCCCGCCACCTTAAGCTCAACATGTCGAAGACTGAGCTCCTTGTCTTCCCTCCCAAACCTTGTCCTCTCCCTGACTTTCCCATCTCTGTTGACGGCACTACCATCCTTCCCGTCTCACAAGCCCGCAACCTTGGTGTCATCCTCGACTCCGCTCTCTCATTCACCCCTCACATCCAAGCCGTCACCAAAACCTGCCGGTCTCAGCTCCGCAACATTGCCAAGATCCACCCTTTCCTCTCCATCCAAACCGCTACCCTGCTAATTCAAGCTCTCATCCTATCCCGTCTGGACTACTGCACTAGCCTTTTCTCTGATCTCCCATCCTCGTGTCTCTCTCCACTTCAATCCATACTTCATGCTGCTGCCCGGATTATCTTTGTCCAGAAACGCTCTGGACATATTACTCCCCTCCTCAAAAACTTCCAATGGCTACCGATCAATCTGCGCATCAAGCAGAAACTCCTCACCCTGGGCTTCAAGGCTGTCCATCACCTCGCCCCCTCCTACCTCACCTCCCTTCTCTCCTTCTACTGCCCAGCCCGCACCCTCCGCTCCTCCACCACTAATCTCCTCACTGTACCTCGCTCTCGCCTGTCCCGCCATCGACCCCCGGCCCACGTCATCCCCCGGGCCTGGAATGCCCTCCCTCTGCCCATCCGCCAAGCTAGCTCTCTTCCTCCCTTCAAGGCCCTGCTGAGAGCTCACCTCCTCCAGGAGGCCTTCCCAGACTGAGCCCCTTCTTTCCTCTCCCCCTCGTCCCCCTCTCCATCCTCCCGTCTTACCTCCTTCCCTTCCCCACAGCACCTATATATATGTATATATGGTTGTACATATTTATTACTCTATTTATCTATTTATTTATTTATTTTACTTGTACATTTCTATCCTACTTATTTTATTTTGTTGGTATGTTTGGTTCTGTTCTCTGTCTCCCCCTTTTAGACTGTGAGCCCACTGTTGGGTAGGGACTGTCTCTATGTGATGCCAATTTGTACTTCCCAAGCGCTTAGTACAGTGCTCTGCACATAGTAAGCGCTCAATAAATACGATTGATTGATTGAAATATGATGATATGGGCAGGAGAGGAAAGTATGGACTGGAGTGGGGACAGAAAGGAAACAGGTCAGCAGGGAGGCCGCTGGACTAATGGAGTCGGAATAGGCCAAGTCCTTCTTTACTTAACCTCAACCCAAACCTTCTAGTGCCTAAATAATGTTATCCTTCAGTTTCGAGCTGCTGCTGCTGTCGGTGTGTCTCCGGAACAGAATCTCCTGAACGTTCTGTCCCCGAAAATCCAGTGGGACGCCAGTCAACGGATGATCTTTGTGGGTAATGAATTTCGTGCGTGCCTTCCTCCCCCTGGCGATTTGGGCGGAGCACTGCTGAGGCAGCGGTGTTTCCGAAGGACAAGGCAATGCTCTCCCGTGCTCCGGTCGCACCCCGGAGTTGGTTTGGCCCCCCCACTGCCCACGTGAGCCCCCGTCACCCGGCGCCGGCGGCAGCACCAGCCCGGCCGAACCAGCGGAAGTGTCGTGTTGGCGCTTCGCCCCCCGGCCCGCTTCCGGAAGAGCAGTGATATCCCCGCCTCTGCTATGGTGCATGCGCACAGGCGACCCCATCCCGGCTGTCGCCGCCGTCGCCGCCGCCGCCTCCGACAACGAGGAGTCGGGAAGTTCAAAATGGCCGCCGCAGAACCCCTGGCGCCGCCGCGGGAACCTCCCGAGTAAGTGATCCCGCCCGCGTGGTAGGCGGGAGACCCCGGATGGGGGAGCGGAGTTAACCGGTCCGGCCCGGGGGCCGGTTCGGTCCGGTCCGGTCCGGTCCGGTCCGGTCCGGGGCGGGGAGCTGGGCCCGCCGGCGGCGGCGGCGGCTCGGCAGCTCTCCCTTCGCCCGGAGAGCGAGGTGCTCGGGCACTGGAGGCTGCCGAGGCCGGCGCGCGGGCGCGGGCGGCCTCCTCAAGGTCCGCGACGCTTGGAGGAGGCGCGCGCCCGCCCGCCCGTCCGTCCGTCCCCACGGGGTGGGGGTAGACTCGGACCCGCCGGCCACATCCAGGCAACTGCGTCCCGAAAACCGCCGGGGACAGAGACAGAGATAAAGGGAGGGAGGGAGGGAGGGAAAGAAAGAAAAAAAGAGTCCAAGCGGCCGCGGGCGTGGGTGGGACGGGCCAAAGTGGTCGAAAAGCAACAGGTGTCCGAACCCGTTAAAAGGGGGACATGGAAAACCCAACGCGTCTGTTCAAAATGGAGCTTAACGTCCCTTCGTCCGAAACGAGGAAAACCTCGAGAGCGACTAGGAGCGCACAACGCCGCTTTGGAAGCAGGTGGAAGTTTTGGCACTTTCACCGAGGACCAGTCGGGCAGAAATTTAATCGTAGCACCCCCCCATTCCCCGAATCCAGTGGTTTCCAAGTGAAGCTTTCGTCAGTACTGTGGAAAAACACCCAGTTTGGCCCCTCGGAGGGGATCGGGGGCGGCCTTTACATCCCTTCCAAATGAACTCGGACGCTTAGGCGGGATTCTTTCAAGACCCCCCCCCCCCCCCCCGAGCGTTTGATCTTCCAAATATAGGGTTTCACCGTTTGAGGACAATCGAGAAGTGTCCTTCACCCGGAACACCTCTGTGTAATACCCGTAGCTAAGGCATTATGGAGTTTAGGCCCTTACTCTGTGCTAAACAATGGGGTAGGGACAAGATCGGCAAATTGGACGTGAGGCGCATGGTCAGAGTTGGGAGAGCGGGAATTTTCTGGCACTTTACCGCGAGGAAAGTCGGGATCCATGAGGTTCAACGATTTGCCCGAGGTCACACAGCAAACCGGTTGACAGAGGTAGGACTAGAACCCAGATTTCCTGACTTCCATTAGCCCTCCCCGGGCAAGAAAATGTGGGCATATTGCCACCCAGAAGGGCGTGGCTGTCGGTGCCAATGATTCTTCTGGAAAGAGAGGCAATGAGGCAAAAGATAAAACTGCACCAGTCATTGTGAACAAAGAACAAAGGAGAAACTTTTGGATGCCCAATACTGTTGGAACTGTGTATCCATTATTGCCCTTTTTCAGACTCACACACACACATGCGCACACTTCACTGTCAGTTGTGTCTTCAAATCTGAGGGACAAGTACATATTTTGTAAAGCAAAGCATCGTCCGTGCTCATCGGGTCAGAAGTAACAAAATGGAATCAGAAGATGAAAAACCAAGTGGACATGAGAAATTTGTGAATTTACAGTGTTTGGGCAGTTTTAACAACTTTATTTGCTGGGGAAAAGTTTCATCCCAATCTGTTTTTCTTATTTTCTATGCATCAAGAAAGAGGGCCAGTCAAGTCGAATTGAATTTATTGAGCACTGTACTAGGCACTTGTGGGAGTAAAATATCGCATACATTCTTGGCCAGAGGGACAGAGAGGATTGCACTTCAAGAAATGACCCATTCCCTAAAATTGCTGCAAGTGACCGAAGCATGTTGTTGCATGCAGTTGGGAAGTTATCTATCATTTAAATTAATATGAAACCTTGGATGTTGAGCATGCCTTTCTTTTGAATAACTCAGTGTGTTTAATGAAAGGATTACAACTAAAACCTCAGAAGAAGAGGATGTTCTCCTTTTGCGCACAAAATTGAGACCGTATGTCTAAAAATGTTAAGGAACTTGTACTTGATCTGCATTACCTTTTCCATTCTATTAACATTGACTGACCCTTTTTTTCCATTCTAAACCCCGAAGAAAGTGAGGATTAACTTCTAGTCTTGTCTAGTGTTTTCAGAATCACCTTCGGTATCTTAAGCCTCCCTCTCTCTCCTTTTAAAGCTGGGTCTTTGATCATTTATACATCAAGTGCATACAGCATTCAATCAAATTTATTGAGTGCTTACTGTGGGCAGAGAAGTGTACTAAGCGCTTGGGAGAGTATAATACAACAATGAACAGGCACATTCCCTGCCTACAGGGAACTTGAGTCTCAAGGAAAAAACAACTGAGGTATCTAAGTGCTTACTTAGTGCCAAGCACTATACTAAGTGCTAGAGTGGATGCTGCTTCTTAATAATTGTGGTGTTTGTTAAGTGCTTACTATGTGCCAAGCACTGTACTAAGTCCTGGATGCCAGCAAATGGATGCCAGCAAATTGGGTTGGACACAGTCCTTGTCCTCCATGAGGCTCACATCTCAATCCTCATTTTTCAGATGAGTTAATTGAGGCCCAGAGAAATGAAGTAACTTGCCCAAGGCTACACAGCAGACATGTGGTACTGGGATTAGAACCCACATCCTCTGACTTCTAGGCTTATGCTCCTTCCACCAGGCTGTGCTGCATTATGTTGTAAAATGCTTTGCATGAGTTATAGCTAAAAATTTGTATCCGGATTAGCAACATTAATGACATTGTGTCTACTTGTTATGGAATACTCTTTGTGGCCAAAATTTTCCAGCTATTACTGTAATACAAAACAGTTTGGAAGGGAAACTTTTTTTTAAAGCAATTTATTATTCAAGTCTTTGAAAGCACCCTTTGATGGTGCTTAATTTTTCTTTAAATTTTTTGTAGTTTATGGTATATTTTAAATACTCATTTGCCAAACATTTTAGTTATAAGAGAATCAGATCAGACACTGTCTTGGTTCCTCACAAGGTTCAGGTTCTAAGAAATGTGAGACTGCAAACTTACAGACATGTATTGGTTTCTAAGATTGTCCTTTCTGTTCTGTAAATTTTGTTCGCAACTTGTCTGCTATGTGATTTTCATAGACATCTTATCCTTACTCTTATTGGTGATCTTTTTTGGTCATTTATTTGCTCATTTTTCCATTCCACAACTTCTGGAGAAAGTGTCAGGAGAGGTGAATGTCATGTTACTTGGATTTTCTTGTAAGGCTGTTGTGTACGAGCATAGTTCAAGGGGAAGCCAAATAGTAGATTACCTATGGATGTGATTTTTTGGCCCTTTCCACTAGGCTGTGCTGCTTCTCTAAATTAAGTGAAGTGAGGGAATATTTAAAATGCTCTTTCTTGTGAAAAATACAATACTTTATTCAAATAAGGGATTGAAGTCAGTACTTACAACATTGGCTCTACCAACTCTGTTGTATTGTACTCTCACAGCACTTAGTATAGTGTTCTGCTCACAGTTAGTGCTCAATAAATATGATTGATTTACAAATTGCTCTAGCTGTAAAAAATGAAAAATAGAAATTATGGAGAATTAGGATCTTTGTTAAAGAAAATGTAATAGTTTCCAAATATTTGATTGCATTTTATTATTAAATATGTGTGATTTTACAGAGAAGCAGAGAAGCAAGAAAGTTTGTACAGAGAAGCAGCATGACTCAATGGAAAGAGCCTGGGCTTGGGAGTCAGAGGTCATGGGTTCTAATCCCGGCTCTGCCACTTGTCAGCTTTGTGACTTTGGGCAAGTTACTTAACTTCTGTGCCTCAATTCTCTCATCTGGAAAATGGGGATGAGGACTGTGCAACCTGCATGGGACAACCTGATGACCTTTTATCTCCCCTATCACTTAGAACAGTGCTTGGCACATAGTAAGCACTTAACAAATACAATTATTATTATTAGTATTATTATTATTTAAGAATTGGCTTTATTGAAATCAAGTATGTTTTACCATCTTGACTATTACCTTAATCAGATTTTCCTTTATAGGGTTATTTTGCGAGTGACCCAACGCATTTTTTTGCCAAATGTAGGAAGCAAAATGAGAAGTAGCTGCTGAGATCTCTAATGTCAGAGTGTATCTGCAGTGTAATTTTTAGCTGTATTATTCACCTTTAAATTTTCTGTACCTAGGGCTATTTTAGATACATGGACTTACTGAAAATAAAATTCATTTTACATAACCAACTATATGGGACAGGTGAAGAGAGAAATTATTCCTATTACTTTCACTACCTGCTTTGGTTTTCCCTCCTTCTTTCCCCTTGAAAGAGACCAACAAAAACAGCTGCTGCCATCTTAGTTGTAGCCCTCATGCTACTTTGAAGTACTCCTAGGGACTTGCTTCAAATTGCATACTCTAGAATAAACTGATTTGAAAGGTTTTTTTTCCCTTCCCTCACCTTTTCCAAGGCTGTGGTCATAAAGGAGTAAGGGGTTAATTGCTGCCACTTGTTGGGTGTGTTGTGCATTGACTGTAAACTCCTTTGAGGGTAGGGACCAGGCCTTTTACTAATGTTACAAAAAGGACCTGTAAATGCTTTCACTTTAGGCACCCAGTAAGTGCCAGTGGATTGATGGACTAACCTCTAATAGTAAATTTCTTTGGCCTGAAAACAGTTTGTATTATCACTTTTCGTGTTGTGCTTTGAGCTGTCTTTTATACCCGGTTTAGTTGTACAAAATGTGTATTTGATTCATTTGCAGGACAGAAGATGCAGTCACTTCAGGAAAAAGTATCAATGAAGAAAATGGAGAAATATTGGAGGAGGAGCAATCTCAAAATAAACATAGCCATCACAAAAAAAAGAAACACAAACACAGAAGTAAACATAAGAAACATAAACATTCTTCAGAAGAAAAGGACAGAAAACACAAACACAAGCATAAACATAAGAAACATAAATGGAAAGAGGCTATTGATGCCTCTAACAAAGAAGGTATATTGCCAGCAGTAAAAAGAACTAAAGTTGATGACTCAGCTTTGCTAGAAGATTTAGAGAAACAAAGAGCATTGATCAAAGCTGAGCTTGATAATGAATTAATGGAAGGCAAAGTCCAATCTGGGATGGGGCTAATTTTACAAGGTTATGAGTCAGGTTCAGAAGAGGAGGGAGAAATTCATGAAAAAGGAAGAAATGGAAATAGACCCACCACTAGGTCATCAAATGCTAAGGGGAAACTTGAACTTGTGGCCAATAAAACCAGCTCAGAAAAACGAAGTAAAAGTAGGTCAAAAGAACGGACTAGACACAGATCTAATAAAAAGAAAAGTAAGGGCAGTGGTGAAGGAATCAAAGAAAAAGCTATGCAAAATAAGTCTAAGGAAAGGAAAAAATCAAGAAGTCCATCCAAAAGAATCAAGTATCAAGATCAGACAAGGAAATCCAAATCTCCTATACTTAAAAGGCGATCACAAGAGAAAATTGCAAAAGCCAAATCTCCTATGGAAGAAAAACTTAAAATAGACAAAACAAAGTCAAAAGACTGCAAAAAGTCTCCAGTAGTAAACGAAAACAAAACTCGGGATTGTGGCAAAAAATCTAAATCTCCAACAGAACTAAGAAGCAAATCCAAAGACCGAAAATTCAAGAGGTCTGAGGCGGAGAAGGAAAAGAAGCTGATGAAATCTCCCTCAAAGGATGCCTCTTCAGGGAAGGAAAACTGGTCCCCTAGTAGAAGGCCAGGTCACAGTCCTAAAGGAAGAAGTTCATCGCCAAAACACCCTGACAAATTAAGACAAAGCCAGTCCCCTTTCCTAAAAGATTGCAGGTTGAAACAGAACAAATCACCTTCTTGCACCCAATCTCCTGGAATAAGAGCCAAGAGTCGCTCATTAGAAAGAAAACATCGAGAACCAGAAAAGAAGAACCTTTCTTCCTCAAGGTAATATTAAAATATATGTAGTAATTGTGGTATCCATTAAGCATTTACTCTGTGAGAAGAAGCATGGCCTACTGGTTAGAACATGGGCCTGGAAGGCAGAAAGACCTGGACCCCAATCCCAGTTCCATCAATTGTCTGCTGTGTGACCTTGAGCAAGTCACTTAATTTATCTGTGCCTCAGTTCTATTCTCCATCTTACTTAGACTGTGAGCCCCTTGCATGACAAGGGCCTGTGTTCAACTAACTTGCCTATACCCAGCCCTTAGTACAGGTCCTGGCACATAGTAAGTGCTTAAGAATTTCCAGTTTAAAAAAAAGAACCTGTAATAGGTGTAGAGGAATATGCAAGGTAATCAGGTCAGACAAAGTCCCTACATGGAACTCACAGTCTAAGTGAGAGGGAGAAAGAAGAAGAAACTGAGGCCCAGAGAAATTATGGGGCTTGCCCAAAGTCACGTAGCAGGCAGGTTGTAGAGCTGGGATTAGATCCTGGGTCCTCTGACTCCCAGACCTGTGCTCTTTCCACTAGGCCACGATGCTTCTTTACTATCTCCCCAAATTACAAACCATTCCTGCTGATCCTGCCAGAAAGCTTGCAGAAAGTTGATGGGGAATTGGGGAAGATCTGTCAAACTGTGAGCCTGTGGGGATCCAAGACAGTGCAGTGCAAGAGGAAACCACTTGTACCCATGACATTGGGCACCATTGGCAATTCGGTGCCAATTGTCAAAATGGAATCCTCCTGTTTTAGAATGGCAGGTATCAATCTGTCACCTTTTTCATTCCTTCTCGCTCCTCTTATTGCAAATACATGGATGAGTGTCTTTCTTGGCCGTACCCTGGATTTTTTTTCCTTTGGCTTTATACTTATTGAATTTTCCATACAATATGTATTTAAGCTTAGTTGCCCTTGTCACAACTTTTTTAATTATTTACTCACTAATGACTAATTGCATTTAAAAAGATTCTTAGCTCATATAATAACAATCAAAGTTTGGCTATCAGATATCCAGAGACTTGATCTGACACCTGGCAGGTCTGCATTCAAGAACTCGTTTCCTGTTGAATTTTTTATTTATGACTAAGGGATTCACACTAATGATGTTAATGGTATTTATTAAGCACTATGCTAAGCACTGTATTAAGCGTTGTATTGACATCTGTCTACTGGTTTTGTTATGTTCTCCATCTCCCCCCTCAAGACTGTGAGCCCATTGTTGGGTAGAGATTGTCTCTGTTTGTTGCTGAATTGTATTTTCCAAGTGCTTAGTACAGTGCTTTGCACACTGTAAACGCTCAATATATATGATTGAATGAATAAATGACTGTGTCTATCTGTTGCTGAACTGTACTTTCCAAGCGCCTAGCACTGGCTCTGCACACAGTAAGTGCTCAATAAATACAGTTGAATGAACGATGAGTATATCAGGTCAGACACAGTCTCTGGCTCACTTGAGGCTCACAGTCTAAGTTGGGGGGAGAGCAAGCATTGAATTCCCATTGTACAGATGGGGAAATAGGCACACAAAGAACTAAAGCAACTTGTCCAAAGTCATGCAGAGAGCCAGTGCCAGGGCCAAGATTAGCACCCAAGTTCTATGACTCCCAGTCTCATGCTCTTTCCACTAGGTCCAAGTTGTTGAGTCAGGTTCTAAACCTACTCCTGTCAAGTCTTTCTCACCTCTTAGTTATACTTGAAATATATTCATGAATGAATGAATTTCTAAATTGTTTTTTAAATAAAATTGGCAGAAATATATTTGAAATCAAAATAGAGCTCTCTATTTTAATCCATTTACTTTTCTCATCTTTCCTTTTTCTCCCGCTCTCTGTATCTTGTGCCTTGCATCACTCTAATTTCCCTTTACTTCCCTTTTCCCTCAACTCTGATTTTTCTATATTTTCCTTTCTCTGTTGCCCTGTGTCTTAGTACCTTTCATTTCCCCTTCTCATTTCTCCTTGTTGCTCACTTATCCACTTTCCTTTCTAATTTGTCTTTTTGCTGTGGTCATCAGTTCCTCCCTAGGTCCCTCTCATCTGTTTTTTTTATTGCTTTGTAATCTCTTCCCTTTCCCCTTTTTGGCTCTTCTCCCATCCACCTTCTATCGTCTGTTCTCCCTTTTCATTTCCCTTTTCCTCTTCTGTTTTTCTTATTTCCCAATCCTTTCTTCCCCCAAACCTGGGCTTTAGTGTTTAAGGTCTTCAACAGGAATTCGTCATCCCAGTCAATCAATCATTCAATCAGTGCATGGGGCTCCAGTCTAAGTAGGAGGGAGAACTGAAGCACAGAGAAATTAAGTGACTTGCTCAAGGTCACACAGCAAGCTGTTGGCAGATATACTCTTAGAACCCAGGTATTCTGAATCCCAAGCCCGTGCTCTTTCCACTAGACTGTGCTGCTTCTCAGAGTCTCTTGCTCTGTTGCCTACAAACCTTGAAGTCCCTCTTTTTCTCCATCTTTCCCCTCTTTGCCTGATTCAAAATAAAATCCTAAAATAGTTCATTTTAAAATAAACAAATCCAACAAACCTCAGCAAGTCAGGGCTCCCTCTCCCCACCTCTTGTCCTGGAAGGTGGAATTTTGAAGTACTAGGATTTTATTGAACTGTATTGCATTATACTGTGATCGAGTTTTTGTAGGTCCCCAGCTTAAGGAAAACTTGAATTGTAGTTATAATAATAATTATGAAATTTGTTAGCACTTACTTTGTGCCAAGGACTGTATTAAGCACTGGCTTAGGTACAAGGTAATCAGGGTGCATATGACACTCAGAGAGAACAGATATTGAATCGCTATTTTTCAGTAGAGGGAATTGAGGCACAGAAAAGTTAAGTGACTTGCTCAAGGTCATATAGCAGATGGACCAGAATTAGCAGTGGAATCGGCATTAGAACTCAGGTCCTCTGACTCGAAGTTCTATGTTCTTTCCACTAGACCATGCTGCTCTCCCAGTATTCCACAGTTTCATTGTATTGTACTCTGCCAAGTACTTAATACAGTGCCCTGCACACATAAGCAGCCAAGCACTTAATACAGTGCTCTGCACACATAAGCATCATATTGTGCTGTGTCCAGATATAAGGTCTGTAGGAGGGACACCCTCTAATTCTGCTATTTTATCCCAACAAGTAGTGAAATCACATGCTCTGGCAAAACTTAGTACTTATCAGGTCTGAATTCTCAGACATGAGTGTAATGTCTTATATGGATGTATTAACTGAAGCATGTGAGTGTATCATGTTAACTTAATTCTGTTTATGTTTTACACATGCTTAAGTTTCCTTTTGAGAAGGCAGTTTTCTGGAGCAATTTACTGTAGGCTTTCTGGGGGAGTTGAATTTAACTAGTTTTATGTGGGTGCTGACTTTTCACTGGGTCACTTTTAAGAACACGACTGAGAGAGGATATCCTCAGTAGACGGGAAAGATCGAAAGATGTCAGCCCAATAAGTAGATGGACTCCAACTAGAAGAAGATCTAGTAGATCGCCCATCCGAAGGCGATCTCGATCCCCGCTCAGACGTAGCAGGTCTCCAAGAAGGAGAAGCAGATCTCCGTGGCGAAGGTATGACTGTGCTCCTTTAAATCATCCCTTCCTAAATGATGTTTCTCAATTGATTCATCTAATTCATTAGTAAAAAACCTTTTTCCCCACTTGAAAGATTCCATTACTATTCCATGTACTTTCACAGGTATCCTGTGTTGCATTGAATTTGAGATTCAAAGAGGAGGGAAAAAATACTAACTGCAATTGCCAGAGGTCCAGTTTAATGTCATTTGTTCGTTTCCTTTTCTTAACTGGACATGCTTTTCCCTTCAAAGGGACAGAAGTCGTAGGAGTAGATCTCATATGAGGAGGAGGTCTCGGTCACGGGGCAGGCAAAAACGAAGAAGTAGAAGCAAAGTAAAAGAAGACAAATTTAAAGGAAGCCTTTCAGAGGGAATGAAAGTGGAGCAAGAATCTTCATCTGACGAGAAGTAAGACTAAATTTGTAGAAGTCAGTTAAAACTCCAAGGAAGCTCTGATTTGATTACGATTTATTTCAATTAAATTATTCCAATTAATGAAGCCCTCTAGACTAAGCTCACTGTGGCCAGGGAACATGTCTACCAACTCTGTTATATTTTACTTTCCTAAGTGTTTTAGTACTTTAGTGCTTTCCACAGAGTAAGCATTTAATAAATATGATTGAGTGATTGGTATTTGTGTACAAATGTAGTTTATTTGGTTCCTTGAAATTCTAATACATATGAATACCAGAGAGATCCCTAAGGTCATCCAGCAGGGTATTGGCAGAACTGGGACTGGAGCCTCAGTCTCCTGACCCCAGTTGAAGCAGACTGTTGTTGGATAGGGGCCTTCTCTATAAGTTGCCAACTTGTACTTCACAAGCCCTTAGTATAGTGCTCTGCACACAGCGCTCAATAAATACAACTGAATGAATTAATTAATGATATTTATTGAACACTGCTATGTGCAGAATATTGCACTAAGTGCCTAGAGGATAAGTACAATATAATAGAGTTGATAGATAGGATCCCTTCCCATAAGGCATTTAGAGATTATAGAAGAATGCTGTGACTCATTTAGAAAAAAATATTAGAACCCTTTAATTCACACTCTTGTTGTTTGCTTCTTCGTCTGTCTTTCCTAGAATAGTTTACAGATGGTCAAACTTGGGGTTAAGCTTCCTGACTACCCCTGGAGTTTTATAGGTAGCCAAATAAAATTACAGTTAATGGTGTAACATTGAAGTAGAGAATAAACATTTTCTTCTTTGAGGAAAATTGGAAATCAGGGATAAATATAAGGAAAACCTAGGCCAGCTTTTACTCAATATGTGCTTGTTTTAAGGGTGATTATGAAATTGCTCTAGGCTGTAACCTCATTGTAGTCGGGGAACATGTCTGCCAACTCTGTTCAACTGATTGAAATCACAACCAAAAAATTGTAAAATCTTGCAGCCTTGAAGACTTTGATGTGGAGGAAGAAGATGAGGAGGCTGTAATAGAGCAAAGAAGAATACAGAGGCAAGCAATTGTACAGGTAAGTACAATTTTAAGTACAAGTATGAAAAGACAATTTTTAAAGGTTTTTGAGTAAAAACAGCATATATGTGACAATGGAGGATAGCCAGTGATGATAACAGAAAGAATTGTCATTTTCCTCCATCTTTCCCACCCCACACTGCCAGCCACAATGATGGTTTTCAAGCCACAGCTGATGTCCCATCCAGTGATTTACTGTAGACCTAGCAATTTCCCACTGCCGTTCAAGCACCACATTACTGACTGCCATGTTTGATTTGAAGAGAGCATGTACAGAGGAATTGGCAAGAAAGTTTCTATTATACTGAGAAAAATGTACTGGTTTATCTTTGCAGAAATATAAATTCCTTGCTGAGGATAGCAATCTATCTATGCCATCTGAGCCAAGCAGCCCACAGAGCAGCACCCGAACACGTTCACCCTCCCCAGAAGATATTTTGGAACGTGTAGCTGCTGATGTTAAGGAATATGAACGGGAGAATGTTGACACCTTTGAGGCCTCTGTAAAAGCCAAGCACAATCTCATGACTGTCGAACAGAACAATGGTAAAATGGAATTTTTTTCACTGTGTTGGTCTTTAGATTCCGATATCGTTTTTTTAAAAAATAGAAAGGATGTGTCATGCTTTGGGTGGCTGTAATAATGTTGTAATTATTAGCAATTAGTACTCAAGAAATAACATTTCCCCCATCTTCTGTATCTGGAAGGTGAATTGTTTCTAAATGTCAGTGTGAAGTCTAAATTTACTGCTCTTGTATCCCATTCAATAGAATGATTGGGGAATCATAATGGGGAAGAAAGTGATGCAATTTGGAGAAAGTTCTTGGGAAATCCGCAGAAAGTGTTTAAAATATAATGGGATTACCAATTTTTAGGGCTTTGTGGGGGATAATTTTGTGTAATACTCCCTATCACTTTCACCAATGGCTTGAATTTTCTGTCTTGAACAGAAAAGAATGTTTATTTCATTTTCACCATAGGATATTTACAGTTTGTTAAGTTCACCCCTCAGAAAATGAGTAAATAAGAAATTGTGTTTTCACTACTCCCTCCTACCAGTAAGAGTTCTGACAAGAGCCTAGGACTGGAAGTCAGAAAATACAGTTCCAATCCTAGCCTGACCACTTGTCTGCCCTGTGACCTTGGACAAGAAATTTAACTTCTTTGTGTCTCAGTTTCTTCATCTGTAAAAAGGAGATTGAATACCTGTTCTCCCTCACATCAGACTCTGAGCCAGCCCTGTATGAACTGGAATAATGTCTGATTTGATAATCTTGTACCTACAGCGATACTTAGCATGGTGCTTGGTACACAGTAAATTAAACACTTAGCAAATACCACTTTTATTAATAATGCATTTCTGATAGATAGAATGTGATATGATGTTGGAAAAAGTAGTGTATCTGCTCGCAGCATTAGTCAAGACAGGCATACTAGCTTTCACTACAGCGGGTTTCATCAGGAACCACAACCCTGCTGTCAACGGAGAAATTGAGTGTATTGTGTATTTTTTAAAGGTTCAGCTCAGAAAAAGCTATTGGCTCCTGACATGTTCACAGAATCTGATGACATGTTTGCTGCATACTTTGATGTAAGTGACTTGGATTCTTTTATACCATAAAGTGGCATTTTTGAGTGTTGATTGGCACAATTCTAGCAGAAAACTCTCCCCCTCTATCCCTTAAAATATAGACCCTCAAAGCACTGTATAGGAACCTGCAAAGTAGAGCATTTATCAATTAGTGGCATTTATTGAGCGCTTAATGTGTCCAGAGTACTGTAGTAAGCAGTTGGTAGAGTTGGTAAAGCCAAGATGAAAGAAACATTCACTGCACCCAAAGCAGGGGCTGGAAATGAGGGTGTGAAATCTGAGGAGCTACACGGCCAGGAAGTGGGATGAAGGTGGGAGTGGGCCAGGTTCATGAGGGGTTTGGGCAGTCATGTTTTATATGATAGTTCACTGGTTCACTGGTTTTCTTTCAGAGTGCTCGACTTCGGGCTGCTGGCATTGGAAAGGATTTCAAAGAGAATCCTAATCTTAGGGATAATTGGACTGATGCGGAAGGCTATTATCGTAAGTATGTCTTTCTTACTAATGTGCAGTTCCATCTGAAGTTTGAGGAGATGTAAAAGCACCTGTTGGAAAGATCTACAGTAGCGTTATACCACAGTGCCATCACTTAAAAAGTGTGGCACATCCAAGTAGCTGCATGATCCCACACTGTAATACCTGATTGAGATGCCTAGAGGTGTCCCAGAGTCAAAGCGGGTTAAACTCTTGATGTAAAATTAAAACCTATGCAAAGTTATTTTCAGCCATGATCTTCCTCCAGAAGGAAGGAAGGGGTGCGTCCACATGCTCGCCTTGATCTGAAACCAAGAAAAACAGCGTGCAAGAAACTTGGATGTCAATCGTGCAGTATATGTCATGCAAGACTCCATTTGGAAGCGCTTCAGTGAGCACATTTCTTCCCTACTCAATGTTAAAGTCATCAGCAGTGATAGAGCCGCAGAAACATTTCATGTAATGGGTTGAATTGGGCATGCAACTTCTAACTTCATTTATAAAAGAGATAATGATAAAGGCAGCAATGTTTTGATTTCTCCATAATTCCCACAGTGGGGCACTTAGCAGAGGTTTGACACAATTTTTAAGTGACTGCACTGTGTTTCCTCATTTCTTACTGACAGGCAATTTTGAAAGTGTTTTTCATTAATATTATGGTTCTGTTAACATCAAGCGCACTTTAATCTCTTTATTTCTCCTTCAGGTGTGAACATAGGTGAAGTCCTTGATAAACGTTACAATGTCTATGGTTACACCGGGCAGGGTGTCTTCAGTAATGTAGTGCGAGCCAGAGATATGGCAAGAGCAAACCAAGAAGTTGCAGTAAAAATCATCAGAAATAATGAGCTAATGTAAGCAATGCCACAAAACAAATTTATGAACCATCATGTACAAGTATGCTTAAATAGAGTTAATTTTACTGCACATGCTTCAAAATAGAGGCATTTCAGATTCACGTAATCAGTTTCTCTACAGGGGACTGTCTGAAAAGGGTCTGCTCTATCTGGAGCCTGGTGTTTATTAATTCAGCAGCAAACTTAAGCAAGCTTGCTTTTTTTCCATTAAGAAATAATATATAAAATCTCATTATTTGATTGGGCTAACTTGTCTTTTTTTTTTAGGCAGAAAACTGGTTTGAAAGAACTGGAGTTTTTGAAAAAGCTTAATGACGCCGACCCTGATGATAAGTTTCATTGCCTGCGATTATTCCGTCACTTTTACCACAAGCAGCATCTCTGTCTTGTATTTGAGCCTCTCAGGTAAGGTGACAGATGAGAAGTGGAAAATGATATTGTTTTATTGAGTGCCTTCTAGATAGATATAGTACTAAAATTTCCAATTTTTTATATTTTTTCTAAGTAATTTTATGCTTCAATTTCACTGTACCACACTTCTCATTAGAAGAACTAATTTGTGGTCTTTAAAAAACAAAACTGTGGGGTTTGGCTGTGGACACACACTTGTTCTCCTAACATAGAGTTGAGGATACAGGGAGGGGAGCTGGGGCTAGAATAGGCTTAGGTCTCGAACTTTGAGTCTTAGTCTTGAATAGGGAATATTTATGTAATTCCCACTTTTTGGTTTTAGTGTGAGTTCTAAACTGTAAACTCCCCTAGTCTGTAAACTCCCCTAGTCTGTAAACTCACTGTGGGCAGGGAATGTCTGTTTATTGTTGTACTCTCCTAAATGTGCTTTGCACACAGTAAGCACTCAATAAATATGATTGATTGAATGAATTTTCAGCTTGTGCAGGACTGGATTTAAACCTCAGGGCATCAGACTGAGAATCGTAAAATTTTTTTACGATTTGTTTTTTTTTTCAATAATTGGAACATTTTTAAGGGCAGTATGATGAAAATCTCTAATTCAATAGTAATAATTTCTTAATTTTGATAATGCTCTTGCCAGTGTGTTGGAATGTTAGTTAAATTTAGAATGTATTCCATCCTATATTTTACAACACACCTTTCATGTGCTAATTCCATTTCCTATTTTCTAAAAGCATGAATTTACGAGAGGTACTGAAGAAGTATGGTAAGGATGTTGGGCTCCATATAAAAGCCGTACGGTCCTACAGTCAGCAGTTATTCCTGGCATTGAAACTCCTTAAAAGATGCAACATCCTTCATGCCGATATCAAACCAGACAACATCTTGGTAAGTGAAAACAAAATGTGATGTGTTGCACTGTGGCCACAGAAGCAACTCTGAGACCTGG
Organism: Tachyglossus aculeatus; assembly: GCF_015852505.1. Classification (NCBI taxonomy): domain Eukaryota; kingdom Metazoa; phylum Chordata; class Mammalia; order Monotremata; family Tachyglossidae; genus Tachyglossus; species Tachyglossus aculeatus. Next base: position 3,460,425 of record NC_052094.1, on the reverse strand, counting down.
AACCTTGAGGCACCTGAAGTTGATGATGATGATGATGATGATGGCATTTATTAAGCGCTTACTATGTGCAAAGCACTGTTCTAAGCTCTGGGGAGGTTAGAAGGTGATCAGGTTGTCCCACGGGGGCTCACAGTCTTCATCCCCATTTTACGGATGAGGTAACTGAGGTCCCGAGAAGTTAAGTGACTTGCCCAAAGTCTCACGTCTGACAAGTGGCGGAACCGGGATTAGAACCCATGACCTCTGACACCAAAGCCCGTGCTCTTTCCACTGAGCCATGCTGCTTCTCGTATCATTATCATTATTAGAGACCTGCCCCTAGGGAATAGATAATGCCGCTCTCAGTGGAGACTGCCCAAGGTTCCCCTGGTCATTCCCAAACAGGATTCTCCCCACTAAGATTTCGTCAGAAGGTACAAACAGGCCCGAATCGGCCCAGATCAAAAGAGGCCATTGGTTTTGGAATGCAGGTCCTTAGAGGGTAGGGATGGATCCAAGGCCAACCAGTCACCCAGGCGGTGATAATCTTTGCCCTGTCATCGGCCAACAAGTGGCAAACTTGCAGGGGATGTGTGGCTCTTCTTTTTCTTTCTTATTTTTTTTTTGTAAAGTGAAAGCTAATTCTCTTGGAACCACCAGGGTAAAAAAAATCACTTTACACACACACACACAGACACACGCATCACCTTTCCCTGCCTTTCACCTCTTTCCCTGCCCTCCTAAACTTGCAACCTGCCCACCCACCCCCCCCAACACAGGACAATGAAGCACAGTCACCACTTAAGGAGGTGCAATTGCCCCCCTCCTCTCCTTCCCAAAGCAAGGACAGGATCACCTTTCTGCCTTAATCGCCAGTGACAAACTGGCCAGGTTACTGAAGGAACCAGTGGAGTCTCCATCCTTGGAGATATTTTTAAAAAGGATAGCCACCTGCCCTAGATCAGAGGTCCGCCCCAGCTCCCTTCCAACTCTAGAATGCACTGACTGTGTCCTGTAATAGTAATAATAGTGTAGCCACAGTACCCCGTTGCTTTATGTTTCTATTCTGTGTATTTGTTTTTGTCTTATATGTTTTAGTATTTATTGTTTCATTTCAATATGCATCGTCACAAGTTGCCAATCCTTAGCTTATATTTTTACATTGTGGTCCCCTTGAAGGCCGGCAACCGTATCTAATTTCCACTTGTGTATTCTTTCCCAGCACCTAGTACAGTACTGTGCACTCAGTACTACTACTACTGTTACTATTACTACTACTACTATAACTATTACTACTCTTTTATCCAGGCAGTCTCTCTGATCTTGTACATATCTATTCTGTTTATTTTATTTTGTTAATATGTTTGGTTTTCTGTCTCCCTCTTCTAGACTGTGAGCCCACTGTTGGGTAGAGACTGTTTCTATGTGTTGCCAACTTTTACTTCCCAAGCGCTTAGTACAGTGCTCTGCACACAGTAAGCACTCAATAAATACGATTGATTGATCTCCTGGAGATTGGTAGTTTACATCTATCTTCACTGAATTTTCTCTGTAATCTTGTGCAGAGTGAGGTTTTATTGAATATTTGTCTCTACTTTCTGTTTGTTCGAGAGTGAGACATGGAGGGCCTGAGAATAAAAAATTTTTTTTCCAGGAGTAATCTTGACTAGTTTTTGGCCAGTTATGATGTGACAAGGAACGATTGATATCCCAGTGTTAGCTGGGATAATGATGTAGCTGTTACTCTGTGGTGGGATGTGGAGAGTAGCCTCAAATCCCAACTCAGAATGAGTGAGTGAATCTCTTTTGATGAGGGGAAGGGGCTGAGGAATTTTAAATCTCTTGTTATGTCTTTCACAATGGTCTCCCTGTGGAATGACTCTAATGGAAGTCACTTCTAGATATCATCATTGCTGTGTGGGTTGAAAAAATACTTAAAAGAATACGAATGCTTAACATTTATGTGATCTTTTGTCATGTATAATTTGGATATTTTTTCCTTAATATCTGGCATACATTTGGGAGGTCTAACATTCCCTGAATTTGCTAAATTATTAGCAACTTTTCATGGAAACGAGCCTTCTGCCCTCATCAGAAAATATATGGAATCATTTGATATAGTAATGCATATTCAAATTCATTCATTCATTCATCCATCCCTCCATTCATTCATTCATTCAGTTAAACCCTTACTGTATACTAGGCACTTGGGAGAGCACAATGCAACAATAAACAGTGACAATCCCTGCCAATAATGAGCTCAGAGTCTAGAGGGGGAGACTGAAATCAATACTAATAAACAGGCATTAATATAAATAAATAAAATTACAGCTATATGGGTCAGGGATAAGGGGGAAGAGCAAATGGAGTAAGTCAGGGTGATACAGAAGGGAGTAGGGAAAGCACAATACAACAATAAACAGTGACAATCCCTGCCAATAATGAGCTCACAGTCTGGGGGGGGGAGACTGAAATCAATACAAATAAACAGACATTAATATAAATAAATAAAATTACAGCCATATGGGTCAGGGAGAAGGGGGAAGAGCAAATGGAGCAAGTCAGGGTGACACAGAAGGGAGTAGGAAATGAACATTGAGGCTTAGTCTGGGAAGGTGTCTTGGAGGAGATGTGCCTTCAATAAGACTTTGAAGTTGGGGAGAGTAATTGTCTGGCAGATTTAAGGAGGGAGGGCATTCCAGGTGGAAAGACAGGCGAGATTGAGGCACAGTGTGAGCCCGCTGTTGGGTAGGGGCCATCTCTATATGTTGCCAACTTGTACTTCCCAAGTGCTCTGCACACAGTAAGCGCTCAGTAAATATGATTGAATGAGTGAATGAAGTGTGTAGGCTGGGTTGTAAAAGGAGAGAAGAGGTGAGGTAGGAGGGAGCAAGGTGAGGGGGTGCTTTAAAGCTAATGGTGAGGAGTTTTGTTTGATATGGACATGGATAGGCAACCACTGGTTATTTTCGAGGAGGGGAGAGGGGAGTAACATTCATTCATTCAGTCAGTCAGTCATTTATTGAGCACTTACTGTATGCAGAGCACTGTGTACAAAGCGCTTGGGAAGTACAAGTTGGCAACATATAGAGATGGTCCCTAATCAAGAACAGGCTCACAGTCTAGAAGGGGGAGACAGACTACAAGACAAAACATGTAGACAGGTGTCGAAATCGTAAGAACAAATAGAACAAATGTCCTGAACATTTCTGTAGAAAGATGATCCAGGCAGAGGAGTGAAGTATGGACTACAGTGGGGAGAGGCAGGAGGTTGGGGGGTCTGCAAGGAGGCTGATGCAGTATTCTAAGTGGGATAGGATGAATGATTCTGTTAACGTGGTAGCAGTTTGGATGGCTAGGAAAAGGTGGATTTTAGCAATGTTGTGATAGTGGGACCAGTGGGATTTGGTGAAGGTATTGACCATTCATTCAATTGTATTTATTGAGTGCCTACTGTGTGCAGAGCGCTGTACTAAGCGCTTGGGAAGAACAAATTGGCAACATAGAGACGGTACCTACCCAACAACGGGCTCACAGTCTAGAAAGGGGAGACAGACAACAAAATAAAACATGTAGACAGGTGTCAAAATCATCAGAACAAATAGAAATAAAGCTATGTGCATGTGCACATCATTAACAAAATAAATAGAATAGTAAATATGTACAAGTAAAATAAATAGAGTAATAAATCTGTACAAGCAGGTGCTGTGGAGAGGGCAAGGAGGTAGGACGGGGATTGGGAGGAGGATGGGAAAAAAGACTCAGTTGGGGAAAGTCTCTTGGAGGAAGTGAACTCTCGGTTTTGAAGGGAGAAAGAGAGCTAGCTTGGCGGATGTGGGGAGGGAGGGCATTCCAGGCCAGTGGGTGGACGTGGGCTGGGGGTTGATGGTGGGACAGGAGAGAATGAGGTACAGGAGGAGGTTAGCAGCGGAGGAACGGACGGTGCGGGCTGGGCTGTAGAAAATGAGAAGGGAGGTGAGGTAGGAGCGGGGAGGGGATGGAGAGCCTTGAAGCGAGAGTGAGGAGTTTTTGCTTGATTTGTAGGTTGACAGCAGCTACTGGAGATTTTTGAGGAGGGGAGTAACATGCCCAGAACATTTCGGCAGCAGAGTGAAGTATAGACTGAAGTGGGGAGAGACAGGAGGTTGGGAGATCAGAGAGGATCTGATGCAGTAATCCAGTCGGAATAGGATGAGCGATTGAACCGCAAGGTAGCGGTTTGGATGGAGAGGAAAGGGCAGATCTTGGCAATGTTGTGGAGGTGATACCGGCAGACCACTGAATATGTGGGCTGAATGAGAGAGAGAGGAGTCAAGGATAATGCCAAGGTTATGAGCTCATGAGACAGGAAGATTGGTGGTGCCATCTACAGTGACCTGAAAGTCCAGGAGAGGACAGGGTTTGGCTGGGAAGATAAGGAGCTCTGTTTTGGACATGTTAAGTTTGAGATGACGGGAGTATATCCAAGTAGTCTTGAAGGCAGGAGGAGATGTGTGCCTGCAGAGAGGGTGAGAGATCAGGGGAGAAGATGTAGATTTGCCTATCACCTGCATAAAGATGGTAGTTGAAGGCATGGGAGCGAATGAGTTCTCCAAGAGAATGAGTGGAGAAAGAGAATAAAAGAAGACTGAGAACTGAAACTTGAAGGATTCCCACCTCCCTCCTGCCCCCACAGTTGGGGGTGGGAGGAAGAGGAGGAGCTCATGAAGGAGACTGAGAATGAACAGCCAGATAGATTAGAACCAGGAGAGGACAGAGTCAGTGAAACCAAGGTTGGATAACATTTCCAGGAGAAGGAGGTGGTCAACAGTGTCAGAAGCAGCCGAGAGGTCGAGGAGGATTAGAATGGAATAGAAGCCTTTGGATTTGGCAAGAAGGAGAACATTGGTGACCTTTGAGAGGATGGTTTCAGTGGAGTTAAGGTGACAGAAGCCAGATTGGAGAGGGTCCAGGAGAGAATTGGAAGAGAGGAATTTGAGACAGAGGGTGTCAGCTAAACTATTTAACTTTTTAAAGGTTATGATTGTTACAGAGTTTTCTTCTTATTAGAAAGGAAGCAACTAGTATGGAATGTTTTTCCTAAAACGTATTTCATCTCAATGAAGGTTTTCTTCATTTAAAACATGAGGAGTAGTGTAGGCAGTAGCTCAGAAGGAATTGTCAGAATTGTAGAAGCAGGTTCAAAAGTTGCCTGAAAACTGATGCTTTTGTAGCCCAGTTGGTTTTGCTAGTCTGTGTAACTTCACAGTACTGTAAATTTTCCATGTGCTCAATTCATTCTCTTTAATATTTTGTAGGTGAATGAATCAAAAACAATTTTAAAGCTTTGTGATTTTGGGTCAGCCTCACATGTTGCAGATAATGACATTACTCCATATCTCGTCAGTAGATTTTATCGTGCTCCTGAAATAAGTGAGTATCCTAAATTTTATTTCAAAAGCATCAGTCCCCTTCTTAGTGCACAGCTCTGAATTAAGCAGTTGGTAGAGTGTAGTAGAATTTAGTAGACATGATCCCGTTGTCCAGGAATTTACAATCTAAGAGGGAGGCATCTTACAGATAAATTACATACAGAAGTTACTGATGTAAGAAGGTAGGACTGTACAGGGGAGTGCTACGTGGTGAGGAAGAAGTGCTGAAGTGACATGAGTGGAGAGGTAATTGAAATTGAAGTAAACTGGGAACACTTCCTAGAAGAAGAGATTTCAGAAAGATGGGGGAGGTCCATGGAATGCCGATGTGAAAGGGGCAGGAGTTGAGGTGGGTACGCTTGAGCAAGAATTCATAGTTAGGAGAAAGAATGAAGCGCAGTGAGTAGATTGAGTCAAGAGGAGATCAGTGCTTGAGCTGGGAATTGAAGAGAGGAAAATTGATAACTAGTCAAGCGAAACTTGATTGAAGGCCTTAAAGCCTCCAGATAGGGCATTCCTGCCAGATGTGGAGGGAAATAAGCAAACTTTGGACGCTTCTGAGGAGTGGAAAGGATGGTGGAGTGTGACTGTTACGGGAAAAAGATTGACAGGGTTTGGTGACAGACTGAATATGGGTGTTGAAAGAGAGGGAGAAGCCCAGGATAATGCCATGATTACGGGTTTCAGAAATGGGGAAAACTTGGTTTGCTGCAATGGGAAAATTAGGTGGAGGGGAGGATATGGGAAGGAAGAGAAGTTACAGTCTTCAGATGGTATAGGGGCAGCATTCTTTGATAATACATAATTTGTCCTTTTTTAAAATGAATGTTGAATAATTTAATAATTAATAACTGACAAGAATCTCTAGTCAGTGGGGAAGGAAGCTGATGGCTTTGCCTTTATAGTTTTATAGGCAAGGCAGGTGACTTTAACTAGTTATCACCAAAAGTAATTATATAGTTAAATGTTATAGATATAAGTGTTCACTCTGTGCCAAACCACTGTGCTGAATGCTGGGTTAGATACAAGGTGATCAGATAAGTCATAATCCATGTCCCATATAGAGCTGTGTCTTAACAATGGGCATTAGTTGTAGCAGAGACGTTAGCTTCCACATCCTGCCTACAGGGGGCAAGAGATTATATCATAGCCAGTGCCTATCTCATCCTTGTCTGGTGCCTAGCTTTTGTTATCCCAGTCCTGCCTAGTAGCCCCAGGGAAGAGGGCTGGCATTGAAATCAGGGCAGCAGCATATTCCCTGTGGGCTCCAAAGGTCAACAGACTCCACACCATGCTCCCGACTATTCTCTCTACTCCTTCCCCTACTGTACTCTCTTCTTTGCTTCTCCTCCCTCCTCTTTCTTCTGTCCACCATCTAGCCCCAAGTAGGGTGATGCAACAGGTGTGGAAAAACCTGTGTCTGTAGTACTTAAGTAACTATTTCAGTGATTTAATATCTCATTACAAACCTGTATTTATGTTTCCCTCATCAGTTTTTGGTTATTAGCACCATGGCAAAATATGGAAAATGGGAAAAGAAATCAACAGTACTAAACAATTTTGTTACTTGTTCTTATTTTGTTATTATCTTAAATAAGTGAGTTTTACCATGCTTGTTTGATTTTAATCTTCTTTGATGTTAGAAACTGATTACATTCTCTTTCTGATTTCAGTTATAGGAAAAACCTATGACTATGGTATAGATATGTGGTCTGTAGGCTGCACCCTTTATGAACTTTATATTGGAAAAATACTATTTCCTGGAAAAACAAATAATCATATGTTGAAACTTGCCATGGACCTGAAGGGAAAAATGCCAAATAAGGTAAAAAATCTGCATTCTCGACTTCTTCATGATGTGTAGAGAGCATATAGATCAGGACCTCGCCAGCAGTGGTCAGAATAAATTAGACCCACCCAATGCAAGGAGTTTGGCTGCAGGTTCCTTCTGTCACTACTGAACCCCTAATCTTTAAGTAGCAGTTTCAACTGGGGACCTAACTAGTCCACAAACCCTTGAATTGATTCGCCTCCTTCTCTTCCCATAGCCATTTAAATTTTCACCTTCATCCCTTCTGGAAAAAAACCAAACCAAGCAGGCAGAACCAATCATGACACAGTGGGTGCTTAGATTTGGTGGGGTGGGGGTGCATACATGCATGTGCATAACCTGATTCTCCCGTTGCTATATTCCATCCTTCTCTTCCCTTGCGCTTCCTCAGGGATTGAGTGGCATCAAGAGAACAGTAGGGCTCTTCTGTCAAGCACATTTCTGAAACTGGCAGTGAGTCTGGGGAAAGGGAGTGGAAAGAAGGATAGACAGTAGGGTAGCCACAGTGGAGGCAGATGCGATCAAGAGTTGGGGTGCATAGCTGTGCATGGGTTCAGCCCCTCTTGTAAGTTTCGAGGGGTTGATACCAAGCTGACCCAGGTCTAGGCAGCCTCCCATCCTGCTAGAAGATGTGGGGCATGTGGGCATTTAAATGGGTTCAAATTGACCAGTACCTATTGGCTTCTTTATCCTGGGGCTTGCTGTTCCTACTGGTACTACCAGCTTCACACAGCAAGGAGAGCTAGACACTGCTTGGATCTCAGTGTCAGCAGGTTTAAAAAATAAATGGGTGTGGATAGGCTAATTTCCAAAAGTGTGGTAGCCAGACCAGTTTATTATATATTTGAAAGATTGAAAATTGTTTCATTTGTACAGTTTTGTTGTGACTTTAAGATTTCCTAAAGCTCCCTTAATCTTGGACTAGAGCTCTTAAAGTGTAAAATGACTTTTTTTTCATAAAAATTACCTTACTGTCTAAAATTTTCTGGATTAGTTACCTTATTGATTTTTTAATAGAGAGGTGAAAGCCCATGTTCACCTGTCTAAAATAAAAATCCATTAATTCAGTGACATCAGCGAATGACAGGCTTCAAAAACCATTGTGTTCATTAAGCTGCTCTAGGTGCAGCTCTTGTAATTGCTTTTTTGAAGGATTTTTATTTCACCTTCTGGGAGAGAGGAGCAGAGCAGACATCCCCATAGCAGATTTACTTGCATTGAAAAAAGCAGCAGTGGAGCTTCATCAGCTTCTGTTTTGGTTGCCCTAGCTGCTGTGGCGGGAACCAGCCGTGAGGTGGCCCTGGTTTCTATTCTTAGTTTCTTTTGCCACTGCACCTTTGTTTCTCGAAGAGCTTTCAGCAAAGGTGAGAAATCTGGGGAGCCTAGCAACTAAAGAATCAATGTTATTAATTGAGCTCTTCCTGTGTGTTGAACATTTGCCCTAGCCACTTGGGAGAAACAAGACAGTAGAGTTGGTAGGCAGTCCCTGCCACAAAGAGCTCCCAGTCTAGAGAGAGAGATGGATATTAAAATGAATTACTGATAGAGCAAATGAGTGTGTATGGATATATCATACATAAGTGAGTTGTGGGTGAGGTGAGGATCAACTTGAAGTGGAACAGATCCAAGATTTAGGCACTGCAGAGTCCCAGTGCCAGAAGGAGATGATGAAGATGATGATGATGGAGAAGATGGATGGTGGTGGTGGTGGTGGAGGACTGGAGGACTGGGATGGATACAAGCAAATAAAGGTGGACACAGTCACTGTCCCATGTGGGTTTCACAGTCGCAATCCAAATTTTAGAGATGAGGTAACTGAGGCAAAGAAAAGGGAAGTGGCTTGCCCAAGGTCCAACAAGACAGGTGGCAGAGCCATGAGGTTCTGATTCACAGGCCCGTGCTTTATCCACTATGCTGCGATCCTGGGCTAGAGACCTCTACTCGGGGTGTGGATGGGAGGGAGCAGGTGCCATGTCATGCTGTGCTCTCCTAAGCTAAGCCTGTGCTCCCTGATAGCCCCATCTGCCCTAATGAATGTAGTCTGTCACCATTTATTCTTAGAATGGCCATCCTACTTGATAGTGGTAGGCTACACACCTCAAGAATTGGTATATGCATACCAATGGTTGGCATTTCAAAGTCCCCAAGCTAAACCCACCTTATTTTAAAATAAGAGTAAAAGATGATTTTCTTTCTCTTTCAGATGATTCGAAAAGGGGTATTCAAAGATCAGCATTTTGATCAAAATCTTAACTTCATGTATATAGAAGTAGATAAAGTGACAGAAAGGGTAAGTATTATAAATGCATAGGCTAGCCAAGTACTTTGGGTTTTCAGTGTGTATTTTGTGATTTGTTTATAAGCAATGAAAATTATAGGAGCCAGGATTGGAGAGTAATAAAACCATTACTTCCTTAACTCATTGTTTTAGCTCCTTTATGATTTGAGTCTAGTATTTGTGCAAACGGATTATGTTATTTATGGGAGAAAATAATACACGAATCCTTTCTAGAGGATTATGTGATGTGTGAAATTAAGTTGGAAGTAGTAACAAACAGCATTTTTGGTGAGGTGAGTGGTATTTCCGAAGTGTTTACTAGGCACTGCACTATCAATATAAGCTCATCAGATTGGGCACAATCTGTGTTCCACATGGGGCTCAAAGTCGTAATTCCCATTTTACAGGTGAGATAACTGAGGCACAGAGAATTTAAGTGACTTGCCCTAGGTCACCAAGTAGACAAGTGACAGAGCTGGAAATAGAATTCAGGTCCTTCTGAATTCCAGTCCTGTGCTCTCTCCACTAGGCCACACTACTTCTTACAATAAGATTATAAATCTTGGAAAATTATTTCTGAGAAGTGAATATCTTTGTCTATACATTTGTAGGCCACTCTGGCTTGTAAAAGTCCTTTAGGTTCTTTTCTCATATTTCAGTTGATAGATATGGGTGAAACAGAACAGAAGGTCTACTAAGTGAGGTTGAGCAAGATTTTTTATCTTATTCTAAAACCCTTGGATCAGATTTTCCATATGTCTAGAAAGCACTTGTACCTGGAAGCCGACATTGAGTTTGAAGCAAGTAGACATCCAAAATAGATTTCAGGCAAATTTTGTGCTTTAGCTAGCAAAAGATAAGGCATTGGTTTTTGTGTTTGTATTCTAGCAGTAGATTGGGCCATAAATGACAGTGGCACTCTGAACCTGTCTTTTAGGAGAAAGTGACGGTCATGAGCACCATTAATCCAACCAAAGACCTGTTGACTGACTTGATTGGGTGCCAGCGGCTCCCTGAAGACCAGCGTAAAAAAGTACACCAGCTCAAGGACTTGTTGGACCAGATCCTAATGTTGGACCCAGCTAAACGGATCAGCATCAACCAGGCTCTGCAGCACACCTTCATCCAGGAGAAGATTTAAATGAGACAAAGAAGTTCCAAGGGTTTGAGTAATTAAAGTACAAAGACTGAAGCGATGATGTTCCAGACATTTATTAATAATTATAAACCTATAATTTTCCCCGCAAATTGAGGAAGCATTATCTAGTTGAATTAACACAAGGGCTGGTATTTCTTTTAGAAATGTTAGTCACTCTGTTTGTGTCTTTATGTGAGAATTTTCCCTGTAGAACTATTTTAATTGCCAAGACTGCACAAAGTACAATACTACTGTGTATGGTTGCAGTTCTCTTGAAAGCCACGGCTCCATGATGCAAAGCACAGTAATACTGGGTAGTTGATTTGTTTTGAACAGACATGGCTTCAGTTTGGTCTCTGAGAAAATGGCCAGCATAAATACTGTTTATATTCACATTTTCCTAGGTGTGTATGTGCACGCAGGCCACAGCAGTATGCCCTTGGTGTAGTCAGTGCCGAAGGGGGCCTGTTCCTTCTTGTGCTGCCCACAGGGATGGTCTCCTCTTTTAAAGCAGGTTGTGTACAACTTTCAGTACACTGAAGGTAAGCTACACCATCCGCATCACTGATGAGTTAAGATGTTATTTTCCTGGAACAGCAGGCACTATGAGGGACAGTAGTTTGATGGCAAAATTCACTTCATTTCGGACAGCTGACTCCCCTGTTTATTTTCTTTTTTCTTTTTCGGCATTGCAGCTGTGGCATATTTACAAACTCGGTTCTCTTCATCACATTTAAGATTGGGAAGAGTGTACACTTGATGGATATAAAGCGCCTTCAATGTACTGTTTCTTCTTGCTTTAAAATTTTTTAATCAACTGGCTATATAGACTTTAGATAAGTTTTGTTATGTACAATTCCCAACTAATACGTAAATACCCACAGAATTTTCAGTTACTAATTACGAATGTCAGGACCTCCTTCTGAAAGTCCTACCTAAAAATTAGCTAGACAACATTAAGTTTTTAACTCAGTGTATGTAATCTTAAAGGTATACTGCTTTATGGAAAAGAGTTTTCATTTGTTCATTGTTTTCATTATTTGTGATCATGTTGTCTTTCAATACAGGCATAAACCTTCCACTCTTGAACAAAGCAGCTGCTTTTTAAAAGTGGTAATTGCTTCTTTTGCCTTTTATTTCTTTTGTAAATGAAGCTTTTTCTTTAACAAGAAGTGTGACTTTAAAATGTTGTCTATGGCATGAAACAGTTGACACTCACTTATTGTAAAGTGAAGATTGCTCTGCTGCATGTAAAATGAACCATGCAGATTTCTGTATGTTTTCATTAGATAATAAAGTCTTCTGTGAACAAGGCATTTGTAGCCATCTTTAAAAGTTTTTGTCTTCAGTGCTGGGAAGTCAGGTAATCCATAAAAGGTTGAAAGCAACCTTTTTTTTTTCCTGAAAAATCCTTTCGCAAAAGGGATTATTAAGGATGTAAATCCTGTCAGATGGATGTCAAGCTAAGTTAATTTAGATGACTCCCACCAAAAAACCACTTCATCCAAAAGCCCTACAGCTGTTGTCTGCTTTCACTGTAGTGCAGGTATCCCTGTAGGTTATGTAGGAGTGAATTCAGAGTTTAACTAATGTTTATGCTGTTCTCTCACTTTTCCTTTCGATGATGCTGAAAGAAAAAAAGGAAAGCTGGGCACAGACCACTCACCGCCTTCTCCTGGGGGTCTGAGTGCTGAGACACCACCTTCACCTTCCTCACAAGGTTATTGCTGATAGCATGTGTAGATAAATGATCATTTGAATTGGTTTGATTTTTGCAGCATGAAGAAACGGGAAATATTCATTTCTGCATTTCTGTATTAATGTAAAGGATGAGAGTAAAAGTTCACTGTCTTTTTTTTCTGTCGGGCAGTAAAATGAAATGGTATTTGTTTGGCCTGTCAGGTATTGAATCTTGATTTTTAGGTTGTGTTTTTCTGGTTTAAAGAGACTTAAAATAATCAATATCTGGGCACATCTATATTTGCCTAGGTGCATAATTGCAACAGGCATGTACATTTGGTGCAGTCAAGCATGGAAAATTAGAAAAGCAGGCGTTTTGCTGATGGTTGGGCTCTACCAAGAAGATGGAATGAATAAACTGCAAGCAGGCAGGGGATGTGTGATCTTTTAATACCCCTTCAACCCATCTCCTAAAGATTTTCCCTTTTTGAACAATATGAATACATTACTTCCAAGTAATCTATTACTCAGAACCAACAAGAATGCAGCTTATATACTCCCTTTTTTAGAGAGTAATCATCTGGCATTCCTCAGTTTTAGTGTTTTGTTTTTTGGGGATTTTCTTCAGATTTAATAATTTTTTCTTCTGTTAGTTTTTGGCACCATTTTTACATGAGAATAATGTAATAATTATAATAATAATTATGGTATTTATTAAGTGCTTACTATATGCCAAGCACTGTTCTGAGTGCTGTTATAGATACAAGGTGATCAGGTTGTCCCATGTGGGGCTCACAGTCTCAATCCCATTTTGCTGAGGCACAGAGAAGTTAAGTGATTTGCCTAAGGGCACAAAGCTGACAAGTGGCAGAGGTGGGATGGTGGGTGGCAGAGGCACTCTTTGAGACTGTGAGCCCGCTGTTGGGTAGAGACCGTCTCTATATGTTTCCAACTTGTATTTCCCAAGTGCTTAGTACAGCGCTGTGCACACAGTAAGCACTCAATAAATACGATTGAATGAATGAATGAATTAGAACCCACAACTTCTGATTCCCAAGCCCATGCTCTTGTCACTAGGCCATGTTGCTTCTCTTACTGTAATGCAGTAACATTTACTTAAGTAGAGACCATTCATCTAATGCCTTACAGAACAGTTTGAAAGTGGCATAAAGTTGCTCGTTTACTTGTTCCTTGTGTTGTAAGTGCAGCTGAGAAGATGACGATCTTCAGAAGACATAGGCTCAGGTTCCTACTTTATAAAAATATATGAAATAGAGTAATTTAGTTAAATCTAATCTTTTGGACTACAGCACTTACATTTTAGATCTCGTTAATTTGTAGTTATCGACACTTGAGAATACTATCACTGTGGTTGGTAGTCAGCCATATGTTATGGTTCTGGAGTTTCTGCTTTCAATAAATTGTGGCAGGAAGGAGTACTTGGTGTGAGCCTGTTGCTGGGTAGGGACCGTCTCTATATGTAGCCAACTTGTACTTTCCAAGCGCATAATACAGTGCTCTGCACACAGTAAATGCTCAATAAATATGAGTGAATGAATGAAATGATTCATTTGGAGGCTTAAAGGGATTTGGTAGGTATTAAATGTCATGTCAGAGCAGATCAGAAAATGGCACCCACCAAAACCACCATGAATCAAAAAACAGACTTGAGTTTAAATTCTACCTTAACTCAAAGTTATTGTTAGTTTGAGGGAATGGCAGCTGAAAGAACTGCCCAGCTCAGTTAATTCTCCCTCCTCCAATTACCCAATTACCTCTCCACAGTCTTCAACACTGCCACCTCGAGGTCGTGCCTTATCGGCATCTGCATGTTGTCACAAGACAGCACCCAGACATGGGCCCTATCCAGGAGAAAGTATAGTCACTGAGCGATTTGGAAGCAGAGGCATGCATATCTGGTACAGTGCCTTTGGCTTCATTAGGGTGGGCTACTCTTTAAGCCTGTGCCAGTCTTTCCCCTTTGCCTCTGCAGTGTATTGGGGCTGTATCTTCAGGAGTCTGAGGAGCTGTTGTTGCAGGTTCCTAATTCTCTGAACTGCCCTTCTCAGCCCTTCTCCAAGGTGACTCCTCACAATGCCATGGTCTTCACTGTCCTAGCAGTGCTGAGATAAAAATGATGAAGGAGGAGTGTAAAAAATTCTCCAAGCCTGCAACATTTCGACAGTGTTGACTTGGTCAGGACAGTTTGTGGTAGAGGAGGGTGGGAAATCTGGAGTTCGACTTGATTTTGGCCAGTTTGTTCTCTGAAACTTTTCTCCCCATAAAATTACTATGACTTCATACCCAAAACACTGACTTACCAGTTCAGCTGCTTTGTAGATGCCAAAGAAGCTATCTTTGGAATAAAACAAGGCACCTGAATATGAGGTCTAATTTAGAACAGTCATGAAGGCTCTGTGGGTGAAAAATGTTAGGCACAAGATGCCTCGGTTAGTCATCTCATCCCTCCATGGTTCACAAGTTCTTGTTCATTAACAGGAATGTTATATGTAAAAGTGGAGATGTGCTTCCATGAGAGTTGAGCCTGCACTATATAAATTCTACTATCATGATGATAGATGTGCACATACAAAATCATGAATTTCACACCTAGCCATTTTCTGCATGAAGTGTCCCTTAGTAATTTGTTTCCAGGAAATTGTAGCTAAAAGTTTGTTAACATATTTTGTATGTATTGAATATGAACTTTTTTTCTTCTTTTTTTCAAGCATCTTTGCAGTCACTTTTGTTGACTTTGTTGCTATCTTTAGATTTCTCCATCTTTTTCCCTTACCCTAGGGTAAGTGTGTGCTCCTGAAGGACTTTTCACATTTTTTGATCGTCATGGGAGCCTGTTGTATCTGAGAATACTGAAGACATAATGAGCTTTTTAATGATTTCCTTAAATTCTAATATTTAGAAGCACATAGTCACAAATGGTTAATGAATCTCTTAATAAAATCATTCTTGTACCCATTTACCAGCCTGTTTCTTCCTTCACACTGGATTGGTGTTTTGAGTTAGTATTTCTTTGGGGACATTGTTTCCCTGTCTGCAGGTTGGGGTTTTGGCTGGGGTTTGGGGAAGGAGGCAGAGCAGAGAAGGTGGGATGGAAGGGACCTGTTTCAAGCAGCTTTCCTCATCCCACCCCAGTTATGTGCTATATCCAGCCAGAATGGAGAATTTCCCACTCAGTTGTTTCTGTCTCCTCAACCCTTACCCACCATGCTTTCCAGTCAGTGTGACTCAAAGCCCACCTTCTGAATGGGGAAAACAATGGGCTGTAGTCCAGGAGTGGGAATGGTGGGGGTCAGTGAAGCGGGGGAGGTGTCCCTTGCTCCTATTTGTCTCTGACCCATCCCACCCCTCCTTTGGACTCCTGGATCCAGCCTCTCAGCCTCAGACTGTCCTCCGCAGCTGCACAGGCATCTGTAGTGAAGCCATGCCTGGTCTCAGCAATGAGGGCAGACAGCTGGTGTAGGGACAAGAGGCACCCATGGAAGGGATGATGCCATGTTAGTGAGATGGGATTTGGTCAAGTCAAAATCTAGTCACTTAGTCTAGTCATCTAGCAGACCGTTGGGGTCCCAGTGAGGTCCAGTAACAAATGTTATGTTATGGACTATAACATAACCCCTCTCCCAACAGCAGTGGCATAGGGGTTGGGCATTCTTTACCCTGAATGCTGGGTGGGGTGGAAAGGGCCATGTTTGAAATGTTTCCCAGGGGCCAACAGACCCATAGGAGAAGGGAAGAGGGGCAGCAGGAAGACCCTAAGGTGTACTTTTTTCTTGGTGGGTTCCCATGAACTCCCCAGACACCTTGGCTGGGCTAGCAGCACCCTTTGTCTCCATCCCTGGGTCCCCATGTGTGGATGACACCTCTTTGCCTCACTCAGTCTGCACAGAAGCTAGGATCTCTCTGGGGATGAGGTGGGGCTCTGGGTCATTTCCCAGCCCAGAGCCTCTAGGCACTGCCACCACCAATGGACATATTTTCTCACCTCTTTCTCCCCAGTTTCCTCCCAATTCCATCTTTGCCCTGCCCTCTCCCCACAAACCTCACCCCTACAGTGCCCCACCACTTCAGTGGGCGGGGTCACCCTTTGCCTAAAATGAAAAGTTTCTCCTGCATGCAGAGAGTAAGATGAGGGGTTTTCATCTTTGTAGATTGAATCTTGTTTTATTGCACCTGATGTCTTTTTCCAGTCTCCCAGCATGGCTCAGTGGAAAGAGCATGGGTTTGGGAGTCAGAGGATGTGGGTTCTAATTTTGAATCTGCACCTGGATTTTGGAGCAAATTAAACCAAAATGGTCTTTGGAGGATCAAATGACTTAGATTAGTATATTTTGGACACATAATCAGGAGGACTGAGTCTCTGGAGAAGACAGGGAAAATGTAAAAGAGGCAGGCCAGCAGCTAGATGGATAGAGACCATAACAATGATAATGGAATAACCATTAGAAAGGTTTGTGGATTATGGCAGAGGACAGGATGTTCTGGAGAAAGTATATCCATGGAGTCACTCAGAATTGGAAACGTCTGGACAGCACTAAATAATAATAACTAGATTGCAGGAAAAAGCTAGTTTACAACCGAGTCATAGGATGAAATAGAGGCCATTGGATTTGGCAAGAAGATCACTGGTGACCTTAGGGCAATATCCTTGAAGTGATGGAGGTGGAATGGAGTAGAAGCCAGCAGATTGGAGAGAGTCAAGGAGAGAACTGGAGGACAGGAAGTGGAGGCAATGGGTGTAGACAACTCAAGGAGTTTGGAGAGGAATGGTAAGAGTGAGGTGGGACGATAACTGGAAGGAGCTATGAGGTCAAGGTTTTTTTTTAAAGAATAGGTGATCCATGAGCATAGTGTAACTTTTTGTTGTAAACTCAAATGGTGAAATTTGCCATGCTTTCTCATATCAAGGATTCTCACTACAGTAGTTTTTGGTTCATTCATTCACTCAATTCTAATATTTAGAAGCACATAGTCCCATGTGGTTAATGAATCTCTTAATAAAATCGTTCTTGTACCCATTTACCATCCTGTTTCTTCCTTCACACTGGATTGGTGTTCTGAGTTAGTATTTCTTTGAGGACATTGTTTCCCTGTCTGCAGGTTGGGGTTTTTATATTTATTACATTTATGGCAATTTTTTATATTTATGTATATTTATTATTTTGTATTCATTGAGTGCTTACTGAGTGCAGAGCAACGTACTAAGCGCTTGGGAAGTACAAATAGGCAACATATAGAGATAGTCCCTACCCAATAACAGGCTCACATTCTAGAAAGGGATCTCTGATCTCTGATCAAGATCCCCTTGATCTCTGCTGATCCTTTGGGCATTTTGTATTCACCCCACTCAGCTCCAAGCACTTAAGTACACACCCAGAAATTATTTATTTATATTGATGTATGTCTCCCCCCTCTAGGCTGTTAACTCACTATGGATAGGGAATACGTCTAACCAACTCTGCTCTACTGTATTCCCACAAACACTTTATGCAGACAGAAAATGGTCAATTAATACCACTCATTCCCATCGTATTTATTGAGCACAATGTGTGCTGAGCACTGTACTAGGTGCTTGGAAAGTACAATTCTGCAACAAATAGAGACACAGCCTAGAAGGGGGGAGACAGGCATCACAACTGAGAGCCCGTTGTTGGATAGGGATTTTCTCTGTTGCCGAATTGTACTTTCCAAGCGCTTAGTACAGCACACAGTCAGCGCTCAATAAATACAATTGAATGAATAAAAGAAAACAAGAAAACAGGCATCATCAAAAGCATCAGTATAAGTAAATAGACCTATAGATATATGAACATCATTAATATACATAAAAAGAATTATAAATTATAAATGGAGTAGAAGCCAGAAGGTTTGGAGAGAGTCAAGGAGAGAACTGGAGGAAAGGAAGTGGAGGCAATGGGTGTAGACAACTTGCTCAAGAAGTTTGGAGACGAATGGTAGGAGTTACTGGCTGGAATTTTAAATGCTGGGGTATATATAACCCATCCTAAAAATGCAATGAACTTGTAATGAACTATACATTGAAAAATGTATAGCAAGCGAATTAACAGACCAGAAATTTGGAATCCCACTTAAGCTTATTCCAAATGCATTTTGAGTTAATGAGCTCTAGTATATAGGGATCAGAGCTGCTTATTCTTTTTTCTTGACTTTTATCTGCAAACTTTGTTTGAAGACCTTGACTTTGATTTGGCATGTCTGACTTTAGTCTGGCTCATTTGGGAACCACTAGGACTTTCTGCCTTTCTCCCCTTCTAGACTGTAATCCCTTGGTCAGGTATCATGACTCCCAATCTGTTGTGTTTTACTTTTCCAAATTTTTAGTATTTGGGACTATAATTTTTAGTATAGTCCTCTGCACACAGTAACTGCTCAATAAATGCCACTGATTGATTGATTGACTGACTGACTGGATACTGGCTGCAACATAGAGAAGCATTGGATAGAGCATGGGCATAGGAGTCAGAAGGACTTGGGTTCTAATTAAAGCTCTGCCACATATCTGCTGTGTGAGTGGCTTGGGCCACTCACTTCACTTCTCTGGGCCTCAGTTACCTCATCTGTAAAATGGGGATTAAGAGTATGAGGCTCGTGCCGGACAAAGCATGTCTCACCAATTTGACTTGCATCTACCCCAGCACTTAGAACAAAGCTTGACACATAGAAAGCACTTTAAGTACCTTAATTATTTTTATTGTTATTGTTACCACACTTTTCCCATTTCTGGGTAGTGGGTTATCAGTTGCTCAACAACACTGTCCAACAAAGATCACTTTCCAGCTGTCAAATTGAAATCAATTTTTTGCATATTCAGAGAATTGAAAGGTTGGAAGCCAAGCCTGGGACATGAAAATACGTCACTTGGCTGAACTGATAAAGATTCTATTGAGTATTTGATAATTTCTGTTTTTAAGTTCCAGAATGTGTCTGGAGGATGAGAAAAGACTGGGATTTGAGATCAAGCTAGCTGTGGCCTAATGGAAAGAGCACGGGCCTGGGAGTCAGAAGGTCTCGGGATCTAATCAGTTCCACAATTTATCTGCTGTGTAACCTTGGGAAAGTCACTTCACTTCTCTGGGCCTGAGTTACCTCATCTGTAAAACAGGGATTAATGCTGTGAGCCCATGAGGGAAATGGACTATGTCCAAACTTATAAACTTGTATGTGTCCCAGCACTTAGAACAGTGTTTGCCACAGTGAGAATTTAAAAAAAAACATAAAAAGTCATTAATTAATTCATTCATTCAATTTTGCCTACTGTGGAAAGCACTGTTCTAAGGGCTTAGGAAAGTACAATAAAGCAATAAAGAGAGGCAATCCCTGCCCACAACAAACTCACAGTCTAGAGGAGGGGAGATAGACATTAATACAAGTAAGTAGGCATCAAAACATCAGTAAAAGTAAATAGACAGCAATATAAATAAATAAAATTACAGATATCTATATCTAATTACAGATATAATACAGATATAAGCATGGAGGGGGGAAGAAGCAAAGGAGCAAGTTAGGGAGACACAGGAGTGGGAGATGATAAAAAGTGGGACTCGATCTGGGAAGGCTTCTTGTAGAAGATGTGCCTTCAGTAAGGCTTTGAAGTTTGGGAGAGTGACTGTCTAGCGGATTTGAAGAGGGAGGGCGTTCCAAACCAGAGAAAGGACATGGGCCAGGGGTAGGCAGTGAGACTCACTGAGGCTTACTGAGAAGGTTAGCATCAGAGGAGCAAAGTGCGTGGGCTGAGTTGTAGAAGGAGAGAATGGAGGTGAGGTAGGAGGGGGCACGGTGATAAAGCCAACAGTGGGGAGTTTTTGTTTGATATTCATTCATTCAATCATTTATTGAGTACTTACTGTGTGCAGAGCACTGTTCTAGGCACTTGGAAAGTGCAATTCGGCAACAGACAGAGACAATCCCTACCCAACAACAGCTTCACAGTCTAGAAGGGGGAGACAGACACAAAACAAAACAAGTAGGCAGTACAGTGCCTAAACACATAGTAAGCATTCCACAAATACCGCACTTAACATTATTATTTTACCACAAATCTCATTTCTAGAGAAAGTTTAATTAGACACTTTCAAAATCAAAAAACTGGTACAAACAAATTGCTCTTTTTTTTTTCCTTTTGAGGACACTAATGTTAAGTGATTGGTGGAGCACTTTCTTTTGAATTTTGATCTTTGGTTTGTGGAACTTTTTGGACTCAAAATGCCAACAAAGACCATCCTGCAAAAATCAAATAAAGAAAGGCCTTCCCAAGTTCGTCCCTACCCCGGCTTTTCACTTGCGGAGATACCGAGATGGTTAGGAAACCACTGGAGATTTTTGAGGGTGGTGGGGGTGACATGCCCTGATCGTTTCTGTAGAAAGGCAGCATAGTGAATTATGGACTGGAGTGGGGAGAGGCAGAATGTTGGGATCAAGGAGGCTGATGAAGTAATCTAGGTAAAATAGGATGAGTGATTTTACATAACTGGTAGCAGTCTGGATGGAGAGGAAAGGGCAGATCTTGGAGATGCTGGGTCATGTGGGAAGGTCTGGTTTTTCATTGGCAGAGATAGGAGGACTGCCAGGAAGTTGGAGGTAAGGCAGGTTCTTCCTCCAAGAGGTAAGATGTCCCCTGTGGCCTGCCCTTCCTTTTCTTGTCTTAAGAGGAAGTTTGGCTAAATTTGGCATTTGGTATAGGGACTGTGTCCCAATTGATTACATTGTATCTACCTCAGCACTTAGTACAGTGCTTAGTCAGCTCCTTAAGGAGTCTCCCAAGCACTTATAGTTCTCTGTACATAGTTCTAAATAAATAGCATTGATTGCCTATAAGTGCTTAACAAATACTATAACATGGTATAGTGGGTAAAACTTGGGTCTGGGAATTAGAAGGGCATGAATTCTAAAACCAGCTCCACCACTTGTCTGCTGGGTGACCATAGGAAAGTTACTTCACATCTCTGTGCCTCAGTTATCTCATTTACAAAACTGGGGATTGAGACTGTGAGCCCTACATAGGACAGGGACTCTTTCTAATTTGATTTCTTTGTATCTACCCTGGTGCTGTGTACAGTGCCTGGCACACAGTAGGCACTTTACAATTATTATTATTATTAGATGCAGAAGATCTAAGGTATGGAACTCAATTTCTATTTCTATTCCTGACCATTTTCTTTGTAAGCACATTGTCAAATAGTTCAAATACACATGGATAAATGCTAAGGTGAAATTTCCATGGGAAAATTGCTGTTTAAAGTTGCCAGATTTCATAAAGATTCAAACTATTCACATTATAGGTTGTTCTCATATTAGGGGGAATTGTTCCATTATAAAATGCTCATTGTAGGCAGGAATTTATTGTGGGCAGGTATTTGTTTCTTGTTATATTGTACTCTCACAATAATAATAATAATGATGATGGTATTTGTTAAGAGCTTACTATATGCCAAGCACTGTTCTAAACACTGGGGTGGATACAAGGTAATCAGGTTGTCCCACGTGGAGTCTTAATCCCCATTTTACAGGTGAGAAAACTGAGGCACAGGGGAGTTAAGTGACTTGCCCAAAGTAACACAGCTGACAAGTGGCAGAGGTGAGATTAGAACCCAAGACCTCTGACTCCCAAACCTGTGCCCTTTTCACTAAGCCAAGCTGCTTCTCTTCCCAAGTGCTTAGTGTTTTGCATTCAGTAAACAATAAGTACGACTGAATGAATAAAATAACTGTTTGGATGGAATATTTTTTGTCTAGTTCTTGTTTTAATCCCAAGAATTGGGAAGAATTTAATTTATTACCTTTACCGTCTTCGTGTGTTTCTTTCTAATAAGAGTATCTCAAAATGTTACTTATAGTTATATTTACTGTCATTTAGATTTGTAGTCATTTCCTACAGCTCTCCTCTTCAAGTCTCCTACTGCTCCTATAACACACCTGCATCCCCTCTGTCAAAGAATGACAGACCTGTTAAATTAGTGTGCCATCTCCAATAAAAAGAGAAAATTCAATTATCCAAACTATTCACATATTTTAATGGTATTTTAAAGTGCTTACTATGTGACTCTGAGCCTCAGTTCCTCCATATGTAAAGTGGGGATAAAATACTTTCCCTTCTTACTCCTCTGACTGAGGCTCATTTGGGTTAAGGTAATGTGTCCATTTTGATTATCCTGTATCTGCCTCAACCCATGGCACTGTTGAGGTACCACTGTGCCACTGTTGAGGTGCCATTTGTGGAAATACTCAAAAGCAGTATCTAGGTCAACAGGATCTATTGAACACCTGCAGTGTGCACATGACTATTCTAGGTGCCTGGGGAACGTATGAAACAAGGAGAAGATGTGATTTCTGTCCTCAAATAATTTCCAATCTAATGGTGGAGACGTTAATATAAATTGACAAAAGGTGTCATAGTAAGCACAAGATAATAGATATAAGAAACTGTTAATAAATGATGATGATGGTATTTGTTAAGCGCTTACTATGTGCCAAGCACTGTTCTAAGCATTGGGGTAGATACAAGGTCATCAGGTTTTTCCACATAGGGCTCACAGTCTCAATCCCCATTTCACAGATGGGGCAACTGAGACACAGAAGTTAAGTGACTTGTCCAAAGTCACACAGCCGGTAAGTGGCAGAGCAGGGGAAGGGGATGGTCGACAGTGTCAAAGGCCACTGAGAGGTCGAGGAGGTTTAGGATAGAGTAGAAGCCATTAGATTTGGCAAGGTGGAGTTAATCGGTGACCTTTGAGAGGGCAGTTTTGCTAGAGTAAAGGGGATGGAAGCAGTTTGGAGGGAGAGGAGGAGAGAGTTGGAGTTGAGGAATTCGAGGTAGTGAAGACTCACTCTAGGAGTTTGGAAAGGAAGGGTAGGAAGGAGATGGGATGACAACTGGAGGTGGCAGTGGGGTCATGAGAGGGTATTTTAGGATGGGGGAGATGTGGGCATGTTTAAAGGCAGAGGGGAAGAAGCCATTGGATTGTGCCAATGAGATTGGGGGTGTGACCAAGGTGATGAGTGGTGAGGTGGGGTGGAGGGAGAGTTGACAGAGTCTAGGAGAGATAGAAGCCAGGAGGCTGGGGTGTTGCCGGGTACATCCTTGTGGATGTTGAAGTCTCCGAGGATCAGAGTGAGCAAGGAAAAAGAGAGAAGGAAGGTGAGAAAAGGGCAAAATTGTTGAAAGAAGTTGGAGGTGGGACCGGGGGGACGGTAGATGATGGTGTCACCCGTCGTCAGGGGATGGAGTCATTTGGTAATTGGCACAGCGAGAAAGAGAGAGAGGCTGGGGATGGAAAGCCCAAGTTTTATATAAAATTTATTCCGTGAGGTGAATTGAATTATTTAGTCATTTTAGCGCAATGGATTGAACTTCCCCTTCGGGAGGAATGTGATTAATTAGTAATATTAGAGCTTCCCTAACTGGAGGAACACACTCATACATTACCCGCGCACGGGTGAGGTGGCTAGATCTCACCCCTGTGCATTCCCCACTTGGGAAGAATCCATGTGCTTTCCCACATGAAGAATCCACTTACTTTCCCACATGGGAAGAATTCACTTTCTTTCTCACACAGGAAAAATACACTTACTTTCCCACGTGGGAATAATCCATTATGTTACCCACACATGTTATGGGTGGCTAGCCCTCACATGGTAGGAATCCACGTATGTTTCCCATCCGCAGTGGGGCACCTGGCTCCCACACACGAACATTCGGCGAGACACTCACCCGTCCCGCGGCCCTTTCCTCAGTGAGTTGATCTGCTTCCTCAGGTATTAAAGCGAGCATCTGGTGTTCTGGGCAAAGAAAAACGTGGACCTCTGCTGCTGCTGTGCATACCGCTCTCACAACCAAAACTGCTAGATTGACAGCCCAAACCAGGAATATAGAAGGTGTCCCTCACTCCCAGGCCAATCAAATTAGGCAATGGAGGAGGAAGAAAGGCAGAGATTTGATAAACTGAGGTCGGAAGCTGGAATGGCCTGGGAGGACAGATGATAAATACTTGTCACTTCTGACCTTCTGGGCATCACCCCATTTGGTCCCCTGAGCTGGATTTCAGCTCCATCCTGGACCAAAGAAGAGTAGTGTAAAAGATTGTTTTCCCATTTCTCAACATGCCAGCCGAGGAAATGGAAGGTGTTGTTCATAAGGAGATTGATAGTCATGCCTCATGATTACTTCCTATACAACTATTTGCTGGGTCAGTTAGGCAGTCTGCACTGATAGTAAGAAGTAGACTGCTCCCAAAGATATAGGAACTGAGCATCTCTAAGTATGTGAGGACAAAGACAGAGGCCAAAGAGGGACGGGGTGAGGCACAATGGATGCATGCATCACTCCCTTGGTGAACTCATTTGCTCTACGCTGATGACACCCAAATTTACATCTCTGCCCCTGCTCTCTCTCCCTCCCTTCAGGCTCATTTCTTCTCCTGCCTTCAGGAAATCACCATCTGGATGTCTTCCCGCCATCTAAAACTCAATATATCCAAGACTTAACTCTTATCTTCCCTCCCAAACCCAGCCTTCTCCCTAAATTGCCTGTCACTGTATACGACACTTCCATCCTTCCTGTCTCACAAGCCCACAACCTTGGTGTCATCCTCTACTCCACTCTCTTGTTCACCCCACACATCCAATCCATCACCAAACCCTGCGGGTTTCACCTCCACGACATCGCCAAGATCCGCCCTTTCCTCTCCATCCAAACTGCTACCTTGCTGGTTCAGTCTGTCATCCTATCCCGACTGGATTACTACATCAGCCTCCTCTCTGATCTCCCATACTCCTCTCTCTCCCCACTTCAGTCTATACTAAACTCTGCTGCCCGGATCATCTTTGTGCAGAAACACTCTGGGCATGTTATTCCCCTGCTCAAAAATCTCCAGTGTCTCCCTGTCAACCTGTGCATCAAGCAAAAACTCCTCAAGGCTCTCCATCACCTCGCCCCCTCCTACCTCACCTCCCTTCTCTCCTCTACAGCCCAGCCCACACCCTCTGCTCCTCTGCCGCTAACCTCCTCCTGTACCTCATTCTCACCTGTCCTGCCATCGACACCCAGCCCACATCCTTCCCCTGGCTTGGAATGCCCTCCTTCCACACATCCACTAAGCTAGCTCTCTTCCTCCCTTCAAAGCCCTACCAAGAGCTCACCTCCTCCAGGAGGCCTTCCCAGACTGAGCCCCCTTTTCCCTCCCCTCCTCCCCATCCCCTCTGCCCTACCTCCTTCCCCTCCCCATAGCACTTGTATATATATTTGTACAGATTTATCACTCTATTTTACTTGTACATATTTACTATTCTATTTATTTTGTTAATGATGTGCATATAGCTTTAATTCTATTTGTTCTGACGACTCTGACACCTGTCTACATGTTTTGTTTTGTTGTCTGTCTCCCTCTTCTAGACTGTGAGCTCATTGTTGGGTAGGGACTGCCTCTATATGTTACCGCCTTGTATTAAGTGTTTAGTACAGTGCTCTGCACATAGTAAGCACTCAATAAATACAATTGAATGAATGAATGAATGAATGAATGAATGAATGAATGAATGAATGAATGAATGAATGAATGAATGTAGGTGTATCTGCTAGTTTGGACTAACGCAACCCTCACCAGTGGTAGAAAGATCCCCAGATGATGGACAGTTAACGAGACCTAATTTTTCAGTTTTCACGTTAGCTCTCTTCCTCAATTCAAAGCCCTACTGAGAGCTCACCTCCTCCAGGAGGCCTTACAAGACTGGGCCCCCTCCTTCCTCTCCCCCTCCCCAACCCTCCCACCCTACCTCCTTCCCCTCCCCACAGCACCTGTATATATGTTTGTACAGATTTATTACTCTATTTATTTTACTTGTACATATTTACATATTCAATTTATTTTATTTTGTTAATATGTTTTGTTTTGTTGTCTGTCTCCCCTTCTAGACTGTGAGCCCACTGTTGGGTAGGGACCATCTCTATATGTAGCCAACTTGTACTTCCCAAGCGCTTAGTACAGTGTTCCGCACATAATAAGCACTCAATAAATACGATTGAATGAATGAATGAATATGAGTGGTCAGGGCTTCAGCTGTGAAAAGCCACAACCTAAAAATATAAAATGGCCAACACCTGCTGATTAAAAGAATAATGTTTCCAACTGTAGTGTTTTTTGAGCAAGTGAGTGCAATGCACTGTTTCCTGAAATAGGTCCTTCTTTTCCATCAAAG
This sequence comes from Tachyglossus aculeatus, assembly GCF_015852505.1. Taxonomy (NCBI): domain Eukaryota; kingdom Metazoa; phylum Chordata; class Mammalia; order Monotremata; family Tachyglossidae; genus Tachyglossus; species Tachyglossus aculeatus. Next base: position 3,433,879 of record NC_052094.1, on the reverse strand, counting down.
TGGCTTCCACACTAATCCACCCACTTATCCTATTTCACCTTGATTACTGTATCAGCCTCTTTGCAGAGATCCCAGACTCCTGTCTCTCCTAACTCCAGTCCATACTTCACTCTGCTGCCTGGATCATTTTTCTAGAAATACGTTCAGGCCATGTTTCCCCACTCCTCTAGAACCTCCAGTGGTTGTCCATCCACCTCATCAGACAAAAATTCCTCATCATTGCCTTTAAAGCGTTTGATCACCCCCAACCCCACCTCACCCTGCTACTCTCCTACTACAGCTAAGCCCATGCAATTTGTTCCTCTATCACTAACCTTCTCACTGTACCTTGATTTCATCTATTGACCTCATCTATTCTTGCCCATGTCCTTCCTCTGGCCTGGAATGCCCTCCCTCCTTATATCCAGCAAACAATTACTCTCCCCGACTTCAAAGCCTTATTGAAGACACATCTTCTCCCAAAGGCCTTCCCTGTGACTAAGCCTTCTTTTCCTTTTCTTCAACTCCCTTCAGTATTGCCCCGACTTGCTCCCTTTATTCATCTCCCCTCCCAGTCTCATGGCACTCAAGTCTATATCCTGTAAATTATTTATTTATAATAATGGCTATCTCCCTCTCTAGATGGTAAGCTCACTGTAAGCAGGGAATGTATCTGTTACACTGTTGTACTGCGCTTTCCCAAGCACCTACTACAGTGTTCTGCACATAGTAAGCACTCAATACATTAGATTTACTGAATGACTGACCTGGGACCATGTCTAATTCCCATCTGTGTTTTCTTTCCCAACAGTTAGTCCAGTGCTTAGTAGTAAGTACTTAACAAATGCCATCATTACTATTGTGGTGCTCTACAAATAGTAAGAACTTAATAAATACTATTTCTCAAAGTACTGAGAAATACTAAATAAAAAAGTGATAACTTTCCTTGCACACAAAGAGTTTGCACTGTTAAGGGGGAGAGAGCCATAAAGTATTTACAGATGGAATAGTCAAGATAAATAATTGAATGAACAATTGAATACACATATATACCAAAGTAATGATAATGGATATGAATCAGCTCACAAGTGCTAGAGATAGCTGATGGGTTTATGTGACTCAATGGGCTAGGAATTAATGGAGGAGGTTCCCTAGAGAAGTGGAATTTTAAGAGATCTTAAATGTGGGGAGGGCTGCTGCCTGTCAAATTTGATAAAGGAGGGACTTCCAAGGAAGCGGGGAGAGAGTGAGCTAAGGCACAGAGTTAAATAATTTAGAAACTAGTTCACCAAAGATTTGTACCAGGACAGACCATTTAGGCAGTCAGGGTCTTTCTTACTCCTCTTGTCACCATCCCCTACTCCCCAACCATTGTCACATTTCTACAACCACATGCTGCAGTGTTGACCCCGTTATGAGGTTTCTCAGTCAGAAGGAGTTAGACTGGGGATACAAAGGGGACAGGAAATCAGTTCATTCACGGACGGGATTGTGTCTACCAACTCTACCGTACTGTCTTCTCCCAAGCACATGCTTCTCCCAGCATGGCTTAGTGAACAAAGCACTGGCCTGGGAGTCAAAATGACCTGAGTTCAAATTCCTGCTCCACCACATGTCTGCTGTGTGAACTTGGGCAAGTCACTTCACTTCTCTGGGCTTCAGTTACGTCATATGTAAAATGGTGATTAAGAGTATGAGCCCTATATGGGACAGGGACTAAGTCCAATCTAATTAATCTGTATTTACCCCAGCTCTTAGATCAGTGCTTGGCACATAGAAAGAAATTAAAATAATACCATAATTGTTATTTTTATTATTGTTTTGCTCACTGTAAGTGCTCAAAACATACAACTGATTGATTAATTGCTTGATTGATTGACTGACTGCGAGGGCCCTGCTGGGATTTTACATATACCCACATTCCTTACACCTTTGGCAGTATCAAGAGCAGTGAAACTGATCAACTTGTTCCACCAATACAAGCATATATGTCTCTGATTCACCTGGTTATTCATTCAATCATATTGATTGAGTGCTTAGCACTGTACAAATGCTTAGAACTGCTGTGTTTCTCTAAAGTGTGAATGTGTCAGTGTACAGCAAATGGCTGATCATGAGATAGGTTTTTCTCATCATCATCATCAATCGTATTTATTGAGCACTTACTATGTGCAGAGGACTGTACTAAGCTCTTGGGAAGTACAAATTGGCAACATATAGAGAACAGTCCCTACCCAATAGTGGGCTCACAGTCTAAAAGAATTTACATGCCAAATCAATAAATTATATCCCAGAAACAACCCCACTATGATGATCCAGCCCTATAAGAAAAACATTACATTGTCTTGTAAATCCCTCCCCCTTCCATTCCTTCCCCTTTCCCTGTTCCTAGGGGCTTTCCTCTCTCCCTGTCCTCCTAACTCAGCCCCCTCCTTCTTTGTCTCCCTTACCTCCAGAACTCCAGGATTTTTTTACTTTGCTCATTGAAATCTCTACTGCCTTGATCTCCTAGTTCCCTTCCAATCCCCACTGAACCCCATCCTAACATTTGATGATGAGCTGGAAGGAGGACCAAAGATGAGAGAGATGATGTCATTGTATAGACAGTCTCATTCATGACAACAGCTTTTGTTCCCATTCTGCCCCAATCCATCCCTGACCCTATTCCCATAGTTGGGGTTGGTGGGGTGGGGAAGGGAGAGATTGGGGAATAGGGACACTAGAGGGGAGGAGGGGCTAGAAGTGGTGGGGCAAAGTGAGGCCTCATGGGACACAATTATAATGAGGAAGGATTGGTACTGGGTGCCAGGCATAAGGGTAAGGGAAGGTGTGGTGTATTCAGCAAAGCTTGCAGCTGGCAGCATTGCCCATTTTGCAGTGGTTTATGGCAGAAGCATGCACTTTGCCAAGGCTTGCAACAGTGGCGGTGGGGTCCCATGTGGGACAGGGACTGTGCCCAACCTGATTATCTGTATCTACCCAGAGCTTAGCACAATGCTTGGCACTGCTTACCTAATATTCCCATCATTCATTTATCATTGCTGCATATGGCTCAAGGAGGCTTGCTGCAGTGGCTTCAATTATGAATCCACATTGAAAAAAATCCTGGTACCTGGAGAAGACTGGAGAGGGGAGGATGATTTCAAGGGGCTGGAATGGGGACAGCTGGAAGCAAATAGTGTAAAGAAACTGAGAACTGTAAGGCTAGGAAAGCAAAAGCAGATAATAATGATTATGGTCTTTGTTAAGTGCTTTCTGTGTGTCAAACACAGTTCTGTGCACTGGGGTAAATGCAAGATAATCAGGTCAGAAAGCAGCAAGGATTAGTCGAAAGAGCACAGGCCTGGGAGTCAGAGGACCTGGGTACTAATCCTGGCTCCATCACTTGTCTGCTGCATGATCTTCTCAGTGTCTCAGTTACCTCATCTGTAAAATGGGGATTAAATCCTCCTCTCTCCAATTTAGACTATAAGCGCCATGTGGGGCTGGAATCACGTCCATTCTAATGATCAAGTATTTAGTACAGTGCCCATAGAGCCTGATACATAGTAACTGCTAAACAAGTACAGTTAAAAAAATAATTAAATAAAAGTTGCATACAATCCCTGTCTTAAATTGGACTTCGAGCAGCTTTGAGAGATAGGGACAAAGAACCCCCTATATGCACGCACGGGCACTTGTGCAAGCACACACACACACACACACACACGCACACATACATGCACACTCTCTTCCCCCTCCCCCCCCAGGGTCCTCCTTTTAACCCTTAAATCCACACTTGATCCAGCAGGAATATTCAACTATTACGTTCTGGACATCCTACTCACTCTACATCTTTGAGAGATGCACCAACACCAACCTAGCTGTTGTTTTAAAAGCCTTAGAGGAAGTGCAATTTCATAACCTCCTTCAGGGAGACAATTCAATATCTGATACTGCTCAATGATATAAAGTCATTCCTCAAACCTAAACTACATCCCTCATGCTGCTATTCAGGTTCATTTCTCCTTCTTCTATCCTCTGAGGGCATGAGATGCAGATTGAATGAATGAATGAATGAATGGTAACTTGTGTTTTGTTTTCCTGTTACTATTTTACTTAGACTGGAAACCCCATGTGGGCCTGGGTTAGTACAATGTAAGTACTTAGCACATAATAAGCACTTAAAATCCCTTCAAATCCTTAACACTGTTATTAAGTAATCCTTGAGGTTATAAAAATATTTGCATGTATTTTCTATTTCACAGTTGCAGGAAAAACAAGGTCTGGTTTGATGACACTGAAAGGAGAGGGCTTCCCAGGTAGGGCGATGGTAAGAACAACTGAATGGAGTGGGAGAGCTAAGTGGGAGGAAGAGTTAGATTTACCTGGCAGGGATTGGTCTGGAGAGGGAATGTAGCATGGGAAAAGGGCCTCTGAATCTAAAGGACAAAATAGTCTACGAAATCTGGAAGCCTGAAGGAGAGCTTTTGAGGAGGGACTGGATGACTTCCAACTGACATTTTGGGAAAATGATTCAAGCATCTGAAAGAGGCAGAGAGAGCCCAGTAAGGGGTCTGGTAAAGTCATCTTAGCATCATGTAGTCAAGTTGGAGAGGAAGGGATAGATTTGCTTCATACTTCATTCACGCTGCTGCCCAGATAGTCTTTGTCCAGAAACGCTCTGGGCATATTACTCCTCTCTTCAAAAATCTCCAGTGGCTACCAATCAACCTATGCGTCAGGCAAAAACTCCTCACCATCGGCTTCAAGACTCTTCATCACCTTGCCCCCTCCTACCTCACCTCCCTTCTGTCCTTCTACAGCCTGCTGCTAATCTCCTCACCGTGCCTCATTCTCGCCTGTCCCGCCATCGACCCCCGGCCCACATTATCCCCCTGACCTGGAATGCCCTCCCTCCACACATCCACCAAGCTAGCTCTCTTCCTCCCTTCAAAGGCCTCCTGAGAGCTCACTTCCTCCAGGAGGCCTTCCCAGACTGAGCTCTCTCCTTCTTCTCCCCCTCCTCCCCCTCCCCACCATCCCCCCACCTTACCTCCTTCCCCTGCCCACAGCACCTATATATGTTTGTATGTATTTATTACTCTATTTATTTATTTTATTTGTACATATTTATTCTATTTATTTTATTTTGTTAATCTGTTTTGTTTTGTTCTCTGTCTCCCCCTTCTAGACTGTGAGCCCACTGTTGGGTAGGGACCGTCTCTATATGTTGCCAACTTGTACTTCCCAAGCACTTAGTACAGTGCTCTGCACACAGTAAGCGCTCAATAAATACAATTGAGTGAATGAATGAATGAATTTGCTGTGACAGAGTCAAAGTCTATGCTGAGGTAGTCAGAGCTCTGGGGGAAGAGAAGATAGTGATGTGATTTATGGTGAAAGAAAGTTGTGGGGAAAGAGAGTGTTTAGGAGGAAGATGGAAATTTCAGCTATTAAGTTTGAAGGGGATACTAGTCACGGAGAGGGATATATCCCAAAAGCAGGCAGAAAACCAAGATTTTAAAGCGGGTGAAAGATTAGGGCTAAAGGTGGATGTTTGAGAATTAATCACAAAGAGGTGAGAGTTAAAACACGAGACATAATCTTTATCAGTATTAACAAAGAAACAGTGTGGCCTAATGGAAAGAGTACAGGCCTGGAAATGAGAGCAACCAGGTTCTGTTCCTGGTAATGCCTTTCACCTACTGTGTGACCTTGGGCAAATCACTTAATTTCTCTGTGGAGCCAACAACTGCCTCCTGTCAACAAGGTATTGGAGGCCCTTAAAGAGAATCCACACAAAAATGGGAAAAAACTGGCTCACTGTCCAATTTAATTGCCAATCCCAGTACAAGACATGTCAAGAGGTCCACAATACTCTAGTTCACTGGCTCACCTTTACATTAGTGTAGGGACCTGTGGTCTCCAGCTTTCAGGGCAAAGCTCAATGGCCCATGGATCCCTTTTTGCTCTTTCCAACACTTCTTGCCCATCTCCAATTCTGCTCTGAAGGTGGGTTTTCTTGACTCTGACAGCAGTCTGAGTAGTCTGGGACATTCCTCTCCCCCCAACAATCCCCTAACTGTAGGGGTTCCTCAAGGATCCGTTCTTTGTCCACTTCTATTCTCCATCTACACTTACTCCCTTGGTGAACTCATTTGCTCCCACAGCTTCAACTATCATGTCTACACAGATGATACCCAAATTTATATCTCTTCCTCTTTTATCTCTCTCTCCCTCCAGGCTCGCATCTCCTCCTGCCTTCAGGACATCTCTACTTGGATGTCCTCCTGCCACCTAAAACTCAAAATGTCCAAGACTGAGCTCCTTATTTTCCCTCGCAAACCCTGACTTTTCCATCATTGTGGATAGCAATACCATCCTTCCCATCTCATAAGTCCACAATCTTAGTGTCATCCATATTTTTCTATTTATTCGGTTAATGATGTGCATCTAGCTTTATATTCTGATGACCCGACACCTGTCCACGTTTTGCTTTTTGTCTGTCTCCCCATTCTAGACTGTGAGCCCGCTGTTGGGTAGGGACTGTCTTTATATGTTGCCAACTTGTACTTCCCAAGTGCTTGTACAGTGCTTTGCACACAATAAACGCCAATAAATATGATTGAATGAATGAATGAATCCTTGACTCCGCTCTCTCATTCACCCCACCTATCCAATCCATTACCAAAAACTGCTGCTCTCACCTTCACAAAATCGCCAAAATCTGCCCTTTCCTCTCCAGCCAGACGGCTACCTTGTTAGTACAATCACTCATCATATCCTGACTGGTTTACTGCATCAGCCTCCTTTCTAATTTCCCAACCTCCTATCTCTCCTCACTTCAGTCTATACTTCACTCTGTTGCCTGGATTATGGAAATGCTCTGGGCATGTCACCCCCCACTCCTGAAAAATCTCCAGTGACTATCCACCTTCATAGCAAGCAAAAACTCCTCACTTCAAAGCTTTACATCACCTTGCCCCCTCCTATCTCACCTCCCTTCTCTCCTTCTACCGCCCAGCCTGCACATTCTGCTCCTCTGTTGCTTTGTGTGTGTATATATATATATATGTACATATTATTCTGTTTATATTATTAATGATGTGTATATAATCTATAATTCTATTTATTTATATTGGTGCTATTGACACCTGTCTACTTGGTCTTTTTGTTTGCTTGTTTTGTTTTGTTGTCCGTTTCACCCTTTTAGACTGTGAGCCCATTGTTGGGTGGGGATTGTCTCTATTTGTTGCAGAAATGTACTTTTGAAGAGCTTAGTATAGTGCTCTGCACACAGTAAGCACTCAATAAATATGACAATGAATGATGGAGACTGTATCTGACTGAATTATCTTGTACCTAACTCAGCGTTTAGTACAGTGCTTGGTGTAAAATAAGTAATAAACTAATATTATTGTCATGAACATTATCAGTATTACTAATTATTATTATTATTATTAATTCAGTGTTGCAGATACGGTGGAAGAAGCCCTGCTCTGGGATCTACAGTCTAATTTTCAACTTTGCCTGCTTGGATTATGCTGTCAGTTGTGAACATTTCTGACAAGTTTCTGCAGAGCAGCCTAAGAGGTGGAGAAATATCCCAAATCACTAATAAGTCAATCAAAGGTCTTCATTGAGTGCTTATTGAAAACAGAGCACTGCGCTAGGCACTTGGAAGAATACAGTGCAATATCATTGGTTTACATGGCCCTTGCCCTTTTAAGGGGCTTAGTCAGACATTGTTAAAAGCACATCACCAAGAGGCCTTCCCCAACTAAGCCCTCATTTTCTGTTTTCTCATTCCCTTCTTGCATTACTCTTGCACTTGGATTTACACCCTTTACACAGCCTTTGCTCAGGTCCACAACCATTATGTATGTATCCATAATTTACTTATTTTTTTCAGATCTGTCTCACCCTCTAGACTTAAAATACATTTTAGGCAGGGAATGTGTCATGTTATTATTCTGTGTTCTCCCAATTGCTTAGTACAGTGCTCTGCACAGAGAAAGCACTCAGTAAATATGATAGATTGGTTAGAATAAGTTACTCAGAGGGGAAGTGGCAGAGTATAAGGATGTGTACCTAAGTGCTGTGCTGTGCACATGAGAATGGGGTAGAGGGTGAAGAGGTTTAAGAGTGTGGGTTTAAGAGGTACAGACCCAAGGTGCATGGGCAATGCAGAAGGAAAGGCAAATGGGGGAATGAGGGCTGATGGAGAAAATGTGATTTTAAGAGGGTTTTGAAGGTGGGGAGAGTAATGGTTTTCAGATATAAATGGGGAGAAAGTCCCAGACCAAAGGGACCATGTAGGCAAAAGGATGGTGGTAAGGTAGGCGAGACTAAGGTACAGTGAGGAGGTTGGTGTTAAAGGAGTGCAGGCTGGATTGTAGAAGGAGGTCAGTGAGGTAAAGTAACAGTGGGAGAGCTGACTGAGTGCCTTAAAGCCAATAGTGAGGAATTTCTGTTTGATGCTACCACCACGGCAACTATCCAGGGCATGACACTAAAGCACAACATAGGCACTATGATGCAGTCGTTTTTGCCAAAAATGAAACCTGCACATAAACCCTCACTGCACGCACTTTGCAATCTGCTTCTTCCATGCCTGCCTAGTTGTCTGTGGCTCTCCAGGCCCCAAAGGGAATGTGGGATAAGAGAGTTCAAATGCTGCCACACAAACTACCATCACTATTATCAATTTGTCCAAGCAGGTTTTCCTTCCTGAATCTTGGGACCAAGACCCTCTTGTCATTCTGGCAGGAGAGCCCCTCAGCAGTACAGTGAGCTTTCCTTCAGCAACTCTTTTCATTATGTATTTCTGCTAGGGAGCAGTCTTCCCACTTCATGAACTGATCTGAATAAAACCCAAAACAGTGCTTGAAGAAATGGATGTATACAAAATGGTTGGTAAATCAAAATGAAAATACTACAATGTGACTTCTCCTCAATCCAAAGTTTTTCAAGAAGGAGCATTCTGGGTTAAAGGAAACCACCTAGATTTATTGAGACAGTCTTGAGCACAGAACATTATAGTAGAGGCTTGAACCAGTGTTACCCAGTGGGTAGGATATGGGCTTGAGAGTCAGAAGGATGTGGATTCTAATTCTAATTCCTCAACTTGTCTGCTGTGTGACCTTGGGCTTAATTTAACTTCTCTTTGCCTCATTTACCTCATATGTAAAATGGGACTAAGCTGTGAGCCCCATTTGGGACAGACACTGTGTCTAATCTGATTAGCTTGTATCCTGTGCTCAGTATGGTACCTGGCACATAGTAAGCATTTAACGAATACTGTAAAAAAGAGTGCAAAAGAAGAAAAAGACACAGTTATCTGCCTTCAAAAAGCTTTGAAGCAGTGTAGCACAGTGGATAGAATACAGTTCCAGGAATCAGAAGATTCTTATTCCAGCTCCACCACTTTGTCTGCTTTGACCTTGGGCAAGTCACTACACTTCTCTGTGCCTCATTTACCTCACCTCTAAAATGGGGATTGAGACTTTGAGCCCTCCATGAGACAGGGACTGTATCCAACTCAATTTGCTTGTATCTATGCCAGCGCTTAGTACACTGCCTGCCACATAGTGAAGTGCTCAACAAATATCTTCATAATTATTGTTATTATTATTAGAGTCAAAATGGAGACTTGGGTAGGGACTGTCTCTATATGTTGCCAATTTGTACTTCCCAAGCGCTTAGTACAGTGCTCTGCACATAGTAAGCGCTCAATAAATACGATTGATGATGATGATGATGAGACTGGGGCAAAAGAGACACAAATTGACAAACAGTTAAGTATGAGAAACTATGAATAATAAGCTCAAATGAATTAATAATCAATCAGTGTGCAGTGCTGATGGGTTGCTACAGTTGGGAAGGCAGGAGAGGTTTATTAAAGGATGCTTCCTGGTGGAGGTGACTCTTTAGAAGGGCTTTGAAAAAGGGAAGCTGCATTGTTCAGCAAAACAAGTGAAGACCGCATTTTAGACAGAGGGTGGAAATTGTATACTAAGTTCCCTAACAGCACGAGGCTTAAGTGGAAAGAATAGTCAAGGAACCTTCAGATAAAGGAAAGGGTTATAAAATAAATATCAAAATAATTTTTATTGTACAAGGAAACTAAGGTGGGGTGGGGAAGAGAATGAGTATAAACCCCAAGAGATTTTCTTGATAGACAGGATGGTCCACCATGTCCAAAGTAACAGAATGTTAAGGAGTATTAGAATGAACAACAAAACATTGAGTTTCCAGGAAGGAAGTCACTGGAAACCTTTACATTGTGATCTCAGCCAAATGAAGAAGTAGAAATATAGATTGCCAGGGCTCTGTAAGAAGGAAGAAAGAGGGGAAGTAGAGTCTGGGTATATGCAACTCCCTCTAGACAGTAAGCTCATTCTGGGCAGGGGACACTCCTGCTAATTCTGTTATACTGTACTTTCCCAAACACTTAGTACAGTGTACTGCACATAATAAGCTCTCAATAAATATCATTGATTGATTGATTGGTTACAGGAGTTTAGGCAGGAAAAAACAGAACAAAGGGGATTACGACAGAAGAGACTTGGATAGTGGAAAAAAGAGAATGGAGGAAGACCGTTACCTTCCAGGAGATTAGCTCTCCTCTACTGGCAACCTTGGAGGTCGAGCCCAGGGGGCCTCTGAAGGGATGGAGGTGCCATTCTACCTCTCCCCGCTGGCTTCCCAACCCTCGAGAGAGACAACAGAACTCCCAGGGAAGAGCTGAGAAACACCCAAATTGGCAGCAGGCCCTCAGTGGGAGGTGTTGGCTAATCATCCTGCTGGGCTTCATTGAATCAAACAATGAACACCAATTCAGGTAGGGGGTTAGGTCATTCATTGTGGAGAAAGTGGGAGGGCTAATTTGACACTCATTCAGGAGACCCTTCTCATGGCTCCCAAACAGAGCTGGATTGCCTTCTGTGCTCAGCTTGCTTTGGAAGAGTGCAGTTCCCCTTTGTCCCCCTCCTTTACCTTCCTGTTACCACAAGGACTGATTTTGCATTGTTAGTGTGGAGATTATGTTGGGCTGGAAGATGAGAAAGGGGCAGCTCATCAGCCCACATCCAAGCCCATACAGACACATGAGTATGTGTGCATGTACGTGTGCGTGTGCATCAAGATACATCATTTCTAATTTCTCAATATCCTGGACCTGCCATTCTGTCACAGAATAAGATTAGATAAAATAAAATGACTTCTTTGTAATGGCATATTTTATAGCTTCTGTGAAGGTTCATTTCCATTTCTGACAGTCCTATTTACACTTCCTAAATACCACCGCTTTTTCATATAAACAAATATAGATAGAAGTACACAGATATCCTATGAGGATTGGAAAGTCACAAAGTATGTGGAATGATGCAGTTGAAGGGTAGGAAAATGATGGGCATTGGTATTAAAACAATGATTAATCTTTTACTATTAAATTCCCAAAAAGTCTTCACTGGAATCTCCCTTCAGAAATGATGGATAAACCTTGGTTCTGGGACTTCAGAGGCTGAATCCTCAGGAATGAGAACCTTTGCCCATAGAGAGGTATTTAGGAGATCAATCTCCAACTCTCTTATTAAAAGCTGCAACCCCATGTCACCTATTGTTCTTCCTCTTACAGGCTCCGGCATATGGAAATGGGTCTGGGATTCTGCATTGCTGGCTGCTTCTTGACTACTACAGATTATAGATTACAGACTCTAACCTATTCCGGTGTCATGTGCCACAGTTTGAAAATGAAACATTTTTCAAAACCACTGAGTCAGAAAGCTTCCCTTTGAAAAAAAATGAAGAGAAACATTCAAGCTTACCTTGCATATCCTTTACATGAGTCAAAGGGAGAAATTCAAGAAAGATTAGAGAAGGCAATCTGCTAACAAAAAACTGAAGTAATAGTTGTCCATCACTTTTTGTCTTTTTGTCTTTCTTACTTAAAGAAATAAATGAAATTGCACATGTATATCCAATCAAATAGCCAAGGGATCACTTCATAAAACTGAGCCTAGTGGGAACCTTATCTTGGGAAATAAGAAAAAAATGGTCTAAAATAGCATTAGTACGAAGAAAAGATGAAAGTCAGATCCAGCGCTAAACAAACATTCTTGCTAAAATAAAGAATTTCCTTGAAACCTTGATAAACTTTCCTTAGTAGTTATTTTCCTTTTGGAAAGTGGAAGGAAAAAACTGTTAAGGGTGATAATTAAATATTAATATTAACCATGTTTATTTACATCTATTAAAAATGTTTCTTGATAAGCAAAAGGAGTAGAGGTTTATAGAAGCCGAGTCCATCATTAGTCAAATAAGACCTTTACAGCTCCACCTCCCATTCTAATTCAGGTAAATTTGTATTGTGCATGGTTGCTCATTGGCCTTTATCAATTCAGACTGGGTAAATCCTGAAGTATTAAGTGACAGGCAGAGTCACTTGATTTGGTTTGTGCAGGTACATCACTGAGACATTCTCCAACTAGGTGGAGAGGTCACTTTGGAATTTTTCTTTAATTTCTCATTTTCACACATTTGGGATTTGGAGGCTTTCTCTTTGTTACTAAGGAAATGAAAAAAATCCACAGGCCCCATGAATTAAGCAATTTCCCAGAGAAGGATTCTATTGAGACGGAAGGACCGAAGGTCCTCATCAGCCCCTCACCACCACAAAATACTCCAATATCCTTGAAACTGCATGAGCAAACACCCTTAGAAACATGTCTTAAGAACACTCTGCTTCTTCAAATTTCATAAAATTATGTTTTGAAGAAACTAGAATCATATCCAAGATTCATATGCCAAGATTCAGTCTCAAAACAGAGAAAAGCTCCATATGAGACCAATCCATTACTGTGGCTAAGATCTATTCTTATGTGTCAACACTGCAGAAACTCTTATTCAGACTTATCTTGCAAGTCATTTAACTTCTCAGTACCTCAGTGGAAAATGAGTGAGTAAAATACTTAACATAACCTGTCCTGGCTATCATTGGAGTCTATTGGAGTGAAAATCATGAACTGGACCTCTGTCCATATACCCACAGGGACTAACATTCTCCCTGATTGACATTTAAGTGTCAGCCAGACTACATCTTTTTAAGACTCCTCTTTCCTCTAAAGTAAAAGAAAGACCTTTACTGCACATGAATAACATGTCCATGAAGTAGAAACCTGCTGGAAAAATAACAATAACAATAACAATAACCTACTTTCTAAGGGTGTGGGAGCAGGGATATTTTAATCCCCATTTTTCAGATGAAGAACTGAGGCACAGAGAAGTTACAATTCTTGCATAAAGTCCCATGGCAGGCATGTGTTAGGTGATTTTTCTCATCTTGGGGGCTGAGAACTGCAATACAGGTCCAAGCTGAGTTTGAATAGCTTCCTGAATAAGTGGCCCAAACTGTATTACTATTGGGAAAGTTAGGGATTCAGAGGGAAAAGATAAGGGTATTAGAAGTTCAATTACTAATCATGGGGATGGACCATCTCCACTTCAAACAGAAACTCCTTACCATCTTCTTTAGAGCCCTCTGTCTCTTACCTTTCCTCTCTCTTACTACTACAACTCAGCCGGAATACTTTGCTCCTTTGATGCCAACCCAACTGCCTCCTCATCAACTCATTTCTCATGTCCTACCTCTGGCCTTTCACTCTCTCCCTCTTCATATCTAACCAACCGTCATTCCCCCTACCTTCAAAGCCATCCTAAAATCATATCTCTTCCAAGGCTCCTTCCCTGGACTAAGCCCTCATTTTACCTCATTTTTCTTCTGCATCGTTTATGCACTTGCCTCTGTACCCTTAAAGCATTCATCTACCCTAAGGCTCTTAGCACTTATATACATCTCCTCATGCTCTGCCATTTCCCCTATCTGTAATTTATTTCAATGTCTGTCTCCCCCTCTAGACTGTAAGCTCCTTGTAGGCAGAGTCTGTGTCTCTGAACTCTGTTGTACTGTACTCTACCAAGTTCTAAGTATAATGCTCTGCACACTGTAGGTGCTCAATAAATACCACTGATGGACTGCCTGACTGATTTACAACAATTACGAAATGGTTCCTCCAATGATCCTGTCTCTATCATTATAATAACTACATTTGTCCAGTGCTTAGTATGTGTCTAGCACTATACTAAGCTCTCAGGTATATGCAAGTGTTAGCATATGGGACTGCTCACAGTCCTAAACAAGTGAGACAGTAGGTACTGAATTCTCATTTTACAGTTAGAGAAGTTAAAGTGACTCGTCCAAGGTCTCACAACAGGCAAATGGCAGAGCTAGGATTGTAAGCTCACTGTGAGCAGGGATATCTTCCAATTCTGTATACTGTACTTTACCAAATGCATAGTACAGTGTTCTGAATATGGTAAGCACTCAATAAAACACCACTGATTGATTGATAGAACCCAGGTCTTCTGTCTAACAGGCCCATACTTTTTCCAATAGGTCATGGTGCTTCTCAGAGACAAAATCCTAGTCTGGATGGACCATTGAGCTGACCCATGCTCCTATCAAACAGGCCTGGGGATTTCACAGAGGAAAGGCTAGCTAGTCAGAAGGTCTGATGGCTGAGAAAGGGATTGTTTTTGCTTTAATTCTGCTGCTGTTGCTGTTTTTTGCTGTTACCATTCCACCATAATGAACTTTGAACAAATGAGATGGCTCCATTGCAGACCTGCACAATTTAGATACATTACTTTGAACTAAATAAACTGTATAAAATCAAGTCTGAAAGTTTCTGACACATTCCAGGATAAAACATAAAGATCACTAACTGAATTTACAAAGAACCTATAGGGAATGTGAGGCTTCAGCTTTCTTTTTATCTTCAGGACCATCCACATCTTCATTCTATTCTAAATCCAACTTGAACCTTTAACCCATTAGTGTTTAGCTGAACAAGTTCTTCAGAGCCCTTCAGAGACTTTGCTTCCTTGGGTCTGAGCTCTTGAGAATCGATCTAGTCCAGTGCTCAACAGTGCAAGGCACATAGTAAGTACCATTGAAAAAAATAAAAAAAATTTAAATTACAGTTCCCATTCAGCATGCCAGGTGTTCTTCCTTTCATTTTTACTGAATTTGACTGAGAAATGGAATGCACATTTAATTTTTTTGTATTTAGCTCAGAAATCTCTGGCCAAGAAACAATGATGTCAGAGGTATTTCTGAATCTTTTTCCTGTCTTTGATGGCCCCTTGGATCAGTATTCACGAAGATCCAGCTGGATAACTGTGGTGCTTCCTAACTGCCATGCAGTGTACTAAACACTGAGGTATATACAAGGAAGATACAAGTCCCACATGGGGCTCACAGTCTAACTGGAAGGGAACACAGGTATTGAATCCCCATTTTGCAAATAAGATAACAGAGGCACAGAGAAGTTAAGTGACTTGTCATACAGCAGACAAGATGACACAGCAGACAAGTGACAGAGTTGGGATTAGAATCCAGGTCCTCTGACTCCCAGGCCTGAGCTCTTTTCAGTAAGCCAAACCACTTCTTAATACCAGTTATGCCACTTTCTTGTTGCATGACCATGGATAACTCACCACACTTCTGTAACCTAAGTTTCATCATTGAAATGGGAGTTCAATAACTGTTTTCCCTCCTACCTAAATTGTGAGTTCCATGGCAGGCCTGATAATCTTGTATCTACCCAACATATAACATACAGTAAATTTTAAACAAATAAACCAATTACTATTATTAGCACAATGCTCAGTGGATAGTGAATACGTAATAAATATCATAATCAATAGCAGCATTAGGTTGATAGCTAAAATCACTAATATTAAGAGATGAAAATCCAGATTAGCTGGAGGAGGATTTCAATCTCTTGTAAATTGTTATTAGGTTTCTTAGGAATTCTGGCCTCTACCCAGTCGCCATCTGCATTTATTCAGTTGATTGCTAAACTATCAATCAATCAATGGTATTTACTGAGCACTTTCTGTGTACACAGCACTGTAATAACAACAAAAATAACTGTAGCATTTTTAAGTGCTTACTATATGCTGAACAATGTACTAAGTGCTGGAGTGGATACAATTAAATTGGGTTGGACACAAGTCCCTATCCCACATGGGAGATCACAGTCTTAATCCCAATTTTACAAATGAGGTAGCTGAGGCATAGAGAAGTGAAGTGATTTGCCCAAGGTCATACAGCAAAAACTGGCAGAACCAGTATTAGAACTCAGGCCCTTCTGATTGCAGGCTCACGCCCCATATCACTAGGCCATGCTGCTTCTCTGTACTAAGTGCCTGAGAGAGTACAAGCACTCTACTCTCTCTGTATTCCTTGTACTCTCTGGCCATTCATTCTCAGTCTCCTTCATAGGCTCCTCTCCCCTGACTCCCATCCCCCGAAATGTAGGGGTTCCTCAAGGTTCAGTTCTTGGTCCCCTTCTAATCTCCATCTACACTCACTCCCTTGGAGAACTTATTCACTTCCATGGTTTCAACTACCATCCCTATGCGGATGACACCCAATTCTACATCTCCTCCCATGTTCTCTCTCCCTCTCTCCAAGCTTGAATTTCCTCCTGTCTTTAGGACAACTCTACTTGGTTCTCCTCTAGCCACCTCAAACTCAATATGTCCAAAACAGAGCTCCTTATAATAATTATGGTATTTGTTAAGCACCCACTATATGAGAAGCACTTGTTTTTAGTGCTGGGGTAGATACAGAGTAATCAGGTTGTCCCACATGAGGCTCACAGTCTTAATCCCCATTTTTACAGATGAGGTAACTGAGCCAAAGAGAAGTGAAGTGACTTGCCCGAAGTCACACAGCAGACAAGTGGCAGAGCTGGGATTAGAACCCATGTCATCTGACTTCCAAGTCTATGCTCTTTCTACAAAGCCACCCTGCCTCTCTACTATCTCTTCTCTTACTATCAGGTCTTGTCAGTCATCCATCCTGCCTCTTTTCTTCTCAAGTTCTATCCACCTATCCTTCCCACCACATCTGCTGTCAACCCAGTCAGGGCTTCCCCTTTCCCAGAGTTACCACTCCATCACTCCATCACTATGGCTGTTGCAGATAGAAGCAGAGTGGTCTAGTGGGTAGAGCAAAGGTCTGGGAGTCAGAAGGATCTGACTTCTAATCCTCACTCTGCCACTTGTCTGCTGTGAGGCCATGGTCAAGTTACTAACTTCTCTATGCCTTATCTCATCTGTAAAATGAGGATTAATATGTTAATATTAATATAATATTAATATTATATGTTGCCAACTTGTACTTCCCAAGCGCTTAGTACAGTGCTCTGCACACAGTAAACACATAAATATGATTGACTGATTGATTGATTGATTGATTAATCCCATGTGGGATATGGACTGTGTTCAACTTCATTAGCTTGTGTGTATCTCAGTGCTTGGCATGTAGTAAGTGCTTAAGAAATACAATAAAAATACATTTGAATAATTGTCCTTAGTGTTTAAAGATGATGTTACTGACTGAATTATTTTCATCTCTCTGACAGGGAGTAGCTGAAGACGGAGACACAGCCTGCAGCTCCTATTACCAAATCAATCCATCATATTTATTGAACGCTTACTCTGTGCAGAGCACTGTACTAAACTCTTGGAGGAGTACAATATAGCAATATATCAGACTCACTGCAAATAGGAAACCTGTCCTCTGTTGGGCTCATGTATTCGCTAGCTTGAGGTTCAGCTGCTGGACTTTGCCTCTTGCTTTTCCGATCTATGCTAAAAGAGCCATCTCATTTCTGATTTCTGGGTTGCACACTACTGTTTAGACCCAGATGCTAGGCTTTAATCCCCAAGATTGTCTTTCACTCTGTCCTTAAAATGCCTCTTCTCCCACACCTGGTTTACTGACCCTCCCTTCAGCATATAGACAGCAGCTTCTTGGGCAGCCCGATTCATCCAATCTCCTCTCCTTCACCACCCTGCAGAATTGGGTTAAAGCGACCACTGGTCATAGGACTTTGTTGTTTATGACTCTCTCTCTCTTGCCACTAGACAGACAGTTCAAGAACTTGGATATGGTGTCTTTGGAGGGCCCAGCTGCTGCAGTCACAGAGAAAGCTGGACTCTAAGACCATCCTGTAGAACATATTTTTGGCCCCAAGCTTGATACTATTCTTGTGCCCCTCTCTGTGAGTTTGAAGTCAGAAATCAAATACTTTAAGAGAAAGCTAATGGGACAAGCTAGACCATAAGTCTCTAGCCACACAAAAGGGAAATGATCCAAAGTAGCAGAAAATGAGGAGTCTACCGGAAAGACCTGTAAAAGGAATTGCTGAACTCAATCTGGTTCCTTGGAGTCTACACTAAGACTGTAAGCTCCTTGAGGGCAGATATCATATCTTCTAACTTTACTGTACTTTCCCAAGTATGTTGTACAGTCCTCTGTACAATGTAAGCAATCAATCAATTAATCAACTGGGTTCATTAAACTGTACTGTGTGCAGAGCACTGTACTACGCACTTGGGAGCACATCAGAACTGGTAGACCCATTCCCGGACCACAACAAGATCATGGTCTAGGGGAACTCAATAAATACTATTAACTGAAATGTTGGGTGTGGGGGAGGGGTCTCCTTGTTGCCCTTTCTAAGGAACAAAGCATTAGATGAGCCAAGGTGATGAATGTGACTAGAAGGTGAAGCAGAAGTAGCTGGAAACAAATGTGACATTCACATTTATGCACAGTGTTCTTCCTGAAATTGCATCAACCACTGAAACCCATTTATTTTCCATTTAGAATCTTGCCTCTTCTTATTGTTCTTTTATCTGCAGCATCATGTCTAACCCATTCAGCTGGGAGAGCAGCAGGGAGAGACATGAGTGGCCCAGCCATAAGGCCCCTGCAACCTGCTACATTAACACCTCTGCCTGTTTTATTTCTGAATGCTCTCCAGAGAACAACCTTGGTGGCCTCACAAATAGTTATTATTATTATTATTATTATTAATTATGATATTATTAATAATAATAGTAGTGGTATTCATTAGGTGTTTTGTGCCAGGCAATGTACTAAGTGCTGGTATAGATACAGGCTAATCAGGTTGCACACAGTTCCTATCCCACATGGAGCTCACAGTCTTAATCCTCATTTTACAGATGAGGTAACTGTGACACAGAAAAATTAAGTAACTTGCCCAAGGTCACACAGCAGACAGGTGGTGGGGCTGGGATTAGAACCAAGGCCCTTCAGACTCCCAGGCCCACGCTCTATCCACTAGACCATGCTGCTTCTCAAGTCTGTTGGCCAGGTTGGGCTAAGGTTAGATTTGGCCAGGTTCATTTCTCATCAAGGGCCTTAGCATCACCCTCACTTAAGGCATTCTGGTATGTGGATGGAAGGCTCAGCAGCAGGTGACTGGGATGGATTAACTTGGGCTTCATCATACGTGTGGAAACATGGGTAAGCAAACTAGGCCCATTTCTAGACTGTAAGCCCATTGTTGGTTAGGGATTGTCACTATCTGTTGCCGAACTGTACTTTCCAATCGCTTGGTACAGTGCTCTGCATACAGTGAGCACTCAATAAATAGGATTGAATGAATGAATTAATATCTGTTCTGGTTGGAACAGGTCTACCAACTTGGTTATATTGTATTGTACTCTCCCTATTCATTCATTCATTCATTCAGTCGTATTTATTGAGCACTTCCTGTGTGCAGAGCACTGTACAAGTGCTTGGGAAGTACAAGTTGGCAACATATAGAGACGATCCCTACCCAACAACGGGCTCACGGTCTAGAAGGGGGAGACAGCAGCGTGGCTCAGTGGAAAGAGCACGGGCTTTGGAGTCAGAGGCCATGGGTTCAAATCCCAGCTCTGCCACTTGTCAGCTGTGTGACTTTGGGCAAGTCACTTAATTTCTCTGTGCCTCAGTTACCCCATCTGTAAAATGGGGATGAAGACTGTGAGCCCCACGTGGGACAACCTGATCACCTTGTAACCTCCCCAGCGCTTAGAACAGTGCTTTGCACATAGTAAGTGCTTAATAAATGTCATTATTATTATTATTATTATTAGACAGACAACAAAACAAAACATGTGGACAGGTGTCAAGTCATCAATAAATAGAAGTAAAGCTAGATGCACATCATTAACAAAATAAATAGAATAGTACATATGTACAAGTAAAATAAATAGAGTAATAAATCTGTACAAAATATATACAGGTGCTGTGGGGAGGGGAAGGAGGTAGGGTGGGGGATGGGGATTTTATTTTGTTAATATGTGTTGTTTTGTTGTCTGTCTCCCCCTTCTAGACTGTGAGCCCACTATTGGGTACGGACCATCTCTATATGTTACCAGCTTGTACTTCCCAAGCGCTTAGTACAGTGCTCTGAACCCAGTAAGCACTCAGTAAATACGATTGAATGAATGAATGAATGAGGGCAGGGAAAAGGGGGCTCAGTCTGGGAAGGCCTCCTGGAAGAGGTGAGCTCTCAGTAGGGCTTTGAAGGGAGGAAGAGAGCTAGCTTGGTGGATTTGTGGAGGGAGGGCATTCCAGGCCAGGGGGAGGATGTGGGCTGGGGGTCGATGGCGGGACAGGCGAGAACGAGGTAAAGTGAGGAGGTTAGCAACAGAAGAGCGGAGGGTGTGGGCTGGGCTGTAGAGGGAGACAATGAAGGTGAGGTAGAAGGGGGCGAGGTGATGGAGAGCCTTGAAGCCGAGAGTGTGGAGTTTTTGCTTGATGCATAGGTTGACAGGCAGACACTGGAGATTTTTGAGCAGGGGAATAACATGCCCAGAGCATTTCTGCACAAAGATGATCCGGGCAGCAGTGTGAAGTATAGACTGAAGTGGGGAGAAACAGGAGTATGGGAGATCAGAGAGGAGGCTGATGCAGTAATCTAGTCGGGAGATGTGAGATTGAACCAGCAAGGTAGCGGTTTGGTTGGAGAGGAAAGGGTGGATCTTGGCGATGTTGCTGAGGTGAGACCGGCAGGTTTTGGTGATGGATTGGATGTGAGAGGTGAATGAGAGAGCAGAGTCGAGGATGACACCAAGGTTGTGGGCTTGTGAGACAGGAAGGATGGTAGTGCCATCTACACTTCTAAGCACTGGGATAGATACAAGGTAATCAGGTTGTCCGATGAGGACTCACAGTCTTAATCCCCATTTTACAGATGAGGTAACTGAGGCCCAGAGAAATGAAGTGGCATACCCTAGGTCACACAGCAAACAAGTGGTGGAGATGGGAGTAGAACTCAGGTCCTCTGACTCCCAAGCCTGTGCTCTTTCTACTATGCCATGCTGCTTCTCAAACTACGTAGACTGTGAGCCCCACTTGGGACAGAGAACATATCTAACCTGATTATCTTGAATCTACCCCAGCATATTCAAGATAATCTTGAATAATAATATATTATTATTATATAATCTATTATATACATATTATATATAAGATAATATAAGATAACATGTAATGTAATATGTAATAAGATAATATGTAATACAAGATAATATGTAATATTATAGATTATTCTTACATAATATAAGATAATATAAGCTCCCTAGAGCTTAGCATGGTGCTCTGCACAAAGTAAGCGGTCAATGGATACCATTGATTGATCAATTCTGGTTCATGCCCAGATGGTGGGAGTGATTTGTGTGGGGGAGTCTAAACTCCCCCTTTTCCAGGCTACAATTTCCAAACCAAGCTGCAACAAAGCTATGGCAAGTGTTGGCAGGTGCCATCCGGGATGACTAGGGGTGTCCCGCCCCGACCACCAAGAAGGCAGTGCAAGGTGATATTAGCATCTTCCTCCTCTTACTCCAGCACTGAGTATGCTCATCTCTCAAATGGGCTAGCCGAGCCTTTACTACATTGATGGAACTACTTTTTACATAAGTATCGTTTTGAGTGCTGAGCATAAGGCTGGACAAAGTGGTTAAAAACAGTTACTGGGATAAGGAGGCAAAGTATACAACTCACAATCGCTAAAGTTGCCTCCTTGAAGAATATTTATTGAACACTTGCTAAATGCAGATAATGTAGATACTGCATTATATTATATTATATTGTATTATTGTAATATATTGTAATATGTATTGTACTATATTATATTACCAATCAATATGTGCATCAGGCAAAAACTCCTCATCCTGGGCTTCAAGGCTCTCCTTCACCTCGCCCCCTCCTACCTCACCTTCTCTCCTTCTACAGCCCAGCCCGCACCCTCCGCTCCTCCACCGCTAATCTCCTCACCGTACCTCATTCTCGCCTGTCCCGCCATCGACCCCCAGCCCACGTCATCCCCCAGGCCTGGAATGCCCTCCCTCTGCCCATCCGCCAAGCTAGCTCTCTTCCTCCCTTCAAGGCCCTGCTGAGAGCTCGCCTCCTCCAGGAGGCCTTCCCAGACCGAGCCCCTTCCTTCCTCTCCCCCTCGTCCCCCCTCCATCCCCTCATCTTACCTCCTTCCCTTCCCCACAGCACCCGTATATATGTATATATGTTTGTACATATTTACTACTCTTTATTTATTTATTTATTTATTTTGCTTGTACGTATCTATTCTATTTATTTTATTTTGTTAGTATGTTTGGTTTTGTTCTCTGTCTCCCCCTTTTAGACTGTGAGCCCACTGTTGAGTAGGGACTGTCTCTATATGTTGCCAATTTGTACTTCCCAAGAGCTTAGTACAGTGCTCTGCACATAGTAAGCGCTCAATAAATACGATTGATGATGATGATGTATTAAGCACTTCCGAGAAAAACACAAGTACAAGATATGTTCTCTGTTTTCAAGGGGATATTCTCTAAATATATATATATATATATATATATATGAACTTATTATTCTATATATATATGAACTTATTATTCTATATATTAACTTATTATTATATATATTAACTTATTATTCTATATATTTAAATAATGCACAATGATTTGGGACCAGCTCTGGCTTGCTATGAAAAAAAATTTCAAGAAGCTGTTGGATAAATATATATTTTTATATTATATATAATATATAATAATATTTAATATAATATATTTATATATTATATTTATATATATAAATATATTTATATATTTAGCTGTTGGATAAATATATATTCAAAAGAATTTCAAAAAGCTGCTGGCTAAATATATGTATATATAAATATATTTTTATTATATATAATATATAAATATATATTTACCCAACAGCTTTTTGAATTTTTTTTTCATAGCAAGGCAGAGCTTGTACCAAATCATTGTGCATTATTTAAATATGTAGAATAATAAGTTTAAAAATGGTCCAAAAATGAAGGTATATATAAGGGGTATATATTTTAAAAAATACATACAAATATACCTTCATTTTGGGACCTTATATGAACTCCATATTCAACATAGGTAAATAATACACAGTGGTTTGGGACCATCTCTGTCTGAATTCCATATTATGTTGGAATTACACAGAGTTAAAGCTTTATATCATTTTTCTGTTCCACTTTCCCTACATTATTTCTCCTATGGATCTACATCCTGGAGAGTATCCACTGCTACTACCAACATCTTATAAAGGCTTCAAGATTTTGAAAACCAAATTAAACCTTTTTACAGTCTGGAACTCACTGTTGGAGCACTCAGCCACTAATACACAAGGAAGCAGTTTGGTAGGACTGTAGTTTATGGTTAATTTTTGGTGAGAAATGTTCAAAACATCCAAATGTTCCTGTTCAAAGTTGTTGGGTAGCAGGGATGGGACCGGGAAGGAATGGAAAGGAACGGAGAGGAATGGACGGGGAGGGAAAGAGGGAGAGAAGAAGGGGAAGGGGAAGGAAAAAGAAAAGGAAAGGCCACATTTGCCAGGAAACCAAAGGGACTAGTCATGGCCTCTTCGTACCACAGTTAAGATGTGGTCCTGGGCAGAATCAAGCCCCTAAATTCCCTTGATAGGGCAAGAAAGATCTGGACCTGCTTCAGTTTGCTCTCTAACACTGTTTGCTCTGCAGAGCCGCTCCTCATAGGTAAACCCATATCCCCTAATTATGCTGATGGAAAGGGAGGCCAGAGAAATGGGAGCTGATGATCTATTCTGCAGTTTTTCTGGTGTAAATCTTGGTTTGAATTTACTTTCATACATGCTTTTCAATTATATCACCTATTACAATATCATTACTTAGCAGACAAGGGTAGTCAGAGGTTTACTGTTCTTCCAAGTATTCAGGCAGAGTCCTCCTTTGGATTTTGGACAGATCCCAGGTGTCTTTTATTCCTTTTGAATAACCAATATTGAAGAGGACTATCACATCTCATTCTAGGTATTTTAACAAGGAACCGCTAGTCTAACAGAGGTAAGAGCAAGCAGCTTCAATTTGATATCACAAAATTCAATACTTACAAACATTTTGATCTGATTGGCCTTGTTGAACTGTGTGTTTGTACAGACACTATTTCTTGAATCTCAGCACACCTCACAAAGTGTGCCTCATTTTGTTCAGCAAGTTATTTTAAAAATCTGCTCCATCTCCTTATCTTCCCTTCTAAACCCTGTTAATCAATCAATCAATCAAACAATCGTATTTATTGAGCACTTACTGTGTGCAGAGCACTGTACTAAGCGCTTGGGAAGTACAAGTTGGCAACATATAGAGACAGTCCCGACCCAACAGCGGGCTCACAGTCTAGAAGACACTTCACTAAACTGCCTGGTTTATCTTTCTAGAGAAATGCTCAGGGCATGTCACCCCCTTCCTCAAAAATCCCCAGTCATTGTCTATCCACCTCCCTACCAAACAAAAAACACCTTATCATTGGCTTAGAAGTTCTCCATCACTGTGTCCCCTCCTACCTCACCTCTCTTTTCTCCTTCTACAACCCAGCCCACACACTTCACTCCACTGGTGTTAAGCTTATCACTGTGCTTCAATTCCACCTGTCTTGCTGCTGACCCTTGGCTCATGTCCTATTACTGCCCTGGAATGTCCTCACTTCTCAAATCCAACACACATCTCCCGTCTTTCAAAGCCTTACTGAAGGCACACACGTCTCCTCCAAGAGGCCTTCCCAAACTAAATTTCATTTTTCCTCATCTCTCACTCTCTTCCTTACTCCTGACTCCTTTCTTAGCTCTTCCCCCCTTCCCTGACCCACAGCACTTATGTATATATCTGTAATTTTATTTATTAATATTGATGTCTGTTTACCTGTATTGATACCTGTCTCCCCACATCTAGACTGTGAGCTCGTTGTGGGCAGGGATTGTCTCTCTTTATTGTTGTATTATAGTTTCCCAAGTGCTTAGTTCAGTGCTCTGCAAACATTAAGTGCTCAATAAATACAACTGAATAAATATAATACAAGAAAGTTGGCAGACATATTCCCTGCCCAATACATGTTTACAATCTGGGGTCTGTAAACTATAGGAGTGTATAAGTGTACAGGCAAGGTTGTTACACCCAGGCTATGTTCCTGAAAAACATGATTTTATCTTGAGTGCCTGCATCATGAACTACCTTTTCTCATAGGGTTACCTAATAACTTAGCATTCATTCCAGAGCTTCTGGATAAGAAGGAATCACCATCTCCTCCTGCCTTCAGGACATCTCCATCTGGATGTCTGCCTGCCATCTAAAACTCAACATGTCCAAGACTGAACTCCTTGTTTTATCTCCCAAACCCTGCCCTCTCCCTGGCTTTCCCATCACTGTTGACAGCACTGCCATCCTTCCCATCTCACAAGCCTGCAACCGTGGTGTCATCCTCGACTCCACTGTCTCGTTCACCCCTCACATCCAAGCCATCACCAAAACCTGTCGGTCTCACCTCCGCAACATTGCCAAGATCTGCTCTTTCCTCTCCATTCAAACCACTACCCTGCTCATTCAAGCTCTCATCCTATCCCATCTGGATTACTGTATCAGCCTCTCCTCCAATCTCCCATCCTCCTATCTTTCCCCTCTTCAATCCATACTTCACGCTGCTGCCCAGATTGTCTTTGTCCAGAAACGCTCTGGGCATGTTACTCCCCTCATCAAAAATCTCCAGTGGCTACCAATCAACTTACACATCAGGCAGAAATTCCTTGCCCTCAGCTTCAAGGCTTTCCTTCACCTTGCCCCCTCCTACCTGACCTCCATTCTTTCCTTCTACAGCCCAGCCCACACCCTCCACCCCACTGCCGCTAATCTCCTCACTGTGCCTCGTTCTCGCCTGTCCCGCCGTCGAACCCCGGCCCACGTCATTCCCCGGGCCTGGAATGCCCTCCCTCCACACATCCACCAAGCTAGCTCTCTTCCTCCCTTCAAGGCCCTACTGAGAGCTCACCTCCTCGAGGAGGCCTTCCCAGACTGAGCCCTCTCCTTCCTCTCCCTCTCCACCTCCTCTCCATCCCCCCCACCTTACCTCCTTCCCCTCCCCACAGCACCTGTATATATGTATATATGTTTGTATGTATTTATTACTCTATTTATTTTACTTGTACATATTTATTCTATTTATTTTATTTTGTTAATATGTTTTGTTTTGTTCTCTGTCTCCCCCTTCTAGACTGTGAGCCCACTTTTGGGTAGGGACCGTCTCTATATGTTGCCAACCTGTACTTTCCAAGCGCTTAGTAGAGTGCTCTGCACACAGTAAGCACTCAATAAATATGATTGAATGAATGAATGAAATGAATGAACTTTACATGATGTACTACTAGATTGATAAACTCCATTACAATATGGTCCAATCTCTGTTAAAGTTATTCAAATCACAGCTTCATAGATAATTCCAAATCTCTGCAGGAGGCTTCAGAAGCTTTTTCTGCTTATTGTGGTTGTGATTTATTTCAACTTCAGTGAAGCATTTTAGGTTGAAGTGCTGCTTTCTTTCCACTAGACCATGGAAAGCTGCCGGACCTAGTAGATAGAGCATGGATCAAAGATGACTGACCTTTAGCAAGTCACTTAACAGATTTGTGCTTCAATTTTCAATCTAAAATGGGGATTAAATCCTACTCCCTCCTAGCTACTTACTTTGAGCCCCAAACATACAGGGTCTGTATTATTATTCTGCAACTACCACAGGATGTAGTACAGTGCTTGACATAAAATAGGCACTCAAAAAGTACCAATAATAAGTACCAAAGAAAAGAAAAGATGATAGTGCAAAAACATAACTTCATCAGTTTCAGTTTCTTGTAACGATGCATTGTATTGTCAAAGTTCAGTGCGATCTTCATCGGACAGTTATTCTTCTGAATGAGAGGCAATGTTAAACTCAACATTCATTCATTCATTCAATTATATTTATTTAGCACTTCCGTATGTGTAGAGCACTGTACTAAACACTTGGGAGAGTACAAAACCAGAATAAACAGAGACATGCCCTGACCACTATTCATTTCTACATTAATGTGCCTCCCAACGTATTTGATCTTTTCCTCAATGTCCCCAAAATTTGTAAAAAACTGGGCAGATCTTTCTCCATGAAAATATGTTCATTTTCAACTACTGATCTTAGCTACTCAATCAAGCAGCCAAACTTACTGAGCAACTACTATGTGCAAAGCACTCTACTAAAAATTTGGGAGAGTGCTTAAATGGTATTAGAAAAGGAATGAGTTGGGAAGTCAGGGAATCTCATCTAAGACTATGTGAAACCTACATAATTCTGGGAGTTGGCATCCATGACATCATCATGATACATTGCATGCAGGGCATAATGTCACAGACCAAATGAACAGGAAGGCTGTTCATGTTTATCCCACTCTTCTCACAGAATGAGAAGCAGCATGGCATAGTGGATAGAGATTGGGCCTGGGACTAAAAAGGTTATGGGTTCTAATCCCAGCGTGGCCACTTGTCTGCTTTGTGTCATTGGGCAAGTAACTTCACTTCTCTGTGCCTCAGTTACCTAATCTGTAAAATGGGGGTTGAGACTATGAGCCTCAGGTGGGACAGAGACTGAGTCCAAGTCACTCTACCCCTTCTCCAACCCCACCCCCCTGCTCTCAACCCTTTCTGCTACTCTCCCATCCTTCCTAGCAGTATCCTCAGATGAGATCTCCTCCCTCCTCTCAAGTACCACTCCATCCACCTGTGCTTCAGACCCCATTCCCTCTCATCTTATTAAATCTCTTGCCCCTTCACTCCTCCCCTCCTCCCCTCCTTAACTTCCATCTTCAACTGCTCACTCTCCACCGGTTCTTTCCCATCTGCCTTCAAACATGTCCACATCTCCCCCAGCCTAGAAAAACCCTCTCCTGACCCCATCTCCCCTTACAGTTATCACCCTATCTCCCTCCTACCATTCCTTTCCAAACTCCTAGAACGAGTCATCTACACCTGCTGCCTCAAATTTCTCAACACCAACTCTCTCCTTGACCCCCTCCAATCTGACTTCTGTCCCCTTCACTCCACCGAAACTCCCCTCTCAAAGGTCACCAATGACCTCCTTCTTGCCAAATCCAACAGCTATTACTCTATCCTAATCCTCCTCGACCTCTCAGCTGCCTTTGACACTGTGGATCACCCCCTTCTCCTCAACATGCTATCCAACCTTGGCTTCACAGACTCCATCCTTTCTTGGTTCTCCTCATCTCTCCAGCCGTTCATTCTCAGTCTCCTTTGCGGGCTCCTCCTCCACCTCCCATCCCCTTACTGTAGGGCTTCCTCAAGGGTCAGTTCTTGGTCCCCTTCTGTTCTCTATTTTCACTCACTCCTTTGGTGAAATTAACTCCCACGGCTTCAACTATCATCTCTACACTGATGACACCCAAATCTACATCTCTGCCCCTGCTCTCTCTCCCTCCCTTCAGGCTCATGTCTCCTGCCTTCCGGACATCTCCATCTGGACGTCTGACCGCCATCTAAAACTCAGTATGTCCAAGACTGAACTCCTTATCTTCCTTCCCAAACCCTGCCCTCTCCCTGACTTTCCCATCACTATAGACGGCACTTCCATCCTTCCCGTCTTACAAGCCCGCAACCTTGGTGTCATCCTCGACTCTGCTCTCTCGTTCACCCCTCACATCCAATCCGTCACCAAAACCTGCCGGTCTCACCTCCACAACATCGCCAAGATCTGCCCTTTCCACTCCATCCAAACCGCTACCTTGCAGGTTCAATCTCTCATCCTATCCCAACTGGATTACTGCATCAGCCTCCTCTCTGATCTCCCATCCTTCTGTCTTTCCCCACTTCAGTCTATACTTCACGCTGCTGCCCGGATCATCTTTGTGCAGAAAGGCAATGGGCATGTTACTCCCCTCCTCAAAAATCTCCAGTGGCTGCCTGTCAATCTATGCATCAGGCAAAAACTCCTCACTCATGGCTTCAAGGCTCTCCATCACCTCACCCTCTCCTACCTCACCTCCCTTCTCTCCTTCTTCAGCCCAGCCTGCACCCTCCATTCCTCTGCTGCTAACCTCCTCACTGTACCTAGGTCTCTCCTGTCCCTCTGTTGACCCCCAGCCCACGTCCTCCCCCTGGGCTGGAATGCCTTCCTCCCCACATCCGCCAAGCTAGCTTTCTCCCTTCAAAACCCTACTGAGAGCTCACCTCCTTTAAGAGACCTTCCCAAACTGAGCCTTTTTTCCTATCCTCCCCCCAATTCCCCGTCCTATCTCCTTGCCCTCCTCACAGCACCTATGTTTGTACAGATTTATTACTCTATTTATTTTACTTGTACATTTTTACTATTCTATTTATTTTGTTAATGACATGCATTTAGCTCTAATTCCATTCCGATGACCTGACACCTGTCCACATGTTTTGTTTTGTTGTCTGTCTTCCCCTTCAAGATTGTGAGCCTGGTGTTGGGCAGGGACTTTCTCTATATGTCACCAACTTGTACTTCCCAGCGCTTAGTACGGTGCTCTGCACACAGTAAATGCTCAACAAATATGATTGAATGAATGAATGAACTTGATTTGCTTGTATCCAGCCCAGCGCCCAGTGCAGTGCTCGGCACTTAGTAAGTGCCAAAGAAATACCATAATGATTAATAAATATTATTATTTAATATGTAATAATAATACACTGGAGGAAGTTATCAAACAATATGAGTCGTCCCCCTAGGGTGGCTGTATTGTGGGGTGGTTTTGACCAGAGGTGTTTTGGAGTTGGAATTGGGCAGTTGATTTGGTTTAATAATGCCACCATTATTGATAGGCAGAAGAGCTAACTTCACTGTTGCTAAAGAAAGTTCTGGGCCTTTCTCACATCTCTTAGGAGGAGCATCACAAGGCTCTCCATCACCTCGCCCCCTCCTACCTCACCTCCCTTCTCTCCTTCTACAGCCCAGCCCTCACCCTCCGCTCCTCTGCCGCTAATCTCCTCACTGTGCCTCGTTCTCACCTGTCCCACTGTCGACCCCTGGCCCACGTCATCCCCCTGGCCTGGAATGGCACCCCTCTCCACATCCGCCAAGCTAGCTCTCTTCCTCCCTTCAAGGCCCTACTGAGAGCTCACCTCCTCCAGGAGGCCTTCCCAGCCTGAGCCCCCTTTTTCCTCTCCCCCTCCTCCCCCTTTCCATCCCCCCTGCCTTACCTCCTTCCCTTCCCCACAACACCTGTATATATGTATATATGTTTGTACGTATTTATTACTCTATTTATTTATTTATTTATTTATTTTACTTGTACATATCTATTCTATTTATTTTATTTTGTTAATATGTTTTGTTTTGCTCTCTGTCTCCCCCTTCTAGACTGTGAGCCCACTGTTGGGTAGGGACCATCTCTATATGTTGCCAACTTGTACTTCCCAAGCGCTTAGTACAGTGCTCTGCATACAGTAAGCACTCAATAAATACGATTGATTGACTGATTGATTGATTGATTGAGCCAACTGCTTCCTGACCCTTAGAATCATCTGCACTTAATCTATGAACCAGTGGTATTTCCTGAGTACTTAATGTGTTCACAGCACTGGGAGAGTACAATACAAAAGAATTAGCAGATGCATTTCCTGCCCACAACATGCTTAAGGTCTAGAGGAACATTCTTGGTGCAAAACTCCTAGGTACTACTTTGATTTAGAGTTGATGGTACAGATGATCTGTATGAGGGTTTTGGTTGTTTTTTTTTTTTAGTTTTTTGCAGTGCTGCATAACATCCCTGGCAGGACAGGGAAATGACTATATTCTGGAACACACCGAGTTGAAGAGTGTATAATTTGTCAGGTGGAGGAAGCTCATAACTACATTCCAGCATTACTATCAGTCAGAAAGTTGCCAATATTCTTTGCTGAGACAGTGTTTACTGAGAAGCACCCTGGTCTATTGGATAAAGCATAGCCTGGGAGTCAGAGGACCTGGGTTCTAATTTTGGCTTCACCACTTGCCTCAGCTGTATGACCTAGGGCAAGTCACAACTTCTCTGTGCCTCAGTTTCTTCAACTGCAAAGTGGGGATTCAATATCTGTTCTCCCCCCTACATAGACTTGTGTGCCCCATATGGGGCAGGGATTGACTCTGTCTTGATTAATTTGTATCTGTCCCAGCATTTAGTACAGTGTCTGGCACATATTATGTGCTTAATAAATACCTTTAAAAAAAGCCAAGCTCTAAGTGAGGCGCTCTGGGAGAAGCAGGATTTCTGGCAGCAAGAGTAAAACTCATACCCTCTTGAAAGTCCATCACTTGCTTAACAGCTCTAGTGATTATGCCAGGAGCAAGACTGAACTCAGTGTAAATACCAGTTGACTTTCTATTGGTTGTGTAGAATTTGTCTTTAAATTTCCAGGGAATGGTGGACCTAGGGAGAGAGCGAGGCTGAGTAGAGAAAGCATCAAAAATGAGGGATCCAGGGTCTCCGTGATGGACCCTCCTGTTCCTTTTAGCTCGCTCCCTGTCTCAGAGGAAGTTGGTGTCCTCTTTTCGCCTAATGTTTCTGCATTTGCTGCTCTGACACTCCTCAGCCAAGCTCCCCATTCCCTAGGTCTCTCTGCCCACCTGTTTCTGCCCCCTCCCACCCCATCCAGTTAGCCCGCTCTCCAAACTCCACACAGTTTCTTCTTTACCAGCATGACAGAATGGCTGGAGCATGCACCTGGGAGTCATGGATCATGGGTTCTGATCTCCAGCTCCACCACTTGTCTGCTTTGTGACACTGGGCAAATCACTTCACTTCTCTTGGTCTCAGTTTTGTCATCTGTAAAATGGGGGTTGAGGCTGTGAGCCCCAAATGGGACAGAGACTGAAACCAGTTGGATTTGCTTGTATCCACCCCAGCATTTAGTACAGTGCCTGGCACATGGTAAGTGCTTAAGGAATACCTTCTTCCCGTCTGGCTTCTCTGCTCCCTGCTGCTTTATCCTCTGTGTGAGGACATTCAAATAGCTGCACACACTATTGCAAGAAAAAATGTGGGTATTTTAGAAGATTGAAAGCTTCTAAGATTTTAGTAGATTGTAAGCACCTCCCTACACTATAAACTCTTTGAGGGCAGGGATCATACCTACCAACTCTACTGTATTGTTCTCTCCCAATTTCCTAGTCCAGTGCTCAGCACACAAGGTATGTGCTCAATAAATACAATTGATCAATTTATTGATAAAGAGAGCATAGATTTCTCTTTCTGGTTTATAAGAATCCCTGTTCCTGATTGCTTACATAACATTAATATAAACTATGCATTATATCAAACTTTTCCAAGCACTTGATACACACAAGCTATGCACACAGTAAGCACTCAATTAATACCTTTGATTAATTAATTAATTATATAGATGCAGCAAGATATATCAATCACTCAATCACTGATATTTATTGAGAACTTACTATGTGTAAAAGGCTGTACCAAACGCTTGGGAAAGTAAGCAATAGCCTAAGTACAGATAATAACAATAATAATAACGAATGTGGTATTTGTTAAGTGCTTACTGTCCTAAGCACTGAGGGAGATATAAGCAAATGAAGTTGGACACAGTCCCTATCCCACAAAGGGCTCACAGTCTTAATCCCCATTCTACAGATGAAGTAACTGAAGCCTAGCCTGGATTAGAATCCAGGTCCGTCTGACTCCCAGACCTGTGCTCGTGGCTCAGTGGAAAGAGCACAGGCTTTGGAGTCAGAGGTCATGGGTTCAAATCCCAGCTCTGCCAATTGTCAGCTGTGTGACTTTGGTCAAGTCACTTAACTTCTCTGGGCTTCAGTTCCCTCATCTGTAAAAAATGGGGATGAAGACTGTGAACCCCACGAGGGACAATCTTGTAACCCCCCAGCGCTTAGAACAATGATTTGCACATAGTATATGCTTAATAAATGTCATTATTATTATTATTATTATTATTATTATTATTATTATTATTATTATTATTATTATTACTAGGCCACGATGCTTCTCCCTACCCTCAAGAAGTTTACATTCTAGCATCACTTCTAGTTTTGAGCTATCACTTCTTTTTATTAACAGTCTCTGTCACTGCCCAACTGCAGAACAAATGACACTCACTCTCTGTTATTGTTCCCACCTGGTGCCTGATGTAACATGGCTGCCTCTGCCTTGGTGTACCCATGAGGAATAAGCAATAATCAGGGATTTTTGCAGGAAGTTTTTCCAACATCAGGCCTGCTTGTCCAGAACTCAGGGTCTTCCTAAAATCTACTTCCTCGAAGAAAAAACCCACTTACTCCACATGTCCACTGCTTAATGATCTTTTCATCCTTGTAAATTCCCCAGAGGCCATGAGCACCTGAGGTATTCTTTTAAAAGGAATAGAGCAGAAATAGAATGCATTGAGCACCCACTTAGTGCAGTGCCCTGAACCAGGTGCTTGGGAAATAGGGAATAAAGAAGCCACATATTCCCTGCCCATTCATTCATTCATTTGTATTTATTGAGCACTTACTGTGTGCAGAGCACTAAGTGCTTGGGAGATTATGATATAACATTAAACAGACATATTCCCTGCCCACAATGACTTTACAGTCTAGAGGGGGAGACAGACATTATTATCGATAAATAAATTATTAGGAACATCTGCTAAAGGTAGGGAAGAAGGGGTGTGAGAGGATTGTTGGGGAGGAAGATGGGTGGCAGACTTAAAGGCCCCTGGGAATTGTAATCCTAGCCAAGGCTTGAGCATGTGCACATGGAAAACCATGGACATTCATGTCCAAAACCCTGACTATGTGATCTTGTAGACTTCCCACGCCCCAAAATCTGATGCTAAGGCAATGGACTGAGAAAATGCCCTGTACCCTGTCCTCCACTCCAGAATAGGCTAGGATAACCTCAAGAGACAAGGGCAGTTGCCTGCATCCAAAGGATGTTACATATTTTGGACTACACAACTTGATATTTCTGACATTAGCCTTAGAACACTTTTGCCTCCTCTTTTGCAGCATCCTGTGTCCCTGGATTGTCCTGCCCCTCAAACAAGTTCAATGGACAATGTTATCTCTTTCTACCTTACCAACCACTCACTAAACTTCTGGTTTGAGTAGGATTAGAAATGTCTGTGGGAAGATGAAGGGCCCTGCAAGAAATGAGGGTCTCAGTAGGCTCATCTGTCAATCAATCAATTACTCAAAGGTATCTACTGAGCACTTTGTATAGGGAACTATATTAAGCCCTTGGGAGAACACACTTCTCTCACTGCCCTGCCCTATAGATAGTAACTGTATTTTGGCCAGGGACAGGTCATGAGTTCAAGGCTCAGGGTTTATCCGTAAGATGGCTGATTACATCAATTTTTATTGATTTTATTGTTCCTGTTGTTGTTTTCTTATGTTACTTTGTTAGTTTCAGTATTTCCTTGTGTGTTAGTTTCCTTTTCCCCTAAACATTTGTTCTTAGATTGCAAGTCTCAGTGAGGGTCAGGGACTGTGCCTAATTTTTCCATTACTGTGTTGTTCTCAGAGTTTGGTATAGTGCATGGAAGTCATTATGGGCTCAAACATTATGTCAGCTGAAAGACTAAATGTTTCATATCAAAGTTCTGTAACTAAAGTATGAGTCTTCTTGAGCAATAGAAGGGCACAAAATCTGGAATCACTGTTGCTTTGGCAATGTGGGGGTTGCATCCATTGCAGAGAGGAACAGTTTCAAAAATCAAACTCTTTAAAATATTCCTAAACTTGGTGGGATTTTTTTAAGTGGCTTAATCAATCAATCAATCAATCCGTGGTATTTATTGAGTGATTGGTGCCTCCCATACTAAGTGCTTGAGAGAATAGAATACAACAGAGTTCGTAGACATGGTCCCTACCCACAATGAGCATACAACTGACAACTGAGTCAACTGCTTTCCTACATGTAAATCCAGGTTCCTGATCAGGACAAATATTCTCATATAGCCACTTCGCTGTTAGACATAACCAGATTCCAAACAATTTCTGGAGAAAGTAAACTATGCCGGGGCACAATATCTTTGCACTCCTCCTTCCAGACCCAATCTAGTCTCCTAGTTGCCCAATATCCTCTAGCCTGAAGCTTGTTGTGAGTGGGGACTGTGTCTACCAAGACCTACATACAGCGTTCTGTACACAGTAAGCACTCAATAAAAACGATAGATTGAAATGTCCATCCAGTGGCCCATTCATTCATTCAATCATATTTATTGAGCACTTACTGTGTGCAAAGTACTGTACTAAACTCCAGGAAGAGTACAACACAACAACCAACAGACATATTCCCTGCCCATATTGAGCTCGTGGTCTAAAGGGGGATACAGTATTAATCAACATAAATAAATTACAGATATATACATAAGTACTGTGGGGTTGGGAGGGAGGATGAATGAATGAAAGGAGCAAGTAGGTGTGATGTATAAGGGACTAGGAAAGACAAGAGAAGGGCTTGATAAGAAAGGCTTCTTGGAAGAGATGTGCCTTCACTAAGACTTTGAAAGGGGGAAAGTAATTATCTGATGTGAGGATGGAGTGTAGTTTAGGCCAGAGACAGGATGTGGGCAAGCAGTCAGTGGTGAGATAGATGACATCAAGGTACAGTAAGAAGGTTAGCATTAGAGAAGCAGCGTGGCTCAGTAGGAAAGAGCCCGGGCTTTGGAGTCAGAGGTCATGGGTTCAAATCCCAGCTCCACCAATTGTCAGCTGTGTGACTTTGGGCAAGTCACTTAACTTCTCTGTGCCTCAGTTACCTCATCTGGAAAATGGGGATTAAATCTGTGAGCCCCACGAGGGACAACCTGATCACCTTGTAACCTCCCCAGCGCTTAGAACAGTGCTTTGCACATAGTAAGCGCTTAATAAATGCCATTATTATTATTATTATTATTATTAGAGGAATGAAGTGTGTGGGCTGGGTTGTATTGGAGAGTAGCAAGGTGAGATAGGAGGGGCAAGATGTTTGAGTGGTTTAAAGCCAATGGTGAGGAGTTTTTATGCCACTTCCATTTCAAGCAGGCAATTGCAGATACAACAAGAAGGTGACTATCCAATGGTAGGTCAAGCTTAGAACAGCAGATAATGCCGACGAAAAGTCAAGAGTCCAAGTATCAGGGAAAATTGGATTTTGAGTTGTCAAAATTTGTATTTCCCCAGAATGTGCAGTCAGGTAATGTGTACTTTGGCATCCACACCAAATGCATGAATGTGAACTACATGATCTATATAAGAGAATAATCATAGTTCCTGCCATCAATATCATGTCGTTGAGGAAGAGCTGGTCTGTTGGGTAGACTGACTGTGTCCCTGCCCAAAGGGCTGCAACTCTGGGGAACCAAAGAGACATTGCAACTAGCAGTCCTTTTCAGAGTTTCACTGCTTCAAATGGCAGTAGAAATAATTGAGTTTATGAACATGTATAAACAATGGCATTTCTCTGTCCAACCCAATATTTTATCAGTAGCAATTGCAAGGAATGTAACCTAATGTGGTAGCTACTTTTCTTATCATAAATCATTAAAATCTAACAATCCCAATCCATCAACAGCCCTCTCAAAGGTCACCAATGATCTTCTTGCCAAATCCAACGGTTCCTTCTCCATCCTAATCCTCCTTGACCTCTCAGCAGCCTTTAAACTGGGGACATTCCCCTTCTCCTGGATATATTACCCAACCTTGTCTTCACAGGCTGTGTCCTCTCCTTGTTTTCCTTTCATCTCTCTAGCCACTCATTCCCAGTCTCCTTCATGAGCTCCTCCTCTCCAACCCACCCCTATCTAGGGGTCTCTGAAGGATCAGTTCTCATTCCCATCCGATATCTCCTTCTATTCTCTATCCACATTTATTCCCCTGGAAAACTCATTTGCTCCCACATCTTCAACTACAAACTCTATGTGGATGATACCCCACTCTACATCTCCTCCCCTGAACTCTCTCCCTCTCTCCAGGGTCATATCTCCTCCTTCCTTCAAGATATTTCTACTTAGATGTCCTCGTGTCACCTCAAACTCAATTTGTCCAAAACAGAACTCCTTATCTTCCCTCCTAACCCTGTCCTCTCACAAACTGTTCCATCGCTGTAGACAGCACAGCCATCCGTCCTGACTCACAAGCCTTTAACCTTGGCATCATCCTCGACCCCACTCTCTCACTCAACCCACATACTCAATCCATTACCAACTTATTTCGGTCTCACTTTCAGAACATTGCTAAAATCTGCCCTTTCCTCTCCATCCAAACTGCCACTTTTTTAGTACAATCACTCAACCCACCTCCCCCAGATTACGGGATCAGCCTCCTTTCTGACCTTCCAACTTCCTGCCTCTCCCCACTTCAGTCCAACTTCACTCCATTGCTCAGATTATCTTTCTACAGAAATGTTCAGGGCATGTCACGCCCCTCTTCAAAAATCTCCAGTGGTTTCTTATCCACATCTGTATCAAACAAAAACTCCTCATTGTTGGCTTTAAAGCTCTCTGTCACCTTACCCCCTTCAACCTCACCTTGCTTCTCTTCTTCTACAACCCAGCCTGCACACTCTGGTCCTCTAGTGCTAACCTTCTCACTGTGCCTTGATCTCATCTTTCTTGCCACCAATCCCAGGCCCATATCCTGCCTCTGGCCTGGAATGTCCTCCCTCCTCAGATCCGACACACAATTACTCTCTCCTCTTCAAGGAGAAGGCATAACTCTTCCATGAGGCCTTCCCAGGCTAAGCCTCACTTTTGCTCATCTCCCACTCCCTTCTGCATCACCCTGCTTCCTTTACTCTCCCTCACTTCCCTGCCCCACAGCACTTATGTATATATCTATAATTTTATTTCATATGGATGTTTCTTTACCTGTATTGATGTCTGTCTCCCACCCCAGACGGTGAGCTCGTTGAGGGCAGGGATTGTCTCTCTTTATTGTTGTTTTGTACTTTCCCAAGTGTTTAGTTCAGTGGCTCTGCATACAATAAGCACTCAATAAATAAGACTGAATGAATGAATACAACCAATGGTTTCTGTCATTCATTCATTCAATCGTATTTATTGAGCGCTTACTGTGTGCAGAGCACTGTACTGAGCACTTGGGAAGTACAAATCAGCAACAGATTTGGGATAGAGCCGGTCCCTCCCCAAAAACCATCTCACAGGCTAGAAGGAAGCACCCAAGTTCTTCCTCCTCCTGGGATGCTGCAATCAGGGCTATTTACTGGACGCTCCCTAGCAGGACGCAGCTGGGCTTTGGTGGAGTGCCTTACTATGTGCGGAGCACTCGGGCCAGTCACCCTTCCTCCTCTCCCCCGCCCCCCACCGTGCTTCCGCAGGCAAGACAAGGCTATGGTCACCCCACGGGA
The DNA here is from genome assembly GCF_015852505.1 of Tachyglossus aculeatus. NCBI lineage: Eukaryota > Metazoa > Chordata > Mammalia > Monotremata > Tachyglossidae > Tachyglossus > Tachyglossus aculeatus. Next base: position 3,395,307 of record NC_052094.1, on the reverse strand, counting down.
GGGAAGGAAACCCGTCCCGGGATGAAGATGGGAGGAGGCGGTCTTCGTGGAAGGGACGGAAGGTAACGGAGCCCATCCTGACCACCATAAGCGCCCGCCGAGGCCGGGAACCCCTTTACCTCAGGCCCGGACGGGGAAGAAATCGGCGCGGGGAACGGGGGTCACTTCCGGTCGTCATGCATTTAAAGTAAGCACAGCACTGTACTATGAACTTGGGGGAGTACGATAGCAATCACTTCCCCCATCTTCAGAGCCCCAAAAAATTAATGTCTTCCAGGAAGTCTAACCTGACTAACGTTCCTCTTCTCCTCATTCTCTTCTTCTCAGTCTCACCTCAATCTTCCTTCCTTCTGCATCACTTAAGAACTTAAGTCTATATCTCCAATTACTTTGATATTCACCCTACTCCCACACCACAGCATGTATGTACAAATCCTCATATTCTCCAGCTTCCCGTAACTTAACTCCTTGCAGGCAGGAACTGTGTTTACTAAGAAGCTGAGCAGGTTAATGGAAACCCAGGCCTTGTAGTCAGAGGACTTGGGTTATAGTCCTGGTTCCATCACTTACCTGCTTTGTAACCTTGGGCAAGTCAATTAATTTCTCAATGCCTCAATTTCTCAACTGTAAAATGGAGATTGAATCATACTCCCTACTGCCTAGACTGTGAGCCCCATGTGGGACAGGGATTGCTGTATTTATTTTGTTAATGTTAAGCATATTGCTTTAATTCTATTTGTTCTGACGATTTTGACACCTGTCCACATGTTTTGTTTTGTTGTCTGTCTGTCCATTCTAACTGTCCATTGTGGGATAGAGACCATCTCTATATGTTGCTGACTTGTACTTCCCAAGTGCTCTGCACACAGTGCTCTGCACACAGTAAGTGCTCAATAAATACGATTGAATGAATGAATGAATCCCCAATTTCCAGATGAGAGAACTGAGGCAAACAGAAGCAAAGTGACTTGCCCAAGGTCACACAGGAGGTAAGTGGCAGAGCAGGGGTTAGAACCCAGGTCCTCTGATCCCCAGGCCTATGCTCTTCCCACTACACAACACTGGTTTCTTGACTTAGGACCTGTTCGGGAACGAAGGAGATATAGTTCTAGGATCTGTCTTAATAATTTAGGAAAGAGGATCTGGATCACTGGCACCTGGAGAAGGCCATCCACCTGCTGTGATCACTGAGAAAAGACTCTCACTGCTGAGAACTTTAAAATCTGGCACAGGAAAACTAGAGAATGAATAATCTACCTCCCTCTTATTTAGAACTCATTATAATAGCAATCTTTAAGAATTCACTTTATCCTGGATGCTATGTACATTTAATTTCTCCTGTGTACAAGGATTCTACAAAGTGTAGCAAAATAGGTTTCTTCTTGTTGCAAACTTTTACCATGTGCCAGAAAACTATTTAGTGCAGCATGAGGTAAATGACTCAGTGAACTCCACAATGAACTGAACATAATTGATTCACTATAGGTTAGTCCTTTTTTTTTCTTTTTAATTTTTTTCTAGGAAGAATCGTCCATTTCAGAAAGGCAGTGCAGTGTAAGGAGCAGCATGGCTGCTAGTTGCTAGTGGAAAAAATACAGGCCTAGGAATCAGGAGACCTGGGTTCTAATCCCAACTTCACCTTGTACCTTCTGTGTGACCTTGGAATTTTTTTTTAATTATGGTATTTGTTAAAGCACTTACTCTGTGCCACACAGAGCTCGTAGAACATTGCAGTTGAAGAGCAAGTGGCTCCTCGCCACTTAGATGGAGCTGATCAAAGTCCAATTGTCACAACATCCAGAGCCACCCATATGCCAGCATTCTAAAAATTCAGAAGACACATGTTGGTTTAGTCCTCCCCAAGCTGTGACTGGAACATACCAGGATGAGAACCCAGTGGCACAGAAAGATGGTAGTTGTGGTGAATCTTCCAATTTTGGGGGCTTTTATTCTAGGGTTGGGAGATGTGGTGGGGGGTTGTGGGGGAGAAGGGACAGCAGGGGCACATACCTCCAATTCACCCTCCCCTGATGTTTCGTCTCATCTCCATCCCTACAATCCTACAGGGGAGGTGGTCTCACTGATCTCCCAAGACCACTGCCAGCTTGGGGATGCTGCATTCTGCTACAACTTTTCTACACATCCCATATTCAAACACAAAACCATATTCTTACAGATGCATAAAACATACATACATGCATACATACACCAGAGGATACAATATAATGATGATTATGGTATTTGTTAAGCACTTACTAGGTGCTAAACACAGGTCTAAACTCTGGGGTAGATATAAAGTTACCAAGGTGGACACAGTGCCTGTCCCATATAGGGCTCACAGTCCAGATTAGGAGGAAGTAGTATTTAATGCCCATTTTACAGATGATGAAACTGAGCCCCAGAGAAGTTAAGTGTCTTGCTCAAGGTCACACAGCAGACAAGTGACAGAGTTGGGATAATAATCCAGGTCATCTGGCTCCTTGGCCTGACCTCTTTCTAATAGGCCAGCTGCCTCACAATGTAAAAGCAAATTAAATTTACATTTTTACTGTGAGACAAATGGCTTTCAAAATCAAATTTTAATAGGAGTTATATGACTCTCCTAACTACCATTCAGGACCTCCTTTTAATTCTAGCTAGGTAAAATGTTGACATATTCCATCACCGTCAGGCTCATAGACCATGAAAGGCCCAATTGCAGTCAGTGTAAGTGCATGAAGGAGAAAAAACTGGGTCATGTGAAGCAACTCAGTGATCAATTTCCTGAATCTTGGGCAATTCACAAACTTGCCTTGAAGGTAGAATTTAACTTTAGGTTCTGTTTCTACATTCCTATTGTCTTCTTTTTGCTTGGCTTTCTGGGCAGCTGGCAAGAAGACAGAGGCAGATCATCTCCCTTCAGACTAGCCTCCCTCTGGACTAGCCAGAGGCACTCAGTGACAGCTGTTCAGGCAGTGCAGGAGAACAGCATGGCCAACAACGTCAAGAGAGAATGACTTCATCACATCTGCAAAACTTTTCACTTCTACTGGCTACAGGCCAGCCGGCCCCACCCACTTCTCAACATGGGTTCCCAGAGGGCATCAGTTTACAGAACAAGCTTTCCATTAAATGGCAGGGAGGTGCATTTCTGGAGGCTTATTTTCACCTCTGAACAGCCCCTTTAACTATTATTATTAATAATAATAACAATAATAATTAGAATTATGTATATTTCATTATATTATTTTAATATATTAAACCATACCATTTTATTATCAATAATAATTATTAAAAGTAATTATAGATCATTATTAATAGTAATAATAATTATTTATATTTTATCATTTGATATACCAAATATATTAATGGATTATTAATATATTGGAAAATATATTATTGATAGTGATAACATTAGTAGTAGTATCATCATCATTATTATCATATTTGTTAAGGACTTACTTTGTGTCAAGAACTGTTCCAAGCACTAGGGGAAATAAAGTTAATCAAGTTGGGCACAGTCCTGTCCCATGTGTGGCTCGCAGCATAAGCAGGACAGAAACTGACACTGGATTCTTATTTTACAGTTGAGATAACTGAGGCATAGAGAAATTAAGATACTTTCTCGATAACAACTAGGGGGTAAGTGGCAGAGCTGGGATTAGGACTCAGATCCTCTGATTCCACGACCTAGGCTCTTTCTACTAAATCATGCTGCTTTACATCTTGATTTTCTATAGCACTTTTACTCCCAAATTCCTTTCACATTATTTAGCTCATTTTTGCCCTACCAACAATCCTGTGAGGTAGTTGGGAAAGTCAGGTATTATTATATCCATTTTGTGTATGAGGAAACTGAGGTACAAGGAATTTAAGTGAATTGCCCACAGTCACATGGCAGGTAGGCATCCCAACTCGAACTTGAATCTGGGTTCTCTGGTTTCTGGACCAGCATTCTGCCACTTCACCACTTTCCCCAACTGTAGGGTGTTTTGTTTTTTCTTTTTGCAACTCTCTCAGAGTAAGACCAGCTCTGCTGCATTGGAAGTGGTTATGTATGAGAAATTAAGAACTTTTGGAAATGGGGGAGCATCCAAGTTCTCAGGAATAAAAATAACAAGGGGGTTGGGAAAAAAGCATTTAAAAAAAAATCCATGATTTAACTGAAAAGCCCACCAATTTTTTAATGTTTGGAAGTGTTCTAAAATATATCTAAAGAGCATTGAAGAATTGAGTTCAAGTCACATAAAACTGGAACAAGTGAAAAACTGTGGGTCCCTCTCTAGACTGTAAGCTCATTGTGAGCAGGAAATGTGTGTTTTGCAGTGTGTGGGGAGGTCACCATGTGAGAACCATGGTTGACCACAGACAAAACATACAAAGGTCAGCGCTGGTTGTTCTGTCGCAAATAGAGCTACATTTCACCTTGGGTCTTCACTTCCTTCCTCTGGACTGCAAGCTCCTCATGTGCACCAGCCTATTGTATTGTACTCTCCCAAGCATTAGGTACAGTGCTCTGCACATAGTGAATGCTCAGTAAATATAATTAATTGAGAGATCATCATCATCATCAATCGTATTTATTGAGCACTTACTGTGTGCAGAGCACTGTACTAAGCGCTTGGGAAGTACAAATTGGCAACATATAGAGACAGTCCCTACCCAATAGGGGGCTCACAGTCTAAAAGGGGAAGACAGAGAACAAAACCAAACATAATAACAAAACAAAATAAATAAAATTGATATGTACAAGTAAAATAAATAAATAAATGAACAGAGTAATAAATATGTACACACATATATACATATATACAGGTGCTGTGGGGAAGGGAAGGAGGTAAGATGGGGGATGGAGGGGGGATGAGGGGGAGAGGAAGGAAGGGGCTCAGTCTGGGAAGGCCTCCTGGAGGAGGTGAGCTCTCAGCAGGGCCTTGAAGGGAGGAAGAGAGCTAGCTTGGTGGATGGGCAGAGGAAGGGCATTCCAGGCCAGGGGGATGACATGGGCCAGGGGTCGATGACGGGACAGGCAAGAACGAGGTACGGTGAGGAGATTAGCAGCAGAGGAGCGGAGGGTGCGGGGTGGGCTGTAGAAGGAGAGAAGGGAGGTGAGGTAGGAGAAGGCGAGGTGATGGACAGCCTTGAAGCCCAGAGTGAGGAGTTTCTGCCTGATGCACAGATTGATTGGTAGCCACTGGAGATTTTTGAGGAGGGGAGTAACATGCCCAGAGCGTTTCTGGACAAAGACAATCTGGGCAGCAGCATGAAGTATGGATTGAAGTGGGGAGAGACACGAGAATGGGAGATCAGAGAGAAGGCTGATGCAGTAGTCCAGACGGGATAGGATGAGAGCTTGAACGAGCAGGGTAACGGTATGGATGGAGAGGAAAGGGCGGATCTTGGCAATGTTGCGGAGCTGAGACCGGCAGGTTTTGGTGACGGGTTGGATGTGAGGGGTGAATGAGAGAGCGGAGTCGAGGATGACACCAAGGTTGCGGGCTTCTGAGACGGGAAGGATGGTAGTGCCGTCAACAGAGATGGGAAAGTCAGGGAGAGGGCAGGGTTTGGGCGGGAAAACAGGGAGTTCAGTCTTGGACATGTTGAGTTTGAGGTGGCGGACAGACATCCAGATGGAGATGTCTTGAAGGCAGGAGGAGATGCAAGCCTGGAGAGAGGGGGAGAGAGCAGGGGCAGAGATGTAGATCTGGGTGTCATCAGCATAGAGATGATAGTTGAAGCCGTGGGAGTGAATGAGGTCACCAAGGGAGTGTGTGTAGATCGAGAACAGAAGGGGACCAAGCACTGAACCTTGGGGAACCCCCACAGTAAGGGGATGGGAGGGGGAGGAGGAGCCTGCAAAAGAGACTGAGAATGAACGACCGGAGAGATAAGAGGACAACCAGGAGAGGACGGAGTCTGTGAAGCCAAGGTCAGATAGCGTGTTGAGGAGAAGGGGGTGGTCCACAGTGTCGAAGGCAGCTGAGAGGTCGAGGAGGATTAGGACAGAGTATGAGCCGTTGGATTTGGCAAGCAGGAGGTCATTGGTGACCTTTGAGAAGGCAGTTTCCGTGGAATGTAGGGGATGGAAGCCAGACTGGAGGGGGTCGAGGACAGAGTTGGTGTTGAGAAATTCTAGGCAGCGCGTGTAGACAACTCATTCAAGGAGTTTGGAAAGGAACGGTAGGAGGGATATGGGGCGATAACTAGAAGGTGAGGTGGGGTCAAGAGAGGTTTTTTTTAGGATGGGAGAGACATGGGCATGTTTGAAGGAAGAGGGGACGGAACCAGTGGAGAGTGAGCGGTTGAAGATGGAAGTTAAGGAGGGGAGAAGGGATGCAGCGAGAGATTTCATGAGATGAGAGGGAATGGGGTCAGAAGCACAGGTGGTCAGAGTAGCACTTGAGAGGAGGGAGGAGAGCTCCTCTGAGGATACTGCTGGGAAGGATGGGAGAGTAGCAGAGAGTGTTGAGAGCCGGGGGGTTGGAGAAGGGGGGGAAGTGACTTTGGGGAGGTTGGACCTGAAGAATTTAATTTTGTTAATGAAGTAGGAGGCCAGATCATTGGGGGTGAGGGAGGGAGGAGGGGGAGGAGCCGGGGGCCTGAGAAGGGAGTTGAATGTATGGAAGAGCTGATGGGGAGGATCGGCATGGATGTCAATAAGGGAGGAGAACTAGGGTGTCTGGCAGAGGAGAGGGATGAGTTAAGGCAGGAAAGGATAAACTTGAAGTGAATGAGGTTGGCATGGTGTTTAGATTTTTGCCAGCAGCGTTCGGCAGCTCGAGCATAACAGTGAAGGAGGCGGACGGTGGCAGTGATCCAGGGCTGTGGGTTAGTGGTACGAGAGAGGCAAAGGGAAAGGGGAGTGAGTGAGTCTAGCTGAGTGGAAAGGGTAGAGTTGAGAGCAGTAATCTGATCATCAAGACTGGGTAGAGAGGAGAGGGAGGCGAGGTGGGGTGTGAGGCGCTCCGAAAGATGGATGGGGTCAAGAGAGCAGAGATCTCTGTGAGGGAGTAATATGGATTTACAGGGGAGAGGAGTGTGAGTGAGGAGGCAGGTGAGAAGATTATGATCAGAGAGAGGGATTTTAGAGTTGATGAGGGTGGACACAGTACAGCGATAGGAGATGATGAAGTCGATTATTGATCTCGATCATTGATCATCGATGAGAGATCGATGTTGATTCTCTTTGGCAATGCATTTGCCCTCTAAGGAGAGGGAAATTGAATGCCAGATCCACCACCTCAAGGATTTCAGGTCATGAGTGATCTGTACCTTTCCCTCTGGCCAGCTAATAGAGCATGACCAAGACTAAACTCTCCAAGTAAAATTCTCTTGGGAAATCTTCCAATCATCCATTCTTATAAGATGACCATACAGTGCACTGAACTCTGCCCATCATCACCTCATTGCCTTTGATCCCACATTATTATCACCATAAGGATGTCAGGCAAGGACATCAGGGTTTGCTCTTTAATGCCAGCTCTCTGCTTCAGACAGCACAGACAGAACTAGTCAAAGTTTTAGTTGCCATTGGTATTGGTGTCAATCAATCCATCATAGTTATTGAGCACTTACAATGTGTAGAGGAACTGTGCTAAGTGCTTGTCCTGTCTCATCCTATGTTGTAGAGTCATGTGGGGAATGTGGGGAGGCCACAGTATGAGTCCCATGGTTGACCACAGACAATGCATCTCAATGGCACTGAGTATCTCTCAATGGCATAGCTCCAAGTTGCACTGGTGTATGCAGTGGCACCTCTCCTGCTATGGTAAGATGTTGATTCAAAGGAGAGCCCGGGGTCTTAAATTAGTAAAATCCATAGTTAACACAATAGAATCTTTGAATCACCACCCTACAGAGAAAGTTATCACCTCCTTTGCATTTTCACACTTAACCAATTGAGAATTAGCTCTTCATTTAATGAGATCCATACTTCACAATAAAGCAAACTAATCACTACTTGAAGGAGGCCCTCAAACAAATTTTCCCTTTTGGTCTTCTAAAATTGTAGCTCCAACCATATTCTTAAAGTGTGGACCTCCCCAAATTCTGTTGGGAATTCCTCCCCACAATACACAATATGCGTTTCCATATGGACACATGGGTTCAGTCAATCCTTCCTGTCAAATGAGAAGGTGACAGACTCCATCTATTCAAATGCCAAATTTCTTATTCAAAACCTCCTTGCTTGTTAGACACAGCTTCTCTCTCTATTCAAATTCACTCTAATATTATCTCTTTAGAGAGAAGCCTTCAAGCCTTCCACTCTATTCCTTTTTCACTTCTCATCCATATACGTAATCTCTTTGTAGATACCATCTAAAATCTCCATTCTTAGGCATTCTCAAAACATCCTACATTGGACACACACTAACATTAGGGAGACCTTACTCCCAATATATTCACTCAACATACCCAGAGTGTTTCTGCAGAAAGATAATCCAGGCAGCGGAGTGAAGTATAGACTGAAGCAGGTAGGACGTTGGGTGGTCAGAAAGGAGGCTGATGTAGTAATCCAGTCGAGACAGGATGAGTGACTGTACTAATATGGTAGCAGTTTGGAAGGAGAGAAAAGGGAGAATTTTGGCAATGGTGTGAAGGTGACACTGGCAGGTTCTGGTGAGGGTATGGATATGGTATGCAGAGCACTGTACTAAGCCCTTGGGAAGTACAAGTCAACAACATATAGAAATGGCCCCTACCTAATAATGGCCTCAGAGTCTGGAAGGGGAGACAGACAACAAAATAAGTAGACAGTTGTCAAAGACATCAGAATAAATAGAATTATAACTCAATGCACATCATTAGTAAAATAGAGTAGTAAATATGTACAAGTAAAATAAATAAAGTAATACAGACATACAAATATATACAAGTACTGTGGAGATGGGTAGGAGATAGGGTAGAGGGAGGGGAGTGATGGGGAGAGGAGAAGGAGAGGAAAAAGGGGGCTCAATATGGGAAGGCCTCCTGTAGGAGGTAAGCTCTCAGTAAGGTTTTGAAGGGAGGAAGAGAGCTAGTTTGGCCGATGTGTGGAGGGAGGGCATTCCAGGCCAGGGGAAGGACATGGGCCGGGGGTGGATGGTGGGACAGGTGAGAACTAGGTACCATGAGGAGGTTAGCAGCAGAGGAGCAGAGGGTGCCGGCTGGGCTGGAGAAGGAGAGAAGGGAGGTGAGGTAGGAGGGAGAAGGGAGGCAAGGTGATGGAGAGCCTTGAAGCCAAGAGTGAGGAGATTTTGATTGATTTGTAGGTTGGTAGGCAACCACTGGAGATATTTGTGGAGAGTGACATGCTCAGAGCATTCCTGCACAGAGATAATCCGGGCAGCAGACTGCAATATAGACTGAAGTGGGGAGAGACAGGAGGATGGAAGATCAGAGAGGAGGCTGATGCAGTAGTCCAGTTGGGATAGGATGAGAGATTGAACCATCAAGGTAGCAGTTTGAATGGACAGGAAAGGGCGGATCTTGGCAATGTTATGGAAGTGAGACCGGCAGGTTTTGGTGACAGATTGGATGTGTGGAGTGAAAAAGAGAGTGGAGTCGAGGATGACACCAAGGTTGCGGGCTTGTGAGACAGTGAGGATGGTAGTGACATCTACAGTGATGGGAAAGACAGGGAGAGGGCAAGGTTTGGGAGGGAAGATAAGGAGTTCAGTCTTGGACATATTGAGTTTGAGATGGCAGGCAGACATCCAGATGGAGATGTCCTGAAGGCAGGAGGAAATACGACCCTAGAGGGAGGGAGAGAGAGCAGGGGCAGAGATGGAGATTTGGGTTTCATCAGCATAGAGATGATAGTTGAACCCGTGGGAGTGAATGAGTTCACCAAGGGAGTGAGTGCAGATAGAGAACAGAAGGGGACCAAGAAGTGACTCTTGAGGAACCCCTACAGTAAGGGGATGGGAGGAGGAGGACCCCGCAAAGGAGACTGAGAATGAACGGCCAGAGAGATAAGAGGAGAACCAGTAGAGGATGGAGTCTGTGAAACCAAGGTTGGATAGTACGTTGAGGAGAAGGGGGTGATCCCCAGTGTCAAAGGCAACTGAGAGGTCGAGGAGGATTAGGACAGAGTAGGAGCCGTTGGATTTGACAAGAAGGAGGTCATTGGTGATCTTTGAGAGGGCAGTTTCGGTGGAGTGTAAGGGATGGAAGCCAGATTGAAGGGGGTCAAGGAGAGAGTTGGCATTGAGGAATTTGTGGCAGCGGGTGTAGACGACTCATTCTAGGAGTTTGGAAAGGAATGGTAGGAGGGAGATAGGGTGATAATTAGAAAGGGAGGTGGGGTCAAGAGAAGGGTTTTTTAGGATGAGGGAGACGTGGGCATGTTTGAAAGCAGAGGAGAAGGAACCAATGGAGAGTGAGAGGTTGAAGGTGGGTGTTAGGGAGAGGAGGAGGGAAGGGGTGAGAGATTTTATAAAATGAGAGGGAATGGGGTTGGAAGCACAGGTGGATGGAGTAGCACGTGAGAGGGGATCTCATCTGAAGATACTGCTGGGAAGGATGGGAGAGTAGCGTTGAGGGTTGAGACCTGGGGAGGGGGATAGAGAAGGGGGAGCTCAGTCCTGATGGAGTTAATTTTACTAATGAAGTAGGAGGCCAGATCGTCGGGGTGAGTGATGGAGGAGGGGGAGGAACAGGGGGCCTGAGAAGGAAGTAACTGAGTAACTGAGGAGGAAGGAGTAACTAAAAATGATTATGGTTCTAAATCGTTCTAAAATATGGTTCTAAAACCCTTCCCATGCAATCCCTGCCACCTAAATGATCATGGCAATTTGTTCTCTTGAAGGAACCACAAACAACAAAGAGAAAAGAAATGGGTAGCTTGCTACCACTGTGAAAGGTAAAACTCAGAGGAAAGAAGCCAAAGAGAAAAGTTCTCCTCTATACAGTAAGTGTAAGACATTATGTTGTTAACTTTATTAATGAAGTAGGAGGCTAACCACTGGGGGTGAGGGATGGTGGAGGAGGAGGAACAGGAGTTAAATATATGGAAGAGCTGACAGGAATGATGGGCATGGGTGTCAATAAGGGAGGAGAAATAGTTTTGCCTGGGAGAGGAGAGGGCAGACTTAAGGCCGGAAAGGATTAGATTTGGGTATCTTCTGCCTAGAGGTGATAATTGAAGTCTTGGGAGCAAGGGAGTGACTATAGATGGAGAACAGAAGGGACCAAGATTTGACCCTTGAGAAACCCCTATAGTTACGGGATGGGAGGGGGAGGAGACAGAGAATGAACAGCCAGAGAGAGATGAGGAAACCCAGGTGAGGATGGAGTCAGTGAAGTGTTGAGAAGGGGTTAGTCAGCAGGGTCCAAGGCAACTGAGAGGTTGAGAAGGATTAGGATAGAATAGGAGCCGTTTGACTGTCAATAGGAAGGTCATTTGTGAACTTTGAGAGAGTAGTTTCTGTGGAGTAGAGGTGATGGAAGCGATTGGAGGGGGTCCAGGAGAGAGTTGGAGGAGTGGAATTTGAGGCAGCGAGTGTAGAGGACTCTCTCCAGGAGTTTGGAAAGGAAGGGTAGGAGGGAGATGGGGTGTTGCCTGGAGGGGGCTGTGGGGTCAAGAGAGTTTTTTTTTTTCAGATGGGGGAGACCTAGGAAACTCTGAAGGCAGAGCAGAATCCTTTGGAGAGTGAGTGGTTGAAGATGGAAGTTAAGTTGCGGAGGAAGGAAGGGAAGAGTTTTTATAAGGTAAGAAAGAATGGGGTCAGAAGCCCAAGTGGAGGGGGTGGTGTGAAAACGGCCTTAGAGTGCGAGAAGGAAGCAGATACCTCCTCCTTTCCCAGTGAGTCTGTGTGAGTTGGAGAAGAGCCGTACGCTAGAGAGAACAGCAGAAGAGATCGTGCCATCTGGGGTGAGCCACGTCTCAGTGAGGGTGAGGAGGAGGAGAGAGCGGGAAAGGAACAGGTCAAGGATTAAGGGGATCTTACCCATAGTGGAGCGGGGATTCTATAGGCCACACTTGGCAGCAGCTGTGGAATGAGGGAAGAGAAGGGGAAGGGTGCAGGGGGTGGGGAGGGTTTGGATGGGGATGAGTTGTTTGGGGCTAGGGAGTGGGGAGGGGGATGAGGGGTGGTGCTGAGACAGGAGGACAGAGATGTGACAGGGTGCCTGCACATGGAGAGGGGGAAGAGGGTTGGCACTGGTACAGAGGGATTCTATGAAAGGGGTGGGGAGGAGGCGTGGGGGCAGAGCAAGGAGAAGGTAGGAGCTGGGTGGGAAATGGGATGGGGGAGGGTTGGGCAGACAGGAGAAGGGGAATTGAAAGGTCAATTGAAAGGTGAGGTCAGTGAGACAGTAGATTAGCTTGTCCCCAGTGCTTTGTAAACTGTCTGGCACATAGTAAACACTTAAAAAACACTATTAAAAAAACACTAGTACATTCATTCAATCATAGTTATTGAGCGCTTACTGTGTGTAGAGAACTGTACTAAGCACTTGGAAAGTACAATTTGGCAACAGATAGAGACAATCCCAACCCAACAACGGGCTCACAGTCTAGAAGGAGAGACAGACAACAAAACAAAACAAGTACACAGGCAGAATCAGAATAGATTAGTAGAATTATAGATATATACCCATCATTAATAAAATAAATAGAATAATAAATATGTACAAATATACACAAGTGTTGTGGAGCGGGGAAGGGGGTAGAGCAGATGGAGGGAGTAGGGGTGATCAGGAGGGGAGGAGAAGCAGAAGAAAAGAGGGGCTTAGTCTGGGAAGGCCATCTGGAGGAGGTGAGCTCTGTGTAGGGCTTTGAAGTGGGGAAGAGAGCTAGTTTGGCAGATGTGAGGAGGGAGGTCATTCCAGGACAGAGGTAGGATGTGATCAAGACTTAGTAAACTTACACAGTTAGTGCTCAATAAATACCACTTATTGATTAAATACCATTGATTACTGTACATGCTCAATTTTTATGCCTAGCCACTGGCACTTGGCCATGTTCATGGGTGGGGTTTGGCTTGTACCACCTGATACCCACTGTCGATCCAACTCCTAACAAAAACCCACTGTGATGCCCCTAACTCACGACACCCCCACTGACAGGGGGTAACGTAATTACTGACTGTTATAGTGTACTCTCCCATATGCTTAACTATTAACTATACTTCATACTTAACTATTATCACTATTAACGAATTTTCACAGACCTAATTTTATCTTCCTTAATTAATCCCACTGTGGTAGAAGAGGAATAATGTTTATTTTACAAAGTAACAGTGGGGGTCATTCGATTTGTCCAAGATGATAGATTTAGACAATGGAAAAGCTGGCATCCCCAAGGGCTGTTGACACCCAGGTCAGTGATCTTTCCATTAGACTTCCAAGACTGCTCTGCAACCTATTCCATGTTTCACAGTTGAACTAACTGCAGATTCCTGCTGCTACAAGTGAAGTGATTTTTTTTGACTCTCTCAGGTTTTTGAGATTCTCTCTGTGATACATCCCAAACTGCTCATGCCTCTTAACTCTACCTATCATTCTCCCAATACAATTTTTAAGTGTATTTATTATGCACTTACATGCACCTTGACAGTGTACTAAGGGGTAGATACAAGCCAAATTAAATTGGACATAATTCATGTTCCACATGGGACTCACAGTCTAAATCCCCATTACACAGATGAGAAAACTAAGGCACAGAGAAGTGAAATAACTTGCTCAAGGTCACATAGAAGACAATTGGCAGAGCCAGAATTAGAACCCAGGTCCTCTGACTCCTAGGCTCATGCTTTAACCATCAGGCCACACTGCTTCTCACTGCTAGTCTGAAGAAACAGAGAGGATATGCTAATATGCTAAAAGGGCAAAGGCCATGCTTACTTTATTGAACTCTCCCAAGCATTAATGATTAAATGATTAATTTAGCTCATGATCTGACCTTAAATGCTGGTTAAGCATCAGTATTTTCAGTCATATTCACTCAAAGGAATATGCTCTTATCCTCAGCAGCATCACAATTGAATACAAAAGACAGATTTCTAAATGGAGCATACTTTTTTAGGCACCTTGGCTACACACTAAAATTAACTGTGTCTGGACATAACTAGCCACAGACTTAGCAACTGCCTAAGGATTCTTGATCCCTGGGCACATCCTTTTCAATTACCTAAGTGCTAATCACAGTCCAAAGTCCACTTCTGGCCTAGTGACAGGAAAAGCCTTAGTAAGAACCATCCTCTTTGCTTACTAATAACTATCTAATACTGTCTAATAACCTTATTTAGCTTCCTCCTGGTTACACTGACTTCCTCTTTATACCCTCTTGACTCTTGGTGACTCCTAATTATTGCCAGTTGGGAGTCATGGAGTGGTTAACCCCCCTCTCTCTTCTCAAGGTTAGTGTGAATTCCAGCCTCAGCATCGGCCCTAAAGCAATACTCACTGAAGTAAACCTGAAAAGGACACCTTTTCACAACATTTAGAGGCAGGCAGGTTAAATTCTTAAAAGACACACAAATCATGGCCAACTCCTGGAACATCTCAGTTGAAGGGCATATTATGCATGCAAGCGCGCGCGCGCGCGTGCACACACACACACACACACACACACTCTCTCTTAGTCTTTAGAAACCAAACTCATTGTAGTCAGGGAACGTGTCCACCAATGCTGTTATATTGTACTCTCCCAATTGCTTAGTATAGTGTTCTACTCATAAATACGATTGACTGATTGATTGATTGGGAACAAGGGCAATCTTGGAACTTCATTCCACACACAGTCAAGGGGCCTAGAACCAGAGCACTTAAGGAAGTGCTCATTCCAATTGGCTCAGTGAGCAGTGAACCTGCAATGGATAAATCCAGTAATTAGGGCTTGGGAGTAGTGGTTCAGAGTTCTCCTCCTCATTCAGGCTGCTGTAAACAAGAGAAGAGGGAGTCAGGCTGCTGCAAACAAAAGAGGGAGTCATTCTGCGCAATGACTTCATTAATTTAACGCAGCATGATCTAAGCTGCATTTTTCAATAGCATGATTATGATAAACAACAAAACAAGATAACGATGAAAGCATTCAGTGAAATTAGATGGCATATTTGAATCAATATATTAATAATTAGTTATTGAGGCCTTACTCTGGGCAGAACACTGTACTAAGCATTTGACAGAGTGTAATAGAGTTGTTAAACACAATCTCTGCCTTTACAGAGCTTATAATTTAGCAGGGAGACAGACACTAAAGTTAATTACCAGTATGGGGAAGCAGCATAATCTAAAATATATATATATATATATATATATATATATAGGAGCTTCCAAAGGTGGAGAGAGAAGGTAAGTGAGTTACCCAAGGCCTAGATGAGGAAGAGGTACTGAAGTGGCTGTAGACAGGGAAAGAGGGTAGGGAGATGAAAGGTTAAAAAAGCCTCCTGAAAGAGATTTGATTTCAGAAGAGCTTTGAACATGGGGAAAAAAGAGGTCTACCAGATGTGAAGGAGGAGGGAGTTCCAGGCAGGAGAGAAGGTGTGAACAAGAGGTTGGCATTAAGAGGAGAATGAGGCACAATGAGTAAGTTGGTTTGAGAGGAACAAAATTTGTGAGTCAGGGTGCAATGGGAGATTGAGTATAAGATTTTTTTGGCAGGCTGGTTGGGGGGCGGTTTGTGGAGAGAGCTTATGGACAGTTCTGAAGTTTATGGACAAGAGTTTCTGCTTGATGCAAAGAGGAATGAATAGCCATTAGAGGCTTTTGAGTAGTGGGGAGACTTGTGCAAAATGATGTTTTAGAAAAACGATCCCTAAGTATGGAGTGGAAAGGGGAGAGAAGTATGGAGTGGATAGGGGGAGACGAGGCAGGGAGGTCTGCGTTGAGATAGACACGATAGTCAAATCAGGGCATGAAAAGTCCTTGAACCAGTGTCTTGGCAGATTGGGTACAGAAGAAGAGTTGATTTTGAAGATACTGTGACAGGATTTGGTGACTAAGTGAATATAGGGATTGAAAGAGAGACGTCAAGTATAATACCAATGTTGCAGGCTTGAGAGAAGGGAAGGGTGTGTGGTATTGTCAACAAAAGAGGAATGGAGAGGTAAGATGATTTTGGACATATTGAGTATGACTGGCAGGACGTCCATGGGGAAAATTCCTGAGGATAGAAAGAGGTGTGAGATTGCAGTGCAGAGAGGCCAGGACTAATTAAAGTAGGTTTGTGAGTCAACCACCTAGATTCATTCATTAATTCATTCATTCATTCAGTCATATTTGAGTGCTTACTGTGTGCAGAGCACTGTACTAAGCGCTTGGGAAGTACAAGTTGGCGACATATAGAGATGGTCCCTACCCAACAGCAGGTTCACAGTCTAGAGGTCCTAAGTAATAGTAGTGATCTTCTTTTTTAAAAAAGAATAAGCAGCAGGTCTTTGATTGCCTAGTATTACTGTCACATTTTTAGATTTTAGATTAATCATGATTTCCGTGACTTGTACTTGCTGGCTGAACCCTTCAATTCATAAGTCATTTTATCCCACAAAGCAAGGTATGAAAAGCTTACTGCAACCCTCAAATGAGGGTTTAGCTTTAGCTAGTCAGTGGTATGTTTTTCTGCTTCTGTGTAATCAGGTGATTAAATTCAGAACACTACACTTGATGGAATTGAGATTGGGGCTAGTTAAATGTAAAATACCACCCTAGAACTAAAACTGCTGACTAACGACTATTCAGGGAAGCAGCAACGCCTAGTGGATAAAGCATGGAGCTGGGAGTCAGAGGACCTGGGTTCTAATCCCAAGTCTGCTTCTTTCCTGCTCAGTGATTTTGGGCAAGACTCTATCTTCTCTGGGCCTCAATTTCCTCAATGAATCCTAATGGGGATTCATTACCTGTTCTCCATTCTACTTAGATTGTGTGTCCCATGAGGGGCGGGGGTTGTATATGAACTGATTAACTTGTATGCACTGTTTTTAACACTGAGGGGGATACAAGTTCTGCTACATTTTGCTACAGCCCAGCTCATCCACTCACCAGCTTGGCCAAACATTTGATTTCATCATCACTAGTCACTGCACAATTTCTATTCTCATCAACTCTGAAATCTCCCTTTCTGACCACAATGCCCTCAAGTGCCTTCTCTCCTAAATAGCTCCTCCCTGCAAATCTGGCCTTTTCCCCCAAAGAGGCCTATGATCTTTTCATCACAACCAATTTTCTCAAGTCATCATGCTCCATACACAACTACCATATCCAATTACCTTTCCTTGATAACCAAATTGACACCCTCAACACCATCTCTCTTCTGAACTCAACCCACTTGTTCCCCTATCCCTTTGATGATCTCATACCACTAATCCACAGCTCTGGATCACCTCCACAGTCTTCTTCTTTCACTCCTTTGCAGAAGCTGCAGAGTACTGCTGGTGGAAACTTAGATATGAGACTGAACTCGTTCACCTCAAGTTCATCCTTGAGTGCTTTCTTCTCCGCCAGGAAAAATTATTTCTCCATCCTTATTGACAGCACACCCATTGCCCTCACCAGTTGTTCTAGACATGTAACACTCTCCTCAAACACCCTGTCCCCTAGCCTCCTTCATCTGTTTTCTCTAAAAGTCTGGCCATTTATTTCACTGAGAAAATAGAAACTATAAGGCATGCTCTCCCTAAAATCTCCCCTGCTCCTCATGAGTCCTTCCTTCCTACTGTCCCATTTTCAACTTTCCCAGAAGTATCTCAAGAAGAGATCTTCTGCCTTCTCTCAAAATCCACTCCCTTCATCTAAGTCTGTGAACCCATTCTTACATATCTTATAAAACCCCTTTACCCCTTCCTTCCTTCCTAACTGCCACATTCAACTGTTTGCTCTTCAATGTCTCTTCCCCCCAGCTTTCAAACATTCTCATATTTCCTCGATTCTAAAGAAACCCAAAACTTCCTTTCACCCCAAAGCTCCCTCCAGCTGTCACCCCATTTCCCTCCTACCATTCCTCTCCAAACTTTACATCTACTGTCTCAAATTCCTCTTCTCCAATTCTCTCCTTGACTCCCTCCAAAGTGGCTTTCTTCCACTTCACTCCACAGAAACCAACCTCTCAAAAGTCACTGATGACCTCCTTCTTGCCAAATCTAACAGTCTTTACTCCAATCTAATCCTTCGCAATTTCTCAGCTGTCTTTGATGCTGTCAACCACCTCCTTCTCTGCAAACATTATCCAACCTCAACTTCTCTGACACTGCCCTCTCCTGGTTTTTCTATCTGGCCACTCATTCTCAATCCCTTTTGTGGAGCCCTCCTACCCTCTTCAGTGCTGTAATGTCAACATACTTACTGTACCTTGAGCTCATCTATCTCACCTTTAACCTCTTGTCCATGTCCTGCCTCTGACCAGAATGACTTCCCTCTTCAAATCCAACAATTACTCTCCCCACTTTCAGAAACTTACTGAAGGCACATCTCCTCCAAAAGGCTTTCACTAACTAAGGCCTCATTTCCTCTTGCCCCATTCCCTTCTATGTCACCCTGATTTGTTCCCTTTATTCACTACCCAACACCATCCCACAGCACTTACGTCCATATCTGTAATTTATTTATTTATATTAATGTCTGTCTCCCCCTCTAGACATTAAGCTCTTTGTGGACAGGGAGCATCATCATCATCATCATCATCAATCATATTTATTGAGCACTTACTATGTGCAGAGCACTGTACTAAGCGCTTGGGAAGTACAAATTGGCAACATATAGAGACAGTCCCTATCCAACAGTGGGCTCACAGTCTAAAAGGGGGAGACAGAGAACAAAACTAAACATACTAACAAAATAAAATACGAATAGATATGTACAAATAAAATAAATAAATAAATAAATAGAGTAATAAATATGTACAAACATATATACATATATACAGGTGCTGTGGGGAAGGGAAGGAAGTAAGATGGGGGGGATGGAGAGAGGGACGAGGGGGAGAGGAAGGAAGGGGCTCAGTCTGGGAAGGCCTCCTGGAGGAGGTGAGCTCTCAACAGGGCCTTGAAGGGAGGAAGAGAGCTAGCTTGGCGGATGGGCAGAGGGAGGGCATTCCAGGCCTGGGGGATGACGTGGGCCGGGGGTCGATGGCGGGACAGGCGAGAGCGAGGTACGGTGAGGTGATTAGCGGCGGAGGAGCGGAGGGTGCGGGCTGGGCTGTAGGAGGAGAGAAGGGAGGTGAGGTAGGAGGGGGCGAGGTGATGGAGAGCCTTGAAGCCCAGGGTGAGGAGTTTCTGCCTGATGCGCAGATTGATTGGTAGCCACTGGAGATTTTTGAGGAGGGGAGTAATATGCCCAGATCGTTTCTGGACAAAGATAATCCGGGCAGCAGCATGAAGTATGGATTGAAGTGGAGAGAGACATGAGGATGAGAGATCAGAGAGAAGGCTGATGCAGTAGTTCAGACGGGATAGGATGAGAGCTTGAATGAGCAGGGTAGCAGTTGGTATGGAGAGGAAAGGGCGGATCTTTGCAATGTTGTGGAGCTGAGACCGGCAGGTTTTGGTCATGGCTCGGATGTGAGGGGTGAATGAGAGAGCGGAGTCGAGGATGACACCAAGGTTGCGGGCTTGTGAGACGGGAAGGATGGTAGTGCCATCAACAGAGATGGGAAAGTAAGGGAGAGGGCAAGGTTTGGGAGGGAAGATAAGGAGTTCAGTCTTCGACATGTTGAGCTTTAGGTGGTGGGCAGACATCCAAATGGAGATGTTCTGAAGGCAGGAGGAGATGCGAGCCAGGAGAGAGGGGGAGAGAGCAGGGGCAGAGATGTAGATCTGGGTGTCATCAGCATAGAGATGATAGTTGAAGCCGTGGGAGTGAATGAGGTCACCAAGGGAGTGCATGTAGCATGACTGTTGTATTGTTATACTATACTCTTCCAAGTGCTTAGTACAATGCTATGCACTCAATAAACACTCAATAAATATGATTGATTGATTGATT